>NW_027526203.1:292279364-292566864 GCF_048455015.1 Haemaphysalis longicornis | reverse complement strand
CAGCGCGCGTGCAAGTGTTGGCAACATTATTTATTTTCCTAAACGCTTTCTAACCTTCACATTTATTTCTAACCTTCACGGGAAAGCACATGTACTGTTTTTTCGCGGTATATGCTACTGCCATTTTGTTTAATTTTACCACCCAAAGAGAGATTGCAGGTTCACGCAGTCATCCGCGTAGCGCCTTTCTGCAGAAGCCGGCTAATAACTGGCTGAAGAGTAGAATACCTTTTACACGCGGCTGTCCACACCAGCGAGAGACAAAGACAGGCTAAAATTTTATTGGAAGGACAAGAGGTTGGTCTGAGGGGCTGATCTTTGGCCTGCAACTTCCCACTAGGACAATGGTTCGGGGGATAAAAAGAGAAAGGAATGAATATGGAGGGTATGGGAAATGACAGTGAAATCAACAAATCAACTATGTACACGTAATTTAAGACACATCTAGCATGCAACGGGGCACAGAAACAGACTATCACAGTCCAACTTAAACCACATAATTATCGTCCACATAAAAAAATCGAAATATCAGGGCTTATTCCGCAGTCTCGAATTTCTAAACCTGGAGCCGAGAATCCAGAGAGGATTTGCTAGGGTACATAAGCAGCGCTTTGACGGCCCGATTTTGCTTCCAAGTGTCAGCCCACAGGCCCAAAATTCAGACAGAGCTAGGGCGAGTGTCCAAGCGTAGTAATGCTGCCTCAAGGTCATTTCGCTCACTAGTATACTTTGGGCAAACACTAAGCAGATGGTCGATAGTCTCCGGACAACTACGCAGAGGCATACCGGACAATCATCGCGCCCGATTGTGTGCAGATACGTTCGAGTCAATGCTACTCGAAGCCGAAGCTTGTGTAGCAACGTGCCTTGACTGCCGCGAAGTCGGGGAGGGTGAGAGAGCTATAACTATTCGGGATCGAACATGCGGAGCCCTGCGTGTGCATTCTGTGGGTCGTCAGGCGAATGCAAGGCGACACCTTGGTTACGTGCTCGGTAGGGTACTGCACTGGTATGTCGTCTTGTGATGGGTATAGCCAAGATAGTTCCACTGTGACCCGGTTAATCGTTTCCAGCGATGCCACAGTGACTTGGTATCCACTAAAGCACCACAGTGCGGCCCTTTCCACACGGCACGAATAGGATAGCCACATCAGTGGTCAGCTGGTCATATGCGCTTCGCTTTATAGGGTAGCATAATACCTCTAGCGCTGATTTGCAGCCACAAAAGATAGTCCACTGCTGCGGCCTTTCACAAGAAATGGTGTGGAACGCTTCTCGTAAACGGACTATAGTTCTGTTGCGGTAGGCGCCGTCCTGTGAGTAACGCTGTATTAAATCCTTCCCAGGCATAACAACTGGCGCCGCAGACGTAGACGAAGTGACCGAACCGTCAACAAAGACATGCGACGGATCCCCATACATTTCGTTGATGTAGAATAGTGCAAGCCTTGACTTAAACCCAAAGCGGCATATGAGATTTTTTACCGATTCCAGGAATCGCTAATCGCACCTGCAGATCAGGTACAACCCATAGAGGCACCTCTGAGATTTTGGCCACTGCAAATCTGGAAGGCTTCAAATGTTGTTGTGCCGAGATACTTCGCGCGTAGATTGAGTTCGGCCGGTCCTTGCTGACACTCGACAGGTAATGACACTGATGCCTTGTCACATGTCGGAGGTGCACAGGAAGCGGTTCTTGCGGGGGGTAAGCTTGAACGGGACAGGCTCGCGGTTCTGTGATCGTTCCGCACGTTGAAGTGCATTGAGACAACTCCTGACAGATTCGTAGGGCTTGTGCATGTGCGCTTTCAAGCACGCGCAGAGACTGTCGCCGAATGTTACAAGGTATCGGGGCAAAAGCCTGACAAAGGCGCAACAGCGATGACGCCGATTGGACCCCATGATCTCGCTTCCATATATTGAAAGACGGAAGGGGGGGGGGGGGGACTGTTATTTCTTTCTTAGGGAAGAGGCACGTTTTGACCACGAGAGATTTCGATAAATCGTCACGCCGAGACATTTGTGGTTAGTGACACATAAAATAACAGCCCCTTCGATATTTACCGTGTACCATATCAGGGGTTTTGGGGTAAGTGCCAATATTGCACTTTTGGACATTAAACGTTCAAGTCCTTAGCGCCGTAGGTATCTCAAACATAAACATAAAGTCACATAAACTGCTTTCTCAGGTCGTGCTTGCACGTGAATTCGTGTTACTCCTGATGTCCAAATACATATATCATCCGTATAGGCAGAGATTGACAGTGTTTTGGGGAGCCCTTCAGTGATGCCGATCCTAGCCAGGGTGAATAGTGTAGGGCTGAGGATTCCTCCTTGTGGTACGCCGCGAATTACGGGATGATCGGATGTCTCACCATCAAGTGTGGTCATGAAAGCCACCCGTCCTAGGATATAGCTTGCTATCCAGTGATGCAACCGTCCTCCAATTCCCTTATACTCATGGGCGTCCAAATTGCATCGTGAGACACATTACAAGTGCTCCATTAATGTCTAGGCACACGGCAGCTGTCAGACGACGGTGGTGTTTCTCATTCTCGGCGGTAGTGACAGGGTCAATAACGATATCAATTGATGACCGTCCCTTGCGAAAGCCTGTCATGGCGTGTGGGTACAGGCCATGCTTTTACAGAAACCATTCTAGATGAGAGAGGACCGTACGCTCCATCACCTTGCTTACACAGCTAACCAATGCATCTGGCCTGTAGGACGAAATGTCACGCGGAGGCTTGCCAGGCTTCGCGACAGCCACTAAGCGACTTATTTTACAGTGGGTTGGGACAGACCCAGAACACCCGTAGAAGTTGTAAAGGTCCAAATAAGCTTTTTTTTTTCTTGTGTGTGGAGATGACAGAGTGCAGACTACGTGATGCCATCAGGCCCAGGAGCAGTAGAATGAGCTTAAGCAGGAGCGCTACAATGAGTTCGTGCGGCGTATAAGGCACGTCTAGGCGGCTATCTGCAGTTGGAGGAGCACAGCGATGTAATTGTACCACGCCTGCAGCATTGTCCCTTGCAACGTGAATGCATAAGTTTTCGGCAACATCTGTTTCCTTACGGTTCTGGTATACGGCCAAAGCTCGAAATGGATGCTGCTGTGTCGGTGTAGGCGGCAATGTACGGACGACCTGCCATATCCTAGAAACTGGCTTCCGTGGGTGCAATCTAGAGCAGAATGATCTCCAGCGCTCTCGTCCAAGCTTCTTTAAATAACTCCACACAAGTTTCTGGGCTCTACGAGACGCTCTCAGATCGGAGAAAGCGAGATATATCTTATGTCGGGCAGCCTCCTCAGCTGGCCTCTGGATACCATAAAAAATGCTGAGAGGTTGGTCTTTCTTTTAGAAGAGGAGCATCTTAGGGGCTCGGGCTTTCGGCGTGTCCTATCGTCGTCGTCTCATGTCGTCACGGTAAATCAAGTTGTCAAACGATGGTCAAAAAATAGGTGTATAATGGATGAAAACGATTTCAAATAAACTAACATGATTTAAACAAGTTTAAAATACAGGAATAGTCAGGATTGAATTGCATTAATAACAATAATTTGTTAAATTAATTCTCAAAATTGGTTTCAAACGCCAGGTTCTTTCCTGTAAAGCATGCTTCTTAGCATGCTGCGGCGTGTGACACGAAGACAACTTGCGGCCAGTCTGTCTCTCGTTTGTTTTTTCATTGATTGTAGGATTTAACGCGCCGACGCAGCGCAGGCGATGAGGCGTGCCGTAGTGGAGGGCTGCGGATTAATTATGACCACGTGGTGATATTTAACGTGCGCCGAAATCTCGTACACACGGGCGTTTTCGCTTTTAGCCTCCATCAGAAAAGCGGCCGCCGTGGCCGGGAATCGAACCCGTGACCTCGTGCTCAGCAGCACAACGCCTTAGCCACTGAGCCACCAGGGCGGGTCCTGTCTCTGATTTGATAGCTTGAATCCGGTTCAACGCAAGAGAGGGTGCCACTGCCTCAGCAAGCGCGCGATTGCTCCTCGCACCGGCGCTTCTCGGGCGCCCAATCAGCGCGCGCCGTGTGGCAACAGAAAGACTTACAATCTTTGAATACACTTACACATTGCATGCTTCGCCCTTCCCCAGGTTTCACGTTAGCGGAGATGCCCCGGGATTTTTTTAAACACCGATTTCGCCTTCTGACTCTGAAAAAAAAAACAATTGGGCAAAATACGCTGCCTTATGCCACCTGCGAGAGCAAAAACAAAACAGAATCAAACCGTAGTTTCACCCGCCAACACCACGCTTGACTTCGGGGTGTACCGTGGTGGGGCGCTACAGATATCTTTGGAATTTTAACGTACAAAGTGGACATATCTGGGAACGTGGGCGTTTTTGTTTTTGCAATCATAACAAATGCAGCCGCTGCTGTCGTGGGTCGAACCCGCGACGTCCTGACCAATAGCGCAAAGCTTCAGCCACTGAGCCATTGCGGCAGGTGCCTGCGGAGGTAGACGTAAGCGTAAAACGCCTGCAGGATAAGTAGCTCACAATATACGATTCGGTAGAGGTCCTCGTGAGGTGGAATTCAAATTTTGGCCTTCGACCTTTCACTGACTAGTCGCACAAGCAGATCGGTTGAAGCCGCAGCTGGTCTTGCTGCAACTCTAGTTTGAAAACTTGCAGTGCAAATTATGCCCTTTGCTTCTTGGCTGCACGTCACAACCGTTGACGCAGGTCGCATTCACAAGATGCTCCAGTACTATGAGATTTTCCTGTGATGCTCGATGCAGGAGCTCATGGGTCCCTCGAATCACTTTTGGGGTTTGGAAAATGTGCCTTGGGAGTCACCAACGTAGAGCTCTAGCTTAGGCGCTAGATCCTGCAGCATCTCAGGGACTACAATGAATTACCTCATTTGTTCGGCCACGCTGTGTCCAAGTTCAGTGTGTTTTGTGCAGTTGCTTGCCATGGCCCTTCGGCAAAAGTGCGGCCGCCTTCAACAAAAATATTGGAAAGAAAGCGGCTGTTATGTTAACGAGCCTTTACTGTGAGTGTGTCTCAACACCCCAAACCATAAATCTTAATTGGCACCTTGTATAAAATGTTCTGCCGCCCCCTTTCTACAGACAATACTCGTTACTAATAACTTTTTAAATAATAATAACAATCTTCATTTCCTTAAAGAAACTGATTAGAGCTGCGGGATAGGCCAAGCCACAAAGAGGCTTGTGGGGTCGTTCCTGGCCCGCAGGTCTTGGGAAAGCATGCTGCGAAACTCCCCGTCACTACGAAGTGAAAGGAATTGTATGGCGCGGCGGCTCATACAAGCCCGGCTGCAAGACTGAGCATTTTTTGCCATAGCAGCACCATGGGTTTTTTTGAAAAACTGGAAGCCGAAAATGGCCTCCAATGTGGGCCTGAAAAATGTGCAATCATACGAATACAAAGCGGCCGTTACAACAGTCCAGAGCCGATCAGCATTAAAATCGGGAACAGTTATATCCCTGAGAAAGGTACCATACGATACCTCGGAATGACCCTTCAGAGTGATGGCAGAGCGAACATCACCACTGACAATAAAAGGACTTTTCAAACAGCAAAAATTGTGCGAAGACTCACAAAAAAGAAAGTCGGTCTGAAAGTGGAAGAGACACTGCGAATCGGATAAAGCTCTGGTAGTCAACCGGGTCGCCTACAGCTTGTCCTATCACTCCCTTAACAAGCAAGAGGAGAAACACCCCAACAGCATACTGCACACAGCCTATAAGGCGGCCCTCGGGCTCCCTTACTACAAAGCCAAGGAAAAGCTTACGAGGCTCGGAATATCAAACATCTTGAGTGAAATTCTGGAAGCACTGCAGAACTCCCCGAAAGGCTAGTTGCAGATAACCAAAACGGACAGAGCACTCCTGCAAAGGGCTCTGCCCGGAATCCGTAACATGTTACGACATCCGTAGCATCAACGATAAATAGGACTCCAGTATGAAAACGAGAATAAAATTGCAGGTGTTTCCTCCCCCAAGAAACATGGGCCCTAACATCTACAAGGAGATAAGACAATCCAGAGTCGCCTTCCTTAAGAAAAGACATCTTGCAAAAGACGTTAACGTGGCCTACACGGACGCCGCCTTCTACGATAGGGACAGGGCCTCTACAGCAGGCAGGAGACCTTAAATATTGTCTCACACACAAGAATACTAGCCCAGAAGAGGCAGAAACTGACGCCCTGCTTCTAGCCATAAGGTGGGGCGAGTACCGCATACAGAGCCTATACATATAATCACCGGCCGACTCAAAGAAAGCCTTACAAAATATCATCAAAATATCAACATGTCCACCCGTCGACACAGCAGTCACGCTGTTTTACCATCCTTAATCAACCTTAATATATCTTAATGTAATTTAAGCCACCTTAATCCATATTTATTCACCCTAATTTATCTTCAGCCCAGCTTAATTCATCTTGATTCCCCTAAATCCATCCTAATCTACCTCAATACATCTCGGTTAATTCACCTTAATCTATTTTAATAGTAATAATCCGCCTTAGTCTATCTTATTCCAACCTTACTAATCACTGCTATTAACCACTAATCAATCATTGATTAACTTTCTATAAACTGGAATTACGTGTAAATAATTAATTTTCATTTGACATGCACCAGACTAGCGCTTATTCCCTGTCGGGCAGGGTGCCGAGTTGGAGCATGGCAAAGCACTCAAATCTCAATCTGGAGACCCTGGTTCAAATCCCACACGAACCCAATTTGTTCTTTATTCTCTTTATAATGGGGGCCATTTTGGTGCCATTCGTGTTGACGACGATCACTTTTCGCGTTTGATGAGAAATGTAAGGCCTTCGTCTTAATAAACTGGATGACGAAGCAGCCGGTCGACAACCAGCACCGAAGAGGAGCTGACACTAGTGCACTCAGAGAGTTGCTGCACAGAGATGCACGCACTACGTCTCGTCGGCCAGGCAGACGCGGCCTTTTGTTCGCTTTTCTCTCGATTCTTGCGCGCGCGTTGGGTGTGGGCTGCCTGCTTTTCTTTTTCTGGCCCTAATCTCATTTACGATGCGGCTTTGACCCGGCCAAGCGATTGTTCGCGCCAAAGAAACCGACTCCCGCGACCGTGCCAGAGAGAGGGCTGCGCAGCTATCGTGGCCTAGGGAAGTGTTTGGCCCGGGCAGCTTTGTTTCGCTCGACTTCGTCTATGCCGTCTGCTGGGGAAGGATCGCTCGTTGTTGGTGAAACAGAACTGTGGTAGACTGCGCGCTACCCGTTTGCAGTCCCTTTGCGCGCGTCAATTATCGACCACATCGAAGCCTGCGTTGGTGGCGCAGCTCGTTATCTACCGGTTCTCCCGAGCAGATAGGTAAACAGACTGCGGTTGGCACTTGTAATCCCTTTGGCTGGCAGCGGGTTGAAGCTCTAGCGGTGGTGTGCGACCGCTTTGGTCGGAGCTTTTACCTCCTCGATGTTGACCCCGCCAAACGCGAGCCGCCACTACACATCAGGGGAAAAAAAGAAGGGTTTGCCTGACACGCTCCGTTGAAATGTTCAATGGGTAAGCCTTTTCTAGCAGCTCAGAGGCCAGGTCGAAATGCATATTGTGCACAGCGAAAGTGCGCTGGCTAACGGTGGCGCTGCAGGCCTTTGTTAAATCGCCACCATCGGCCCCCGCGGTCACGCCTCAGGTGCGCCTCCCGCTCCGATTCTGCGTGACGTTGTGTGCGGGGTCGCGTGAAGAGTGGCTTCAGTGGTCGTAATCCCAGGGGCCGTTCGGCATGCGGACGCTGCCGGCTTTTTCAGGGAACCTAACCAGATCAAAGGCGAAAAGTCTGCGCCCCGTCTTCGGCGCCAGCCAATTACGCGTGGGCCCAAGGAGAGCTGAGGGCACAATGCTTATTGCAGCAAACCAGTGTGAAACAAGGTGCGTAGGCAGTCACAGTTTGGGCTCATACACTTTTCTCGGTTGTTTGGTGGGATGAACCAGTGCTCGCAAGCGACATTACTTCACCCTAGTGCATCAACGGACGACAGGCAGATAATTATAGGTCACGGGGGCAAGACAAGTCAGCCACGCGCACATTTTAGCATCCGTATACGCTTTGAACGCGCTGACCCTCTTCTACGTGATGCGTTCCTGTTTTTGTTTTTTTTTTTTATCTGGGGGGCAAGTTTCCGAACGTGTGAATTTCACTTAGCCTTCTGCACCAGGGCTAATTTTGTATTACCTGAACGTGTTTTTCAAGCCTTCAGTCCACACACCATTATGCCTTCCCCTGGCCATACTCTACTGCAGAACGCGTGTGTGCCAAGCTAGTTCCACGAGGCTACCACAGTGCAGATTCGTACCTTCTTAGTACGGAGTTCTGAACGGTCTTAGGACTGATAACCAGGTAAGACAAGGAAAAAGAAAGCTAAGAAAGAAACGCGCACACGAAGTAGCAGTAAGTATAGGACTACCCGATGTCAGGACTAACGTTACGCTTTGAGGACCAACGTTCGTCAACCGCTACCCGCCG
This sequence comes from Haemaphysalis longicornis, assembly GCF_048455015.1. Classification (NCBI taxonomy): domain Eukaryota; kingdom Metazoa; phylum Arthropoda; class Arachnida; order Ixodida; family Ixodidae; genus Haemaphysalis; species Haemaphysalis longicornis. The sequence goes on along the minus strand of NW_027526203.1, from coordinate 292,558,368 downwards.
CTTGACGTACAAGGAGTTTGACGTTGCTTAGCATGTCGTTGGCTGAACATGAAGGTTACCTAAAGTTAAGGCTGAATTTGGGCCTAACACAATGTGGGCCTAATATTCTCACATACCGACTCAGAGGGATTGGCCAAAGACAATAGCAGCCGCTGCCAGCAGCTCACGGCCGATTTACCAATTGCCAATTCGCTTCGACGTCAACATACCTACAGACGATTGTCACATACCCAATCGGGGGGATTGGCCAGTGACGATGACAGCTGTATTGAGGGGCTGATGGCGTATTCCTTACTTCCCATTGCACAATGCTTTATCATTTAATGTACGAAAACAGACTTAGGTGTCCCGGGGAATTTTTTATACCTGGCTTGTTTTTGATAGCTTGTTAACAGCCTCTCGCATAATTCGCCCAAAATATCTTGCTTTGCAATCTGAGCATGATGAAACTAGGCACGAATGCGTGTAAGTCCGAATTATGTCCATGTACCTCGGCAAGAAAAAAATTGCCTCCATCTCCCCGCGAGGGAACCCTGGTGTGATGCGGCGCATCTGGGGGTTCAATTGGCGTTTCAATTGGGTTGAAGGAGAGGAGACCGCGGAGGAGAGTCGCGCATGCGCACACATGCGCACCGGAGCAGCTGTTAACGCAGCGTTAACGAAGCGAAGCGCGCGCCAACCAAGCGCGCCAGCTGTCGTTATGCTAATGCGCCGGAGTGAGAGTGTTGCACACAGCTGTGGGAGAGGTGAACGGAGGAGGACTGCGGACGGACGCCGCCGCCGCCGCCGGCGACGCAGGAGGGACATGCCTCAGAGCAAGAGATGCGCCGCATCTAAAAAACTAGTGCTGTGCAACTGAGCAAAAGTACACATCAGTTCTTTTTTTTTCTGAAATGAAAAGTGGACAGGGAAGACATGATCAACCAACTAGCACGTACATATTGTGCGCTTTTTGGTGTTGTCGCCTGTACAGGTTTGAAATGTTTCGAAAATTCTGACTTTTTGAAAGGGGGCTCTTTTATAAGTACTGTAAAGAAAGGGACGGGCGAAGAGAAGGCAGACAGTAGAGGCCGCCGTTCCAAGCAAGCTGCTTCTTCTTTCCCTTACTACTTCATCATCTTTTTCTACAAGTACTTAAGTCTTCATTCGAGACCACTTCTGTGGTTTCCGTGTGTTCCGTCAGCGCTGCAATAACATAACGCAAGTACCATCAGTTCGTCGCGTCCACATGCGCACTTGGTAGCCCCGTGTTCAGGTTAGTCACTGTATGCGACGTACGCTGTAAATACCAACGCTCCCGTTGGTTTTGCTAGTGCTGCCGTGTTGAGAAATGGAAGTATTGCGTCCCTCGGGGGCACTTCGCGTAAGTATATTCGTATCCAACGATGCAACGATTCGTGCGAGGCGTCGCGAAACCACCACGATTACAAGCCGCAAGACAACACGCCACAAGCTTCGGGGTCATCATGCGGTGCTTCACGATTCTTATATCCGAGCTACGGCCGCTCGATGAAAGAAAGACCTGTCTTTCATCTAGTGGCCGTCTCCCAGCTGGCCGCGCCACCGCCGTCATAGGTGTTCCAGGGACTGATACTTCCTCGTCACCGTTCTCGGTTCTTTCGGTGGTCTTCTGTTGCGGCCGAACTGTGAAACCTTTCGCGCTTTCGTGTGTTCTTTTTTTTTTTCATTTTTAGGCAACGCTCAAAGCGAAGCATGGCACGCATCAATTGCTCAATTGGCGTTCACCATTTGTCTGTAGGTGTCGCGCTTGGAAAGAAAGTTTAAAACATCGAATCTCTTGATAACGTGGGGCTTTTCGGTATGTTCTCATCAGGTACACCTTCAGTGGACTACTTCGTTTTAAACTTTTGTCCAATCCCCCCTTACCGCGTGCAGTGAAGTGGCACAAGCGCTAACCACAAAACCTCAAAACTGTTTCCTTCCCATCTGTCATGTCGGCCCCCTACTAAGATGTGCTCCATAATTCCATGCTGCGTGGCAATTACACCCCCCTGCAGTAAGCTGTGTAGGCGGAACGATTTGACCTCCGCCAAATCCAACAACACCGAAGTAGCCCGGGGTTTTGATGCCTGCCCTTCCCGTTTTCACGACTTGCTTCAAATACACTGAGCACTTTCGGGAAATTTACGTAATGCTTCCCGCTCACTGTAGCAGCGACAATGTTGCCTTACAATAGTAACCGTATGTTTCCGCTAACCTACGGGGTAAGGGGGCAGAAAAGCCTGTTTATGGGGTTTTTACTTACGGTTGGTTTTCATAAGAGCATCGTCCTAACACCTTTAACACTTAGCGGTTGTCACAGTCACAGCAGTGTAGAGGCGCCGAAAGCATCCATGATGTCGTGCCGTTACTCTATGACGTAGGCCTGTGCGCAATGCGGGATGGCACGAAACAATATAAGGAGGGCTAGAAATGTGATGGGAGAGGAGCGTGGTACTGATTATTTAAAAGAAATGGCTTCCGCGCGAGGACCACCAAAACATTATGCGCCCCTTCGTCTAACGACGACGGCGATGGTTGATCGCGAAGCTCTTTCTCGTGGGGGATTCCTTGGTTGTGGTCTGAGTTTGGACTTTGACCCGCACGCAGTTCGGACTTTTGATCGGAGCGGCTTTGACTTTGCCCCTTCGCCATTTGATTTGGCATGAAGAAAGCTTCGCTTTTAAACATCGTCGTCGTTAGACGGATGGGTGCATGATTTTTATGTGCAATTTTGCACGTCCATGCACCCCTCTCCAAATCCAAACAGTTTTGACGGTGTCGGAATTGCGCAATCGGATAGACGTCGGCTTCGTAACGCGAGGGACCCGGATTCGGTTTCGACCGCGGGGAGCGGTTTTTCTTCTTCTTCTTCTTCTTCTTCTTCTTCTTGAGGCGCTACCACGATCGTCAGAGAAAGTTAGCTCTCGCGCAGTGCGCTTTCGGCACTCAAGGACGAATCATTGAGCCGCAGAAAGCTTCGGTTTAAAACAAATCCGCGGCGGCAAAAGACGTGGAAAGGTGAGGGGGCTGCCACGTGAGTTTCGCAATATCCAGGCATACGTGTAAGGGCAGACAACTACGCTTGTATACTCCGTGTGCTTTGGAAAGCCTTACAAGAATGCACTCCTTCCGGAAGTGGAGTCCAGTATAGCTAGTGACAGCAGCGGACACGTGCCGCCTTTCATCGCTCTCCCCGGACGTCGCAGTAGAAAACGAATGCTGTAGTATCAAAAGAAGCTCCAATAGAAGAGAAAAATGAACTAGAATGACCGCAATCTTCATAACTACAATTACATTGCGTTTAAAGGCTCCGTGCCAACAAATCTCGTATACAAATCTAGGAACGCGTTTTCGCGTGGACACTTATAAATTAAAATATGCAGAACCGGATTTCGAAGCCCCATTTAATCCCACTTGGTAAGCTAATACTGAAACAAAGTGTCACCCTCACAAATTATTTATGAGCGGTGGAAGAAAATTTGTGAACCAGTGAAAGAACTCACAACCCTCCTCAGCTTTGCGGATTTGCTTTACAGTTTTTAGGTGACAAGAAGATATTGGCGAAACAGCGCTGGTTTTCTTTACGGGTGTTTAATATATGCGATTACGTGGAGGCCCGACTTTGTGAAGACCAATTTGTGAAGCCACTTTCAATTCAAATTCTAGCATGCGTATCTTAGAACAAATCCCGCTACTCGGAAGCGGTGATCAGTTTCGTACCACTCAGTATAATAGTTATTCATAGTAAAGGTGTAAATTTAATGTTTACGTGAAGGTTTTCGCATTGCGTACACGTACCTTAAAATGATCATAAGGACAACATACATGCTTGTTTTATCTAAAACGTAGCCTTTGATAACTCGCTCAACTTAGTTTCGTTCCTTTAGGAGGTTGTTATAAAAAATCGGAAATATTAACCTTTCAAATTTCCCGCCGCACAACGTCAGCGGTGTCGTCACGGGTGAAGGGCCAGAAACAAGTTAATCAGTGCACGAACTCAATGGTAGCGTTGAAGCGGTGTGATCAAACGGAACTGTGGGCACCACTATAACCTCACGCTCAGGTTTGTTAACACTATAGCTCTAATAGGCTCATTGATCGAACCCACGGAAATGCGGAGACAGGCAAGGCACTTAACCACTACTCTCCGCGGGCGCCACGGGGAACACGGCGTTCCAGGTACCATCAGTACAAACGAAAGGGCGCCAAGCGGAGAAATAATACACTAAGAAGGAGCGCGTGCCACTCGTGGCTCCATACCTCGTTCTCAGAAATAAGCCCCCCCCCCCTGTTCAAAAAAAAAGGCGCACGCTCTAGTTTCAACGTGAGTTATAGGAACATCCCGCTTTGCACGTGGCTTGGCACTAACTTGCGGGTGATACACTGCATGGAGAAGGTTGGCCTGAGGCGCGTAGCTTGAATCTGAGGCATACAAAGGCATCGTATGATGGGAGGGGCGCCCCTGTCGGCCCTATGGATTCCTCATGGTCCGAAGTTCACTCGGTCGCAGGCTTTTTCGTTCTCATCCTATATTCTTCGGGATCCTCTGCAACTTTTTTCTTCCAGGAATTACCAGCCTCCCTTCGGATCTTACTATAATGGACTCTAGTGCAATGGAAAACATTTATGTCGGGCATCGCCGCGAGCTAAAAGCCGTGTATGAGGCTCGGTGAAGACTCAACTCGTCACTCGAAAACTCTCGCCTGGATTCGTTTTGAACGCCAACGCCCATCACAAACGTGAGCTGAAGAGCGGAAGGGGTATTCACCTCTTTCCAATAGCGAATGCTCGCCTGCTGTCACTGCGAACAAGTTCAGTCGTAATCGGCGGGCACAGTTCCGTCTAACCTTTCCATCCACGAATGAGGAACAATTCGGTTACAGAATCCCGAGAGACAGCAAAAAAGCTGCCAGCGCTTCCTCTTCTCAGGGCTTCCATCTGTGCGGCGCTCCGCGAAAGGCTTATCCTCTGAGTCACGAGACATTTATAGTAGCGGTCTTGCGACTAAAGCCCCGCCTTGCTTTTGGCGTTCCATCCAGCGACACGTATATAAACGCCCTGTCCGACGGCCTCCCATTTTGCTCTTGTGTTTGGCGCGGGCTTTCCGCCGGACTGGTCCTGACGCCTCGGCGGCTTACGGCGCGCGTAACAGGCTAGGGCGCTGCCGCCGGTGAGCGTACGAGGGGCGTAGCGCGGCTACCTTGTTTGGCTACTGGCCAGCAAAGCACGTTAGCGTCACGAACTTTGCACTCGTCTTTTCCCCGCTCCATTCACCCTGGCAGCGAGGCCGACCATCACTGACTAGTAAGGCCTTGGTGCAGGCTGACGATGAGGAGCTGACTTGGCTGATATCACCGGCCAGGCTTCAAAAACGTAGGCAAGCGGCTCTCGGATTAGGACGCCCATTGACTGTGGATTGGTAAAGATAAAGTGGTGCGTGTAAGCGTGCAACTTTCTGATAGTCTCGGTGGTGGCGGTCTCCGAGAGGAGGGATCGCCTGCCTCTAAGATTCTGAGTTGCCGAGAAAACGTGACGTCATCAGTAGAAGTGAAGGCTAGCTTCGGCAAATAAAAACAGGATGTGCAGGGCTGGCCTTACCATCCAGAGTGTGTCGCCGCATTCAAGCAGCGTGCGCGTCATGCTGTCTTGCATTATGGAGTCAGTTCCAGTAGTTAATTGTACGTTTGAAAAAAAAATGTATATTTAAACACACTGATACGGCACTGGAATGAGCTAATTTTTTCTAAATTCTTGCTGACGTGTAATAAGGTTGTGTTACATGAGTGTTTTTATCAACTCCAGTGAATCCTCTCCTAACGTTACAGAAAAAACTTGAGTCTGATAATTTCCTGTGTGAGTGCATTTCCACACTCAGTTATCTCGGGTCTCAGGGTTTTTTATGGCGCACTTGTGAAACACATCTTGTAACACATATGTAACAAATTACCTTATGGCACACTTGAGTAACACACTTCGTGTAACACATTACCGGTAACGAATCGTGCTGGGCGTTTCTGCGCCATTTCCAATTGCTCTATCAAAACTTTCGTGTATCACTGCCGTACTAGGGACGAGTATTCCAACATAGGCCTAATGTTGACAAAATGCACCGTTTTTTTAGCAATTCGGGGTATGTTTGATATATTTAGAAAAAGTGGAGAAGCCGCGATGCTTTGGCGGCTGTAGCATCAATATGCTACTATAAGCGAGCATTTAGAATCGTACCGAAGTATTTCAATACTTTCACACTTTGCGCTCTGTCGAGGTATAGCAAATAGGAACAATGTATAGCGCTTTTTCTTATTGGTAAATTTTATATGGAAGCATTTAGCTGTGTTAAACTTCACCTGCTATTGAGCGTACTAGGCTGATACTTTATACAAATCCAGACTTTAACTCACTATAGTCATTCCCACTTTTCACATAACAGCAGTGTGCATAGCCATCAGCGCATAGTCTAACATTTGACCAGATACCGTTGGGAAAATCACTGGCGAGAACAAGAAAAGGCAGTTGCCCAAGGACTGATCCCTGATGGCCCGATGCACGCTAGACACAACATCGACGGGCGATGATAACGTGCCCTTTGTAACGACACGTTGCTCACGTGCGCTGAAATAATCTTGCACCTAAAGAAGTCGGCTCAGGGATGCCCAAAACCGGCGCCTTATTCAACACGAGGTCGCGTTGTACTACGCCAAACGCTTTTTTTTTTAAATCTTGATAATCTGGGGCTAACTGCAAGCCCCGTTCAAAACAGAAGGCTTGGTTAGTTGTGTCAGACTCGATAACTCCGACCGAAAACCGTCCTGGGCTGGCAAAAAGGAATTGTTATCTTAAAATTGTTTCATTAACGCACGAGTCCAAGGATTGCTGAAGTGTCTTGCACAAAGCTGATGCTAAATATAACTGCATATTCGATTCCAATCCTCAGCTTTTGACACAGGTGGGAAGTGTTCAGCTTTCCAGTCACCGGGCAGCCCCTCGGTTCGGAGAAGTCTGTCGAATATTACATCCAGAGGAAGTAGCCGCTGAAGTCGCACAACGCGCTATAGAATGGGATGAGAAATACGATCGGGGCCATGCGCGGAATGAGGATCAGTTTTCAGGTTGGGATGTTACACCTGGTTCAGTTATCCCATCGTCATTCATATCTGGCAGCGGCTGAAGCGAATGGGGCGCGAAAGTTGAATTTTGTGCTGAAAACGTAGAATAGAAATATGTGTTAAAGCGTTCAGCTTCACTGAAGTTATCTTTCAGCCATTCTTATCTGTTATAGCACGGATGCCAACAGGCTCTTTTCAGTTGGGTTTAATGTAGCGCCCTACGCATTGTCCTGAGGGTTAGTCTTCATCCGATCGGCTGGAGATCATAGATACTGATGTTCTGAAAGGCTGAGCTGATTTCCTAGCCGAGTTATCATTTCCTTTTGTTTAGCGTAGAAGCTGGTATTTCTTGTCTGACAAAATGCTTGTATATTCTGACCTTTTGTTTTTAATGAAGCGAGTAACTCTTTTGTCATCCGGGGTGCATCAGCGTGCTGTTTCTGCCTTCTCGCTGGAACGCACTTATTTGTTTAGAAAATTAGATTTTCTTTATATAATGTACATAAGCTTTATACGTCAAGGTTTTTGAGGTACTCAGTACAAGTCAACAGCAGCAAAGAACTTAATTTAGCGTTCACAGAATCATAACTCTCCTTGTACGGCAACAGTTCAAAACGAGATTTTACGTGGCTGAAGCCTTGAGGTGAGCCGTGTGGGAGTGCTGCGGATCAATTTGGACAATCTTGGAATATTTAACGCGCACTGAAATGTCCACACACGGGTATTTCCGTTTTTCAGCTCCACCGGAATAACTGCTACAACGGCAAGTGTCTCCAGCGCAACGCCTTACCATCTGGGTAATTACTCGGGGCGTAGGCGAAAATCTTTCGTGGACAAGGTATATAGGCTATTAAAACTCGCTCACGTAGCAGTGTTCCTCTTAAACTTCATGGTCGTTTAATCCCGGTAAAGGTATAACCGACTGTACTACTATATGGTCGCTTTGGTTGCTGAATACTAGCTGCAGTACATTACTTCCTTGAAGACATCAACGTTGTTGGAAAACTTGCAAACTGGAAGAGACCGTTAGCTCGAATGATGTTTAAAAATGCACTGTCAATTGGCTCTTCTTAATCAGAAGTCTGTTGTTCGAAGTATTGTCAGACAGTTTAACATCCCCTCGAGAATAATAGGATCAGACAAAATGGTACAAAGTGATATCGATAAGCAGGGCAGAGCCACGTGGTCGACAACAGCACGAAAGATAATATTTTGTCCCTTCAGATATATTATGCTGGTCCTGGATCACACAGTTCCGAAGCAGTATGTGCATTATGGATGTGACAGAGAGAGAGAGAGAGAGAGAGAGAGAGAGAGAGAGAGAGAGAGAGAGAGAGAGAGAGAGAGAGAGAGAGAGAGAGAGAGAGAGAGAGAGAGAGAGAGAGAGAGAGAGAGAGAGAGAGAGAGAGAGAGAGAGAGAGAGAGAGAGAGAGAGAGACCCTCAGTGGACCGGCGAAGTCAGCCAGACTAGGCAGCCGACTTGCTACGGCAGATTTACTCGCATAAATGTAGTACAAACACAGGCGCGCGAGCAAAACGCAGGCGAACACTCAGGTGGGGCGGTCATTTTACGGAGTATTTGCAGTGTCCTATGGAGTCTAGTCTCCGCAAGACATGTTATAAGCTCCCTGTAATGCGGCATGCCGTTCCTGAAGATTCTCACTTGCCACGAAGTTCCTGTAAAGAGATCTGGGTGGACAGGGGAGATGGCAGAGATACGTTCACGGCGTTTCGTGCAAATTCCTGACGAGGACACGCATAGATAATGTATTGGAGGTCTTTGCTACCTGCATAGGTCGGGAACACAGGGGAGGAAATCCTCCGAACCTTCAAAAGAAAGTGATTCATGTAGGCCACATAGTCTAATCCGATGCTGGACGGCTTCATCACGCTTTTACACAGACCGCTCAACATCCAGAATCTTCAGGTCGGCTCGATGGTATGTAGTGGCACGTACGTTTTGCTGGGGTCATTCGAGAGCGAACGCTGAGAGCTCCGCCCAACTGAAGTTAGAGCTGCCTGCCTTGCCTTGTGCAAGGCACTGGAATAATGAACGAGTCGCGGTTGGCAGAAGCAGCAGCAGCTCTGTCGGCTTTGTCGTTGCCAACCACGCCATAGTGCTCTGGAAGCCACTGCAGGACACCAACGTGATAGTTGTTTAATGTTCGCGTGGGCAAGTCATTGATTTTTTGAGCTAGCTGCTCATGCGGCAGTACAATCAAGCGCCGAAGATAGCCGTTGCCTGAATCGTTGCAGTTAGAATGTGTTGCAATGCAGTGCGCAGGGCAGCCAGTTCCGTAATCATCGGCGACATTTTGTGATCGAGCTTAGCGGTAATTGTTATAGGGGCTGACTCTGCATTCTGTACACTGTCGCGCACTAGAACAAACACGCCGCCACTGTGCGTATGGTGATCCCCTCGGCAGCCCGTAAGCTTCAAGGTAATGGCTTCATTATATAAAATGCCACCATCTAGCCAATATTCAGCCTCAATAATATTGTCCAGTTGCGTAATGCTGATTAGGCTGCGCAATTCGACGGCTTCCTTTTTCAAGCTACGACAGTTGACAAGTTCCGCTCATTTAGTACGAGGCCAGAATACACGGTCCCCCACAACGAATGTAAATAATTGCTTGAGCCAACAGTTGCTTAGCATCTTTTCAACAACCAGCATGGGTATTTTCTGCTGTATTTTTGTACTTTTTTTCCCTTTTTTTGTATGTTCTTATATTGAACGTACACGAGCTATATCTCCCGATTCCAGGGGAATTATTAGCGAACGAATCCGCTTTTTAAAAACGGTGGTTTCTGCCGGGAATCTTTGCCCAAAAAATATCCTACTTCTTGGCTTGCTACGCTGTAAACAACGTCTGAATAATTTCGTAGAAACCCCCGAGTGGTGTCAGATTTTGCGTAAGCATTCTATTCAGCGACTCATCTCGGAACATGCACTCTATACCAGGACGGCGTAGGCCCACATTCGTAACGTGCATTCTCATGAGAAGCATCGCACAACCGGACCTCTGCGCACACACGTCCGCAAAGCACCACACCGTCCCACAAATTGCGCGAACCATGTATTCTTTCCTATATGTAGCGAACCTTACCGTCGCGTGACCGGACGTGCTGTGGTGTGGTGCGGCTTGTACACGCTCATTCGTGTGGTCCATTTGGCCCATGTATGCCTATGAAGCGCCTCTACTGAGCGCATCCATGGAGCGACTACCTACGGAGCGCATGGCCCTGGGGCCTTATATCGTGTCGCGCTTTACGCACGAGTAGACAGACAGACAGACGGACAGATTGATTGATTGATTGATTGATTGATTGATTGATTGATTGATTGATTGATTGATTGATTGATTGATTGATTGATTGATTGATTGATCGTTCGATCTATTGATTGATTGATCGTTCGATCTATTGATTGATTGATCGTTCGATCTATTGATTGATTGATTGATTGATTGATTGATTGATTGATTGATTGATTGATTGATTGATTGATTGATTGATTGATTGATTGATTTCGGGTAGAAGGGGCCAAAGGATTCTTATCAATTGAAATGTTATAGCGTCGGTTTCACGTGTGTCCTTTTCTTGTATGTAGCCCCCCTCCCTCGTTTGGAAATTCGTATCTTCACCCTGCTGCGCAGAGGATTTGGCGCAAGGTCGACGCATTGATATAGCCCGCTTCCGTCTTTTCAGCGTCGCACCAACAATCTCTAACTTTCCTCTTCACGTATTGGATAGTCTAAATGTTTGGTTTGTGGCCTCATCGTATGCTACCTTCCGCAGTTCTTTGGGATGGTTTATATCTGTTTTCAGCATTCGACCGCCTGCGCAGTTCCCGTAAAGTGTTAGGCACAAGCGTCGGGAAAGTAGCCTCCCGTTTATCACCCATAGCGCGCGTGTGCGATATCCATCACATGGCTCGAGCTTTTTTATAGGGGTTCTACAGCTTACCAGCGGAGATTTTAATCCGTGAGTGCAACGTTAATGGGATGTTTCATTCATTACTTCATGCGTCAATCTGTATGTCCATCGGGTGGTGTTATATGTGATGCATAAAAGTGTGGTACACTAGCCTTCAAAACAGTCTCCAGTAGCCTCTGAGGTTCGTTTGATATTTAGAGTTGACGTTCACTGGGTAGTTGCATTCCGTTTTAGTGAAACTAACAAAAGAACGGCTGATTTTTTTTTTTTTTTTTGAGGTCATTGTTTAAAAAATCAGCTGATTTTTGTTGAGGTCATTGTTTCTGAAAGTAGAAATGCTTCATCTAGCAACGCTCTTTGGGAATGCTCCGGAACTTGCCAACTGTTGGAGCATCTTGTAGTGGTGATGAAAAATTTGGAAGGGTGTCATATCTACTCTCACGCTTGCGACAGATGGCGGGATATATATATTCGTGACAAAGTGGCTTCACTTTTGTTAACCGATGCTCTAAAAACGTTTCGCGGGTCTGCTTCGCCGCAATGCACCCGAATGGCCAATCATTGCGTCTAAGTGAGCGAATCTGACGAATAACGAGGCTCGGCATGCAACTTGACTCGTAACTGTTATCCGCGCACAGACACTATGCAATTGAACTCGCCATGCTTACATTGCCTACTGCCGCAGCACATGCTTTAGTTTTCGTGATCGAATTGAATACGGTTGGATAATTTCTTGGTGTTGACAACATAAAGACGAAGGCAGTGTCCAAATTTGTTGGCTCAGCGGTGATGTTTGTTCGTCAGCTGAGTTTTTGGCGTAATGCCTCAGTTCCCTCAAATAGTCCTTGGCATCTCCTCCCATAAAGTACATGAGGTGACACATTTAGCTTCAATGAGCTGTAGCAGCAAATTTGTCCACTTGCGAACTTCAAGATCCGCTCATGACTATTGAAATATTATTGGCTGATCCTCTGTAATCAAATGCATTATATGTTTCGTGTAGAAAACAACCTTGCTTCCTAATCTTTGGTATGTCGCGCATTCGCGACAACCAGCACTTAGTCCTCAACGAAAACACTACGGGGGTGCCATGAGTAAATTTTATTTTTTCAGTGACCTGGACTACAGAACTGCCCAAAAGAAAAGCAGACATTTTGCTCTCAAAAAACGCTGCAGCACTTCTCACAAACGGCTAAGGAGGTGAAAATCTTAGAATCACTTCATAATTCTTCTTCGTTCACTTTACAGCTTGTTTTCTGGTCGTTATGGGCGCAGCACTGCGTCATAGTCACCGTCGTCTTCATCAATGCTAGAATATGTAGATGGCGTCGTGGAAGAACCCAGTACGGGATGCATGTGTGGTCAGAGCCGTCTTCGTCAGTGCTACTAGGACAAGTGTTGTCTCGCTCATCTTCGAGCGGGAGGCGCGTATGCGGTCTATTTCCTCCATAGGTGGTGGGAGGACCCCATTGTCTCCTACGAAAGGGAGGGGGAATTTGTGAATCTCAAAATTACGGTGTTTCGCGCCATGACTTCATTTTCGGCTAAAGTGCCTAATGTCACAAATTCGCGACATTCGTTGAAATCGCGGTACTGAATAAATAAGTGCATAAATTGCGGTAATATCTTGTTGCGGGCCAACTCTAGACTGTAAATTTCTAAAATAATTTTAGTTTGCTCTTCAACTAGTTGGTATGGCACCAGACCGATATTCTATTTCAGCACGAAAAAAGTATGAATTCCTTCCCCTTCGCCTTCCTTGGCGTTATTGACTGCTCGCTTTTATTCCTGTGTTCATTTAACGAGCCCTTCATTTCCAATTATGATTCCGTATATACAGGTGACAACATATGTTCAAGAAACGAAAGAAATTGTTTATCCGTTGCCACTACCTCGTTTACAATAACCAGTGCGCAGTCTTTCCGACAAGAGTACATTTTCCTCTTTCAAGTCCGTCTCTGTGTTAGCACCAAGCGCAATCCTTCAAACGAAGCATTTGACCCAAATCGAAACTGAGACAGCTCTTACCCCCATTCTTAGTAAGACAGACTGTTTTTCAATTTATTATGGCTAAATTTTCAGTGAGCCGAAAATCATGTCCGCCGAAAAAGCTTCTAGATAGATTTATTTTATCTTTACACGTTCCTACCTTACAGCTTTCTTTCATAAAAGCGCTTAGACACACTGTGCCAGTGCAGTTTCAAAAATCACGTTTTATGACGTCACAAATTCTAGGGCGCAAAAAGTGTACGGGGCGGCGATACCCGTTGTCACGCTTTTGGCATTTTCTGCGTTAACTGCTGCTGCCGCGAGTGTTGTATTTGTATTCATGACACTCTAACCTACCGATATGGGGCGACTTCTTTTTACAGTTTAGCGCCTCTTTAACGGACCGTGAGCGTATCCAGGCGGTCAAACGAGAAGTGTTTGCCCGGATTACTTCGCTGCTGCGCGCAGGAACCAGGGCATAAAGCGGGATGTGTGCCGTTGGCAAACGTCGCGCTGGAGCAAACAACACGCATCGGAAGCAGCGCACCTGAAATGTTTGCACTCTCCGTTCCAAAAAGCATTAGTTCCTGGCCAGGAAAGACGTTTTGAAGAACACTCGTCGGGATTCTCTCGTTCGACACTTCCCTTCGAAGTCAAGTTAGCGGACGGGCACCTTATCGTTTCAGTAACATCTGCTTGTCGTTACCGACAGCTCTGCTAATCTTGCGCGAGGGCCCCATTGCGGCCGGCGAAGTTTTATTTTGGCTAGTCGGTATGTTGCCGAGAAAACATCCACTAGTGTGAAAAACACAAATAGAAAGAAACCAAAATCACAGTCTCCGGGCGTTGATCCACCTGGTGTTAGTGTTTCTGCCATTCCCGTTCGTTTCAGTCTTTCGTGCTCTACCTGACACGGTGGCTATGCGGCTAAAGCGTGCGCTCCTGAAAACGAGACACCGGGTGTGATACTGACCGTGGTAACTGTTTCGTTTTTGTTCAAAGGTTAACAAGAAACAAACGCCGGGCGTGTCAAATTTGGAGCGGGTGAAATAACCCCACGTTGTCTAACTTAATCCGTAGCCTCCCACTGCATACCACGCGTCGTGGGCCAACTGCTTAGACGTCTAGCCGAACGCCAATTAGAATTTCCTTCCGTTTACGCTAGTTCATTTTTCCCGCTGTGGCGTTGAGAGCGGTTTTTATCTGGCAACTGAGCAGGCAAAGCGCAGTCTCGCGGTTACTCGTTCTTACAAACTACGCTAGCTTTTTCAGAAATTTTTCGAAGTGCTACCTCTCGTGAAAACGTCTCATTATTACGCTTCCAGTGAAGTCTAGAAGGAAAATTTTATGTGTTGACGTAACCGCGCATGGTACGTAGTAGCCGGGCTGGTTTCGAATAAACAATACTGGTCTGACTTTGCAACCAATACAATAATAAACAAATACTGGGATTTGGGATGTTGTTGCGCCGTAACACAATAATCTCCACTATTTAATAACAGATGAAAACACCTCATCGCTGAACTTTTGAGAAATATTTGCTCGTGTGCATGGTTAGTCATGATAGTGTTTTTTTTTTCTGGTGTATCAAGTTGCTCTGGATGAAAACTTAACAAACATTTTTGTAGATTTACGCGAACCTGCAATAATCCATAGCACACTAATTTCTGACACTTATCGTATGAATTTTCAAGCATGTTTTTATTGTCTTGTTACAGTGGCTGAAACCGACAACACGTCTAGTGAAAGTACAGCGTGGGCATTTTTTTCTCTCTCCAGTTTTTTCTCCTTCCGATTTTTTCTCTTTCCGGTTTTTTCTCCTTCCCGGAATTTTTTTCTTCCGGTTCATCAGAAACAGAACAGACAATCGCATTTATCGACAGTCATTTTTTTCTTCTGTAGATAGATGGGCTGAAGACGACATGCATATCTTTGTCGATTGTTTTCTCTTTTGTTTTTCTTGCTGGGAGGGGGACGGGTGTTCTCTGTTAGAACAATATTATGCAGTGTAAGATTAAGCGCTGTGCTGTTTTCGTCCGATTGGTTCCCCATGCAACCACAACACTCCTGGCGCTTGAACTAATTCTGCAGCGCCATCCAAAACAAACAGTTTAATTATCCAATGTAAGCTTTATTCCCGTCTTGAGTTACTTTCCAATTTTTTTCAGATGGAGATGTATACAGGTACGCTTTTGAGTGCTAGATACCCGTGTCCAAAGAGTCATGACTGATCTCGCGTTCCGCCGACAGCTTCGCTGTAGGAAATGCGGGTAGAGTAAGAACAATGCTTGGCATCAGTTTCCGCGCTATTTATTGCACCGTGGGCTTGCTAGTGGCTGTTCTTACAGTGGCCGGGCTGTTAGGCTATATATAAGAGCCCGAAGACAATGATCCGCTGCAGTTTAGTTGTAGTAAGCCCTGGCAAGCGGTTGGAATAACTGTTAGGACGCCGGCATAGCCGTAGTTCTCTTTTGGACGTAACATCACGCGGAACTCGGTTACGTCATCCTCCTGGCATCCGCTGGCATGTTCCGTCTCGGCGAACAGCACCATAGGCAGCACGGCCTTCTGGATTTTATTTGTGTACATCTGTATTCTCGGTAGTAGACAGGATACTGGGCTACTTATCAATTTTTTGTGCTGTGCCTACGTGGTTGTGCGCGCCCCCTCGTTGTCGTTTCTGGGGGTTCATTTTCGCTTGTGTGCTGTAAAGAATATGATGTCACCCAGTATTACAGCCCCTCTTTTTTTTCTCAGGCTCACACGCGCACTCTATGCGGTGTTTCATGTAACTCAAACGAGACGTATACTTACAAATGTTGCTTTCTTATTAAATAAAATCAATACTACCCATCCGTAGTGATGTTATCTTCTTGCAACTTTTTATATTTTATGATCCGCAGGAATGAACAATGTCGTTTTTTTTTTGTTTTTGTTTTTTTACATCGAGCCCAGGTAGTATAGTTGAGTCGTGCCCGTTCTGCCATCGGCAAGGAAATAGCTGCCAAAATCCATTCTTATTGGCCGAAACGAAGTACACCCACTGTGCGATTGTGTGGAGTCTACGGAGTCTAGTGAGTGATAAAAAAGCTGCAGCCAAGATAAAGTGGGCTGACTGGGCTACCTAGTTATTGTTCTTGGTTGGTTGAGAACATTTTTAGTGATGCTTAGAAAACGCGGGGACGGATGTCTTTCACGTACGCGCAAGTCCGATGACCCCGCTATCTGATAGGGTTTAACAAAACTTGTTGAGCTAGTTGGTTCATTGTTTCAGTGGAAAGAAGGAATGGGCGCTAAACGGACGTAGAAAAAGGATACATGACAGGCATATGCAGGCGCCTGTATATGTCTGTCGTGCCTCCTTCGTCTGCGTCGTTGAGCGCCCGTTCCATCTTTTCACTGAAAGGCTTTGTTTTCCTGACCTGGTTGCTATCTTCGTTTGCCAATGTTCCTCGCTATTTGGTGGCGTCATTAACAATATGATTCGCTGACGTAACGCAACCAGCGTGCGCAAATGTTTCGTTTCGCTGCTGCCGGTGAGCGCGGTGCTTCGCCAGGAGACTGTACGCCACTCGACGCGGGGCCTCCTGGCCTCCTTTGATCGAGTGCTTTCCAGCGGCGGTCGTGAAAGTGCCGTCTGGCCCGGACGCCAGCCGCGGTGCCGCCGATAGAAGCACAGCTGTTGTCGACGCGTGACTAGCGCAGCTGCATTTCGTGGAAACGCGTGTCTCAGTCACGGCTTCCGCGGCCGCGAACTAGCACCCACAGCAACTCGAGGAAACGCTGCAGAAATGTGGGTCAACGGCCGCTTGCCTTTTAGGAATAGGCTACACGCTGTTCCCAACGGGCCGATTATCAAATAACTGCTCCTTACCCAAGCAGCAGAAATTGCCAAGCCCAAGCATGGCAAAACATCAGTGGCCAATGTGTCCGAGCTTGGCAATACCTCGGCCGCCAATATTGGCTGGTGTTTGGGAAAGGTGACAAGCCAACAATTGGCCAAGCCCTGGAAGGCCAATATTGGACAACGCTTGGCAAAGTACCTTGCCATGATAATGCCAATTGGTGGACCCCACGCTATTTTCATGCACATTTTTGGCTTTGTGGCCAGTCCTTATGGCCAATGCTTATTTTACGAGTTGCCTCGCGGCCCGATTTCTGCTTTATACATGCCAGTATACAGGAAATTATTAAACGGGTGCGCATTATTTATTTATTGCGCACTCGTTAAATAATTTCCTGTACAATGGCATGTATAAAACAGAAATGGGACCGCGAGGCACAATAAGCAAACTGCATCAACTTTGCGAACCAATTATACATACGTGACTTGCCAAAAACAATGGAGCAACACAACACACCGGGTCTCTCTGTGTAGCTTTTTTATTATTCTCATCAAATATACGAGAAACCTCGCTTAACAGTGGCAAGAATACGAACACAAACATGAAAGCAAACACAAATAACAGTCGAGAAAAAATTTTAAAAAGCGCTGCTCATGAAGCGCGAACCGATTATCATTCGTTTAACTGCTTGAGATGCCTACAAAACAGAAGCATTCAGGTAAATGAAAACAGGACCCTCATTCACGGTAATTCGCCGACCTGCCAAGACCACAATATGTTTTTGAACAGCACTATTGTAGAATAGCCCAGCTTGGAAAGCTTGTCACTGCTGCATCCGCCACTTGTCCACGGGAAACACCTGTGCGTCGTAGCGCCTGTAATAAGTAACAAAAAATAGTTCACTATAATGCTAAATTCACGCTGCTTACTAAATACAGCACCTATACAAGCCTTACCACATATCCGTGTGAAAATATTCAGCCTAACGTTCTAGCTTGTTAACACTCGCTATGAAACATAAAACGTACTGCACTATTCATTTTTCAATACTGCGTTTTACGGTGGCAGTTACTTGGCTCGTTCTTGAGAAAACAGTCCGGAATTTCACCGAAAATGGGCTTCACTCTTATTGCAGTAGCGCAAAGTAATATAAAAAGTCCAATAGACAAAGCGACACGCCAGCGGTTCCGTGAAATTTTGTTGTGCCTTCGCTCACTTCTGCCCCGTCAGACGCGGAATTCAGACGCGAACGGAACCGACGGAGAAGCCCAGCGGTAGTGTAATTACTTTGTCGCTCGACAATACCTTTACGTTGCTCAAGAAAATAATAAAACGAAAGCTTCATTAATAGGTAGAGTTTAATTAAGCCAGCGTAATACATACTGCACACGAGTCTTGCTTCAACGCATGCTGAACGTCGTGAACCTGTAGTGGGAGCACGGCTGCTTATTCGGAAAACACAAAGCCGGAAAAAAGATAGCTAGAACTGGCGTCACACAATTGGAAGCACATGTATGTGACCACTTTTTTCTTCGCAAGAACCAACAACACTAAGCAGCACTCGCGAGCGCCAGTTATAAACGACAGCTGAAGTTTTGGCGGGAACGCGAGCACTCCCGCACCGCGAAAAAATGAAATGGTGACTTACGTTTTCAGCGGCGGCCGTAGCAGGCAAACGATGTTATTACACCAGTCAGGTATACTTCACACAGCCACCGACACCAAAACGCACCTCACAGACACGTACAGGAGTACTACCGCAGTTTCAATGCCACAAAAGAGACGGGGCCGTCGGTGCAACGCGCCCGTGCACCGGCCCCGCCGCGGGTTCAAAGAACGCGCAAAGGCACAACGCTGAAGTAGTTCGACGTTCACCGTTGCGTTAGGACACACAAATGACCAATTCCTACTGAACGTTTAACACTCTCTCTCACGCTGTTTTGAATAAGCTGCACTTTAGTTTAAGTACGCTTTGTTTCGTGGCACGGTGCTGTGGCTCTTTAGGTAACTACTTTTTGCTGCGTTTTGGCCTGTGCACCGCGCTCTAACCGTTTGGGGAACCGCCGCGGGCAACGACCTCAGTGCTGCCCTCGAGTGGTGCTGCTTGCGCGCCGGGTGCGCATGTACACACGCAAAATAACGCACACGAGTGCTCTACAGTGAGACTTCATGTAACAATATGCAAAAACAGGCAAGGCTGTCGGCATTTACACCTGCCAATACTTTTTATTTAAATGTGCTACTTGACACAAGCTTGAAAATGATTTGGAACTACTTTTTTTGTTGTGCGCTGCGCGTGAAAACAAATTCAAAAACACGCAAACTTCAGTAATATTTTGAGTGAACTTGAGTGGTCATTCAACTAACAAGAACATGCCAAGACGTGCGTAAAGGCACTCATAAATACCTGCGTCACATATAGGCTACTACTTTTCATAAAATTTAATGTTAAAAAATTACGTCTGAATGAGCGCGCTGTCCAGTGTGATTTTTTGCGCACCGGCCAATGCGTGTCCTCAAGGCCGGTCGTATAGCGCTCGTTGTCCACGAATGGCTTTTGCGTACAGGCCGGCGTCTGGCCAAGCTATCGGCTGTCCAGTGTGATTTTTTGCGCACCGGCCAATGTGTGTCCTCAAGGCCGGTCGTATAGCGCTCGTTGTCCACGAATGGCTTTTGCGTACAGGCCGGCGTCTGGCCAAGCTATCGGAAGCCAAAGGGAAGCCAAGGGGCGTCCAATGATTGGCTATCGGCCAATGCTGCTTGGGTAGCTACGTGGACGGGCTTTTAATGCTACTAACGCCGTACACGACAGCATCTGTATAAATCGGAAGCGCAGGCAAAACTTGAATAATAGTTGCACGCTCTGGTTGCAGGATGTTCTGTAACATTTCAGATTGCTTCTCAGCGTTCCTCCGTTTCCGAAATTATCCGTATGAACGAGATCCGCATGTCTGCGCAATGCGAATTTCGAAGCCTTCCATTTTTAGGCCTCGGGTCATGATCAGGATGCTGGTTGCCGTGGTGTTCGGTGGAAACGGACAATTTAACTTCCGGAATGATACGTGGGAATCCGTGGTAATGAGAAACTTTTTAATGGAGAGATGGGTGTAATGATCACTAATTTCCCCCAAATTTGCTCCCAAAGTGCCCAGAAGCTATACCTCTGCTACGTGGCTGTATTTGTTGGAAATATGGCAGGATCAATACCATTGCGGGAGGTCCGTAGAGGTCCAGGCAGGGGCCGCCGTGATTTCATTCAGGGCCGCATCCGTATAGATGTCAGCTTCGTCGCCTGGCTTGTCATTTGCGCGAGTGCGAACGTAGTTTTCGCGTACTATTCGCTGACCGCACCAAATCGGGCGTCGACGCGGAATGCCGATGGAGGGCGCTCCCATACGGTGATTGCTGGCGGTGGGTTGGGGCTGTCAGAGTCACTATTTAGATGGTCCCATCTTCGGAGTTTTTTGGTTTTTTGTTTTTTTTCCTTGTGGTGAGCAGTCCAGATGGTATCGGAAACGTACTTCGATCGCTTCCATAAGGTTAGTGAGAAGCGGAAGGGAAACGGGGATGCCGCTGATCGCACCAAGGTGACGTTTTGCGTTTGTGTGTGTGTGTGTGTGTGTGTGTGTGGAGGGGGGGTGGGGGACATGGGGGCAAGGAAATGTGAAGGCGAGAGGGTCATGAACACTTTGAAGTAGCGCACACTGGACACTGACACAAGAAGGAACTAGACAAGCCACAGCGCTGACTCGCAACTGAAATTTTATTAGAACTGACCCAAACTTAAATAATACGATGTGTGCACACATCATACCGACGTCGCAAACATTCGTGTTTTTTTTTTCGACATGTGGAAAGCACCAACCGCACGTGTGGCAGAATGCGCGTATTTTTTATGACGGAGAGCGTTCTAAAAATAAAATCCATCACGTGCCAAGCACCAACCCCATGCGCGGCTGAATGCGCTTATTTTTTATTAGAGAGGACGTTCTAAAAATACAAACTCAATTGCGGGTACATGAAGTGAAGACACACTGATACGCCACTCTCCCCTTCTTATAGTGTACGCATCGATGATTTCTCTTGTCGGCTTATCACTGTGCCCAGATAATAGCTCTGTGTCATGAAACGCAGGCTCATATCCGCACTTTGAACAGTGCTGAGCAACGTGCGAGTAGGTGTTTCCTTGTAAAGAACGCTTAAGCTCAATAACGTACCGACTGGCCATACACATGACTACATGGAAATTGTAATAGTAGACAACAAAAGGGGACACGTGCTCCACCCTGCAACACTTTCTGGCGCCACGCGACAAGCCTTTGAGCTTTCTATCTACGATTCCGAAAATTTTGCTCAATGTGTTGTGTGCTGAAAAAACAACCTTCACACCAAAGCTACCGGCAACATTCTTCAAACCATGAGAAAACGGGAAATTTCTTCACTTCCGGCATCTTATCATCGCACAGTGCGCATGTGCTCATCTTCACCCGCCTAAAGGGACACTGAAGGCAACTAAGTAAGTTTGGCTTAGACGGAAATTCAACTGCCCCATAGCCCTCTCGGTGTTGATTCGGCGGTGAAATATGCTTAAACTGCCGAGAAATTACCTATTGAGAAACGCATTGCATCCCTCGCGCCTCTTCATGACGTTTCGCGTGACGTAAACGGTGGCCGGAATCGAGTGAGTCAGCGGTGTTTTAGCACGAAAACTAAAACCTACCAAGCTAATTATCGTGGCCGCAGGAGCCACTAGTCGCACTCTCGGCGCTTACAACAAAACAACTTGCCCGCACTACGCGTCGGCAGGCTGCCCCGCTCTGTGTGCACCAACTTTGGTGCCGCACGGGACGTACGATGGTGGTTAAACATTGTGAATGTGCCGCTCGGCCTTTTACTTAGCCTACAAAGCGTCTAACGGTCAGCGCAAACGCAGCGAGAACGGCGGCTGTGGGGCTCTTATGCTTTGCAGTCTCGTTATGGATACTCTGGTTTTAGTCGCTTCGATGCACTCGGCTTAGGCTGCCTTGCTGCTCGCGCATCGAGGCACTCTAACTCGGCTTCATACGTGGCGCCATCTGTTAGTTCCACTCGTAACCGCGTTCAATGCCTAGTGTAAAAACGAACCTAGCTACTCCGGTGTACGAGCCCCTGAATGGCAGTACGTGTGCATTTACGTGCTGTTACTGTTCAGGCGTGCGTGTGCACATTCATCCGAAAACTCGAAAAGGACATTCAAATTTACACCTCGATAGATGGGCTTACGTAGCGCAGCCTTAATGTACGCACAGTTGGAGGTAACAGGCATGCGACTATCCTAAACCTGAAGTACCACATACTGTGCAAATCTGTAAGATAGTCTTAAAATAGCCGTACAGTTAGTGCCTGATACTTTCAACGAGCATTTCACCAGCATAGGCAGCAGTAACTGCGTTCTCAACGGTTTCCGTTTTATCACGACCGACTCTGTCTACACTATCTTTTTGTATTTTACCACGGAGTCAGAGGTAATTCGTATATTCCAGGAGATTAATAACAGTACTACCTGTGATGCCGACGGGATGTTAATTATACCTGCCAAGTTTGTCATTAGTGTTATTGCACCAGTATTATTTTGCTTATAATTTTTGCCTGTCATCTGGAACCTTAAGTTTTCCTAAAAAATGCAAGTGGCGAAGGGTCTTGCATTGTTCAAAAAAAGGAAATAAAGCATCGGTATCTAACTACAGGCGGATTTTAATACTTCCTATCTTTTCTAAAGCTTGGAAAAAAATTATCTTCAATCGCCTGTCCAACTTTCTTGAAAAGAATTCAGTGTTTTCAAATTTCCAGTATGCTTTCAGAAAACGAAGGTCGGCACACCTAACGTTACTTGAACAAACAGAATTCATTTTGAAAAACATCGAAAAACGACAACTTAAATTAAGAGTTAGAATTGACTACAGCAAAGCCTTCGATAGCATAAATCATAAACTACTGCTTGAAAAAATGTATTGCTATGGTATCCGCGGCATAGCTCTAGAACTTATAACATCATACTTAGGTCACAGAAGCCAGTTCATTCAGGTAAATAAAATCCGCTCTAAAATTACACCATTACGCTTAGGCGTAGAACAAGGCAATATTTTAGGGCCCCTTCTCTTCAACATCTACATTAATGACATCGTGAACGTTGATACTGACACAAAGTACACAATTTACGCTGACGATGTTACTCTCCTTGTTTCATATTGCGATGTCCCGCAATTGGTACACACCGCTAATGAAGTGCTTGAAAAAATACAGAGATGGTCAGCGGGCAACGGCTTAAGAACTAATGTGGATAAAACGAAAGTGATGCTTTTACAAGCCAGGAACAGATATCTCTTTTTACCGGCTGATATCATCTTGAACATCGCCAAAATTGAACTGGTAATGTCTGCAAAAACGCTAGGTGTTTTTTTTCGATCGAGACATGCCTTGAAATATACAACATAAATTTTCTAGCAAGGCAACTTTCGCGCATAGTTTGGATGGTATATTTTGTACGAGATCTTCCGTTTAAAGTCAAGTTACTATTGTACAATTCACTATTTTTAAGTATTTTAACTATTGTTGTCTCGTGTGAAGCACAACTTCTGCAACTAATATTAATCGGTTATTTTTGCTACAAAAAAGAATTATTCGGGTTTTATGTAATGCCCGTTACGACACTCCTACTGCCCCTTTGTTTAAAACTTTGTCTACCTAAGATTCAGGACCTTCTTTAAGTACCGCTTAGCCTAAACGTGCACTCTCGAATGGAAGCACAATTTTAAGAACATTTCGTTGATAGCTAATCTCCAAATTAATCAACGCCCTATGTGACTATACTGTCTGAACATGGGCACGTTCCTCGCCCACGTACAAACTACACCTTGCAGATGCTTGCGTATACCCTCCCGAAGTTGTTGAATGGGCTTGTATTATTGGTTTTGATATTAACTCGTGTACTACATCCATGCTTTATAACTTGTTTGTTCGAAAAGAATATGATGTTTGTGACTAGTTCCTTGCTGTTTTGTACGGATTTTTGCATATATTTTATTTTTAATGACCATTGCTTTTCACGTCGTTATGCCACTGATTGATGCGCTATTTATTGTACTCTGGAACAATAATGTTTAAAGGGGCCATGCAGACAAAATACAGTTGTATTCATTCGACAGATTGCCTAGTTTGAATCATACTGACGCCACTTTTAACGAAAACATCGCTTAAATAAGCTATATAATTAGGGAAAAAAGGAATGACCATGCGACCCACTAGCTCATTTCCCGCAACAGAACCTATGATGTCATACGCCCAGCTGTGCGATTGGCTGAGGCCGGCCAAAACAGGCGCAAATTAGGCAGGGCTTGTAAGCTTGCCGAACGAGCTATTTGCGCTTAAATTTAGGCCATAATGATTTTATAGCCGTAAGAATAGTGGGGTGAACAATTAAAGTTACGAACGAACACGTAAACACCGAAGCAGTTATTGCGACACTTTGCCAGCTGAGACCGCCTAACACAGCCGTCGGACGCGTTCACTTGTCTGACAAAACACTGACCAACTGGCATAAGCGGCACGGTCACTTACATGACCATGATTGTCGAGTCGTAGCTTACGTTTTAGGAAACTATTAGTATGAACCCGAATAAAAATACTGCAGGCACAGAATTCCGGCCAGAAGCAAAGTGCGACACTGGCACTTCAGCTGTATTGCAGCGCCATCTATGAAAGTGGGCGATTAACAAGATAACCAAACGACCGTCTGTGAGGTGGTAGCAGCCTTGGTCATCAGGCTATCTCTAGTTTTAAATCCCTGCTCTGGATACGTCATTGTCGACGCCATGAAAACACACGATTCAGCGGGAGAACTGAAATTTCGGCTTAAAATGTTTCATTTTAATTTTTGCTGCCGGACAAGCGCTGAGAGTAATATAAAACACTAAATGTTTCGAATAAAACAAACTTGTATTTCGTACGCATGACCCCTTCGAATTTTAAGGGCACACCTTGCGTAGCTTTTGGGGCTTTTGTTATAAATAAACCTGGCATTTTCTTTTCCCGTTTCCCTTTCATCCCTTTGCTTGCAAAATGCAAGCCGTGCTCCAGTGTGCTGCCGGAGAATAAAATACCTGCACCAGAGTCGTAATCCGTAATGTTGACCGCTGCAGTGCAACATAGCCGATGCGCTAATACCTTGACCTCTGCTGTTGGCCGCGGCATATTGGCGCCAGCAGTAAGTAAAGGCGATAGGTCTAGCGTTGAGGTGCATAAATATCTTCACCGCACTGACCACAGAACAAAATATTTAACAGGTTAATTCTTTTTAACTCTGGGTTAACCACCAAAGCTGCACCTGGGCAGGGCGCGCGCCGTAGCGGAAGGTTACGGGTTAATTTGGACCACATGGGGATCGTTGACGAGCGCACATATGTCTACAAACGGGCATTTTTGTTTTCCACCTCCATCGAAAAAGTGGCCGCATTTCACCTAAATTGTAACTGAAACCAAGACCGCCACCAATGGTGGCCAGACAACGTGTTTTATAACGTAAACTAGCCAACGCTTGCCTTTTAACAGCAAGGGCCCAGGAAAAGTTGCCCGATACAATTATTCTGGATATACATGTTGGTATACGTAGCTGTTTTTGAGTGAAAATTTAAAAAAAAGGACTCTTATAAAGCTGCACCAATCCCGTTTCGCCATTCAGTATTTGTTCTGTGACAGATCATATTGCGGAAAAATGGACTGTTTCTGCCTCTAAATTTATATTTGTGTTCATGGCTCTGTGATTTACCTGCATAGACGAAGATGTTTTTACACTTAAATATCCTCCTTAGAGTCTAAGCATTAGTTTAAAAAAATATTCCGCCAGGTGTAATTCATTTAACGTCGCCAATGGGGAAATTGCTAAAAAGTCTCAAATTTCCTGGTGAACATTCTTATCAGTGTTTTTTAGGCACAACAACTAATTAGTTAATTTTACCGTTCTAAGACATGTACTGAGGGAGTTGTGAAACAGATTTGCGCTAAATGTTTCTCATTTAACCTGGACGGGTGATAAATTATGAAAAAGCGCAAAATTTTGTTTTTTTACGTACGAGTAATTCGCATTCACGACAACCAACGTGACGGATTTACGTGTCTTCGAGAAACTGTGTGAGTTGTTAAAAGACGTTCAATCTAGGTTCTATTCATTTAATCTTGTTAATCTTGAAATTACTGAAAAATAATTTTGGCAAAAAGCGAAAACGCCCGCGTGTGCAGATTTCCCCGCATGTTTTTACCCTATGTGGTCAGAATAAATCCGGAGCCCTCCACTACGGCGTGCCTCATATCCCAAATGTAGGTTCGCCACGCTAAAACCTTAAATTTTAATTCAAATAGAACTAAAATCATGAAACGCGTTAACAAACAATCGTTTTAGCAGAGCTCAGACGAACGAGTAAATTATGTGGATTTAGGCGCCTAATAGACATGGTGGGAGTTGGTACAAATACCAAAATGTAAGCCAAATAATATTATCCCTCGTTAGTGTACGAGATATTTCTATGTTTATGGTCCTCCTAAATATGTAGGAACCTGTGACCACACACTTAGACCTTTTTAAATGCAGAGCATTTCAGTAACTCACGATGTCACCCGCGTTGACGTCCGTAGTCCGCACCGCACCCCTCCCTACTATATAAAAAAAAATACTATCCGGCGCCCAGTTTCGATCCCTCGACCCTGCGGGCGGAACGCAATGTACATGGTGCTCTACCCACTGCGCCACAAAGCCGACACAGAATGGGACGCTCCGAACGCGCCTTATATCGTTGACTCATTCAAATTACTGCTGACGAGCGCTCTCTCGTCAGCAGTTGCCACAAGTGCAACAACATTAACGTAACGCAAACTACTTAACATCGTGCGCCCCCGGAAATGCTCTGCATTTGATCGTGCCCCTCGCGAGGGGGATGTTTCACTGCGTCTTTCTCGGTCGCGGGACCCGTGGCGCCATCTGGCGGAGGCGCGGCACAACTCGTAGCACTTTCTTTGAAAAAGCGCCTCGAAAGCGCGGCAAATATGAAATAGGGATGACGCGCTTTCGAAGCAATCCGCCGACGCGGCTGCTTTGTGTACAGACTCGGCGGCGAGCGTCCCAGTTTCCAACGCGCGACTCTGGAACGCCAACGCCGAGAGCCAGTGGGTTGCTCCGCTGTTTTAAAACCATCACAGAAATTTTTATACCCTCAATGTAGATATTTTGAGAAATGTCGCCTCGGTGGGCCTCTACGTAAGAAAAAGAATGAAATTTCAAGCTGTGCGGTCCTCTTTCTGTAATGGTGGGTCTGTTGTGATTATTTCATCCTCTTTTGAGACACTGTCTTCGTCACCAGAGAGATATGTCTGACGTGTAGTCTTCTAGTTGTAACGGTTGCGGTTGTGTCGGCTGGTGGTGGTTTCAGATTCAGCAAGCGCCGGCCCCTTATCTCTCCGTGCGGCATTTTTGCGTTGCGTTGCATCTTCTTTCCAGGCGTACTTCCGTGGACAACCACGTTTCAAAGCTGCGGCTGAGGTAGACGCTTCAGATTCCATCGCAGAAACGCGTCCAGTGTTGCGATTGTGCCCTCTCATTAGCATCGTCGTGATCCTTTTCCCACTGCGTCGTTTTCTCCTTCTCTCTTGTTTTCTTGTTGTTTGACGTATTAGCGCACGCTATTAAGCGGGAGCGTGCTTCAATAATTCGGCGGTAATTACCATGCTCAAATTACTCGTGCACACCACAGTATAGGTATACGATACCCATTTCCAAGTCGAAGGCCACAACCTATATGCTATAGGTCCGTATTTACTCAGCTAGAGCCAGGGATCAGCCGTAGTTTAGGGCAATAAAGAAAACAAGCAGCAAACAATAAACACGGCCGTGGTTTAAGCGATGCGTGCTTCACTCGCATTCGCTAGGCCCCGGGTTTGAATCCCACAACAAAAGTTACCTGATTTTTTTTTCTTTAATTTCGTTCTCTTTCTTTGCACCGTCGACCGTTTCTGGAATTATCGCTCTATCATGCTGACGCTGGGCGTCGGATTTTCGCGTTCAACTATCCTACGCCGGCGTTGGATGCCCGGTGAGGCGCCTTTAAATTGCCGTCGACAATGGCTATGTTGCCTTGAGAGAGAGAGAGAGAGAGAGAGAGAGAGAGAGAGAGAGAGAGAGAGAGAGAGAGAGAGAGAGAGAGAGAGAGAGAGAGAGAGAGAGAGAGAGAGATGAAACATTTATTGAGCTGTAAAGGTAGGAGTAGATCCACAGTTCAGGAAACCATGTGTTGACCGCGCCGTCGTAGCCCGGGTTACAAGGACAGTTGGGTCCTCCAGGCGACCGCTAGTCAACAGTGTCCCCCACTGCCCAGGGAAAAGGACATTTGGAAGGGGTGGTAGGTGGGGGTTTTCCTTGCAGTCCACAATGATACGGCGGAGGGTACCTAATTGACTGCAGAATTTGCATTCGGCTGCGTACTGTGTCGGGAACAATAAATGCATTCTTACGGGGTGTACGAAAGTGCCTTTTTGGATTTTTCTCAGCGTAATTTCTTCAGTTTTGCTAAGTGCTGTATGAGGGCTTGGGTGTGTTTGTCTTGTAGTCCTGTAATACTGGGTAATTTCTTGATAGGTTAGGAGAGGTGTGGGGGCTGCCGGAAACTCAGTAGCTCGGTGGGCAAGATCTCGAGCCTGTTGATGGGTAAACGTGCTGTCCAGAAGTTCGTCACAGCTGCATGAACGGTGGGTAACACTGGATAAAAGATCGAGTGGAAATTAACCCACAATTTGGGAGATTTCTTCTACGCAGCCCATATGGGACACATCTCTTCTTCTTCGTCGTCGTCTTCGTCTTAAGGATCTGACTCGCGTTTGCAGCGGGCGCTGCCGAAATACAGGTTCACCAAGGGGCTGAGCTTTTCATTCTAAGCCATGGTCGAATGGACCAAATGTGAAATTACCCATCTACGCGACACGCGCGTGCGCGTGGGCGTTTTTCAAGGCGACGTGCGCGTTGAAAAAAGCCCAGTGTCACCTTGACGTGGACAACTTCGAAGCTTTCGAATCCTTCATGCTCGCACTATTCCGGAACGAATGCGTAGATGATGAGCGAACCTTGTACATGCATCACTGCAATATTCGCTACGCTCCCATGCCTTTATCGACATCATCACAGTAGTGTGACCACAGAGCAAGGAGTGGCAACAGCGTCAGCTTTGCTATGCCCGTTGTCTGTGTTTTTGAGCCTGTTGAGGTGGCGAGAAACGAACGGAGAGGCTGGGAGGGAAAGCTGGTGTTGAGCCCGGTCTGCTACCCTGCACTGGGGAGTGAGGTTCGGGGGATAAAAGGGAGGGCAGGAGGATAAAGGGAGGATATAGGAGCGGAAACGCACGCGTGCTCATTAGTCATTTTGTCAGACACTGTAGCCGTTCGTGTAAACCTGTATCGTTCAAGAAACGTGGAGGAGCTTTTGTCGCCTTCTATGAACTTCGTGGTTGGGGTCCCGCGTCCTAAGATTATCCCTACCGAAGCGGCCGATCATCTAATCACCTGAGCTCGGTGACAAGCACGTTCCGCTCCCAAGACATGTGGCCTAGGAACCCTTTCTTTGTTACAAACGCCAGAGCCAACACCGGCTTTTTCACTCAGTGGACAAATAAATTAAACGCTCCCGCATTAATAAACCAGTACTTCCTAGTTAGTTCCGTGCTGCCTTCCTTCATCCCTGCTGTTTAAGCGCTTTTTCTGCGAAGTGTCCCAAAATGCCCAAGCGGGCTTCCCAGTGCGTCCACACGTAACGTGGCAAAACTTACCCGCTGAGTCAATGTAACGAAGAGTGCATTTCTGAAGGACGCAAAAAACAAACATAAATTGTGAGAGTATCCCGCGTCTAAAGTGCATTTGCAGCGCGGTCTGGACTCACCATTTGTGGATGTTGAATCGTAATTGATTCAACAATGCGGATTTAGCTTGGTGATGGATTGTCGACGTTTCGGCGCTAGAGCTAGCATTGTAATTCATTCAATATAGTGCCGTAATTGGTACGATATTAAATAACCTTGTGAAATAAAATAATAATTTGATCATAAGTAACATTCCGTCATATTTCAAATCGAAATTTAGTTAATATTTCGTGGAAGTTTATTTTATTTTGCAATTTGACACTTCAAATGATGTTGTTTATGTAATGTAGCGTCCGGAAGTCCCAGACATTTTTAAGATTTTACGATATGGTTTCATGTGGATATATTTATTTACCACCCCAGCCGAAGGACGAAGAAAAATTGGCGGACAATCACAGTGACGTCGTCCGCATTGGCAGAAAACCAGACATCAAAGCAGCAGCAGCAGTCAAACAGAATGACGTGTGCTGTCGAGAATCGCAATGACTCGAACGTCGCGGCGTTCAGTGTGCATGTGCAGAAACACACAATCAGATTCAGAACGTTTTCTATCATGCCAGAATAACTCAGGTGTGTGGCGAAGACATAACACTATTAAGACGAAAGCTTTATGTGCCCCATGAGGCAAAAAATCTGGCGCTATTCGCCGTTCTGTAGTTGTAAAATTCCGCAAGCCCCGCGCCGTCATCTCTCTAAAAAAAGGCACAGCTTGCACTAGTGCTGCAAGGCTGGAGAAACAGCAGGACTGGTGTCTCCTCTCCTTTCGTCGGAGACCCGACTGTTGCATCAGCAGCAGCAGCAGCAGCAGCCCACTAGGTCCACTGCAAGACAAAGACTTCTCCCATCGACCTCCAACCGCTCCTGTCCCGCGCCACTCGAGTCCATTCTTTGCCTCCGATTTTCCTTATTTCGTCCCTTCATCGAGTAACTGGCCTTCCTCTTTTTCCAGAACCGTCCCTCGGTGTCCACTCTATCACTCTGGTAGTCCACCGATCGTCATTTCGCCTAACTACGCGTGGCCTGTCCATGTCCATTTCTTTTTCTTTATTTGAACTATGATATCTTCTACTTTAGTTTGTTCTCTAATCCAGGAAGCTCGTTTCCTCTCTCTTAAACTTACTGCTATCATTCTTCTTTCCATGGCCCGCTGAGCCGACTTGTTTGCTCTCAAGTTGTTTATCAAGGTGTCAAGTTTCCGCTCCATATGTCATCACCTCACATTTATTTCCGAGCTTGCCGCTGGAAGCTCTCCATGACTGGCAGGCCCGGATCGTTTCGTCCGCACGCTTTCACATCTTTACCAAAGTGGACCGCGTTAGCACGCGCTAGCACCCGCGGCCAAGTCCAAAGCCAACGCCCGCGCTACGAACTCAAAGGAAATGATGTGCACCCCGAATGCGATGATAGCTCAATCGGATAGACACTGCTCACAGAAGAGTCCGACCACGGGAAGAATTTTTTTTTATTTTACTGTTGTCTGCACTGGTTATTGTTCCCCGCCCTTGCTAACCCTGTACCCCTCGGGCCTTAGGGGTGGCCCAGTGGTTAGGTTGCCGCTTTCTCTAACCACATTGTTTTCTTGTGGCTTCGGGGTTTTCTATCTATGCCGGACAGATTTGTGTCAGCCTAAAGAGCTCTGCTGTAATAAGGATGAGACATAATACGAGCGCGCTCGCCTCGTGGCTCGATAGCGCGCAAGGGGAAGCTGTCGGTCAACCTGGGATTCGTTGAAGTGGCTCGCGCTGTGTTTTGTGTAGAGAGAGAGAGACAGAGAGAGAGAGAGAGAGAGAGAGAGAGAGAGAGAGAGAGAGAGAGAGAGAGAGGGGGGGGGGGGAGAACTTTTTTACATAAAGGGTTAGGGCGCGGTGAGCACGACCCGGAGTGTCGCGAGGACTTCAGTCACAAGCTCCTTCTGGAGCTGGGGGTCCAAGCGGCCCAACGCCTCCATCCACTGGCCAGGAGAATTAATTGCGGGGAATGGGTCCTCTGCACAAGCCTACATTTGGTGTTGGACCGTGGCTTTTTCACCGCAGCGGGGGCAGAGGGAGGGGTGGACATGATGAAGGACGCAGGGTAGAGATTCTGTTTGGAGTTGACGCCAGATGCGTTCCTCCTCCAGAGTGAGGTATGAGTGAGCGGAGGGAAGCTTGCTGCGGGAGAGGCGGTAATGCTGTGTGACCTCTCTGAAGGTCAGGAGGGAAGAGTCCACATCGTACGCCCAGGTGACAAGTGCACGGGCTGCCGTGTGGGCCGTCTCTATCTCTCTAATGCCCGTGTGAGCCGGGAACCATTGGAGTTCGACCGTCTCGGATGGCGAATTTAGAGAGAGAATATTGTGTGCCTGGGCGGAAATGAGCCCTTTGGCAAAGTTTTGAGCGGCCGTTTTCGAATCCGAAAATACAATTTCAGGGGTTAATCCCAGTGCTTTGGGTTAATCCCAGTGCGATTGCCGCCTCTTCCACGACATGCGGGTGACGGGTGTGGATGGTGAGGGTTGCAAGAGAAGGAGATGACGTGGAGTGAATTACTGCAATGGCGAATGCATCTTTAGGCCGATATTCTGCGGCATCGACATAGAAGGTCGCTCGGGAAGGGGGAAAATTTTTATCTAGTGTCGTGGCCCGATGAATCCGCCTTTCAATATGAAATTTTGGGTGCATGTTTTTGGGAATCGGTCGAACGATGATATAATTTCTGATTGATGATTTTATGGAGCACACAGACTCAGGGCTTTGAGCTGAGCCGATCCCGAATCTCTGCAAGAGGAGTCTGCCCGCGGAGCTGCGCCCTATGCGGTTGACTTGGCCAGTGCGGTGGCCTTAGATTAGTTCTGCTTCCGTATGGTATGTCCCTGCTGCCTCTAATCTGGCAGTGGATGCATTCGGTGGTAACTGCAAGGCGGCTCGGTATGCTTTGCGTATGAGACCATCTACTTTCCTCATTTCGCTGTCGTTGAGGGGAAGGTAGGGAAGAGCATATGTGAGTCGGCTGATAACAAACGCTTGTACGAGTTTCAAGCGGTCTTGGTCTTTCAGGCCGTGCCCTCGGGAAACGATCCTACGGAGCAGGCCAATTATTTGGGTAACATGCGCCGATAAATTTTTGATTACCTCCGTATTGCGCTGATTACTCTGTAGCATAATACCTAAAATTTTGAGGCTCGTGACCCGCGGTACAGGCTTCCCGTCTACTAAAACATGGATGGAAGCCTCTCGGGAAGGTCCAGATCTTTTTGCTGGCAAGACAAGCATCTCTGATTCGGTGGGATAGCATTGTAGGCCCACTACTCTGGCTCTTTGCGCGACGGCTGTAGCGCCAGCTTAAAGGGTTTCTTCTATGTATGCATCACTTCCTCGAGTGACCCATAGGGTTATATTGTCTGCATGCATGGTGTACTAAAGACCCGGCACTCGATCCAGAGCACAGGCTATGTCTGACACTGCTTGATTAAACAGTAGGGGGGATATGACGACCCCTGCGGTGTGCCGCATGACGGTAGCTGTATTTCAGGAGATTGTAAGTCATCCAGTGTCAGCGTGGCTGTTCTGTGTGATAGGAAGGCGCGAACATAGTTGTACGTCCGTACGCCTGGCCCTATGCGCTCTACGCCTGCCACGATGGCTGAGTGAGATACCTTATCGAATGCTTTTGTAAGGTCCAAGGCTAGAATGGCCACTGAGTCACGTGAGGGAGGGTCCTTCAGCAAATCCCAGTATAGCCTCAGGTGAACATCGTTTGTCGCAAGCCCTGCCCTGAGGCCAAACATGTTGGGCGACAACACTTCTTTTTCTTCTTTTAGCCTGTTTATTCGTGCCATAATTATTCGTTCCATTATTTTTCCTATACATGACGTTAGCGATATCGGCCTGAGATTTTCTGTCGAAAGCTGTTTGCCCGGCTTAGGAATTAGGGCAACATTCGCCTGACGGAACTCTCGAGCAAGAGTGCCCCCTGTCCAATGCTTGGTAAATAACTTGGTGAGATAAGATATCGAGCCATCGTCGAGGTTTCTGAGCATCTTATTCGTGACTCGGTCTTGCCCTGGGGCGGAAGACGTTCGCCCGTCCTGCAGCGCTCCCCTGACCTCTGCCTCTGTGATATCGTCGTCCAAGGAGGCGTTAGGCGGCCCGGAGTAGTCCGGGTGCTGTTGCTGTTCCACATCTAGTACATAATCTATTGATGAGGTCTCGAATTGCCTGGACCAGATCGGTCTCAAGCTTTCTGGTAAGTGGGGTAATTTGGTTCGCCTGCTCCTTTTTAGAACGTGATGGATCGAGTAGGTGTCTTAGAAGGGACCAAGTCCTCTTCATGCTCATAGCGCCCTGCAACCGATCGCACAGCTCTTCCCATCCTGATATTATTAGTTGGCTTGCATAACATTCGATTTCCTTGGCTAGGGTGGCTATTCGCTTTCTTAGGCACCTGTTATGCTTTTGACTGCGCCATCGCCTTTTTAAGGCCTTTGAGAGGTTCCCACATATACCGCAATTTAGAGTCGACGTGTGGCGTCGTTATTTCGGGATCTAATTCTTGTTGGTGATTCCGTACATCCCCCACGAGGTGCTCCGTCCATTGGGCTAGGCCAAGCATTGGGGAGGAAGGCAGGTCCTCAGCTTGTCGTGCCTCCCAGAAAGCTTGCCAGTCTGTGGTGACAGTCTGCATGCGCTGTGCTGGTGTGGGATGTTTGAGTGTCGTGTGTAGCTGTATTATGGGATGATCACTGCCGAGGGTGTAGTCTAGCCTATTCCATTCTGTATGGCCCACTCTGTAGGTAAGGGTGAGGTCCGGGGTGGTGTCCCGTTGTACACTCGTTCCATCCCTAGTTGGTAGATGCGGTGGTGTTTCGAGCGTGAGCTTCTGAGATTGAATCTGATCTCAGAGCAGCCTGCCCTTTTTGCTGTCCTAGGATAATCCCATGCAGTGTGCGGAGCGTTTAAGTCTCCAGTAATGATGAGGGGTGAGCCTGAAGCGGCTTGTTTAGCGGCCAGGATCATTGACCGAAAATTGTGTGTGTTGCTTGGGGCTACTGTAAATGTTTAGTAAATGAATGACCTGTTCTGTACTACGCTTCGGGTAGACCGGTACAAAGTCATGGGGGATGCAGCAGCTATCAAAGTGCGTGTGTTGTGCTGATATGTTTTGCTGTACTAGAACTTGGATTGGAGATATAGACGGGGATTGCTGGCACTCCATACCAGGTGGTATAGCGTGTCAGGGGATGGGCAGTAGGCACAGGTCGTGTAGTATTGGGTAGGGTACATTTTGTGAAGGAGGGTACCGTGGGGTTAAGAGTTAGTTTGTAGCCTTCGGAGGGTAGTGACTTCGTGACGACTAAGGCAAGGGTGATGGGGAGGATATCTGCGGCGGCTGAGGCGGTAGTGGGTGAGGAGATCAGGGGGGTGAGAGGGGTATAAGGGCAAGGAGGCTGCCAGTCGGAGACGGCCTGGCATGCATACTCGCAGGCAGCGGCGTGGGCCGCATCGTTTCCGGGGAGGTCAGCGTGGCCGGGTGCCCAGATGAGTAGGATGCCGGGTAGTTTGGAATCAGCCTGAAGGATGCCGAGAGCTGTGGGAGTAATGCGGCCCCGAAGATATCGGCGGCATGCTTCTTGCGAGTCACTAAGTACGGTGACGTAGTCTTTGGCTGTAGTGGCTATCAGCGCAATGGCTGCTTCTTCGGCCGTTGTGGCAGTGGTGGTGCGGATAGTGGCTGCCGAAAGCTGTTGAAAGCGGTGGTCGACAACGGCAACGGCGTAAGCTCGCTGGGTGGAGTAGCGGGCAGTGTCTGTGTACCGAGTGATGGAGCTGGTGGAATGTAGCCGGTGCAACGCGGCCGCACGAGTGGCTCGGCGTGCGACGTTGTATTCCGGATGCATATTTCTGGGGATAGGAGCCACCGTGATTCGATTCCGGATATCAGGCGGTATGCCAACCGGGCAGTCGTCGGGTGGGGGAGTGGCATAACCCAAGCGTTGAAGAGTGCAGCGCCCCGTATATGTAAGGAGAAGGCGTCGTTGCTGTGACAGCTTGTGCGCTTCAAGAAGTTCTTCCAAGGTGTTGTGGTTTCCTAATTGGAGCAACTTGCGGGTGGATGTAGTGGGCGGAAGGGCGAGCGCGGTCTTATAAGCTTGGTGAATGATTACGTTGAGCTTGTCCCGCTCCGCAGGTTTGATGGCCAGGTATGCATGGGGTTCCGTACATAGGCGGCTGGTCAGTAATGCCTGAATGATATGAACCACATCGTGTTCTTGAAGGCCGAACCGACGGTGGGCAACACGGCGGACGAGTTGAGCGAGTTGGGTAAGCGTCCGCTGGAGTTGGAGGTGGTGCTGGAGCCGCTACCGTTCTTTGAGGTGTTTAGTCCG
The DNA here is from genome assembly GCF_048455015.1 of Haemaphysalis longicornis. Classification (NCBI taxonomy): domain Eukaryota; kingdom Metazoa; phylum Arthropoda; class Arachnida; order Ixodida; family Ixodidae; genus Haemaphysalis; species Haemaphysalis longicornis. The sequence goes on along the minus strand of NW_027526203.1, from coordinate 292,522,196 downwards.
AGTACACTTGCCCATTTTGTGTGCTTCCTGCGTCAGAATCTGACGTTGAACATTTGCTCTGGACTTGCCAAGGCCTTAGTGACGCCCGAACGCAACACCTCCGAGGCACAGGGCTCCATCCTGGCAGACCCCCAGATCTAAAGCGCTGGATATGGGGGCCCCAGCACCGGTCTCTTCTTGAATTTTTGCGCGCTACGGGTGCTGTGTTGTACATATGAGAATATTTTCTTATGCCGTATGGAAATCTTTCGCACAAAAAAGAGTATTCTTAGTGTGGCGAAATTGGGTACTGGGTGTTTGTCGATGAAGAGGTCAGGATCTGGGATTGGGTCGGTGCGTTTCTTGTACGTTCGAGCGCACAGTGTGATGAGCGGAGATTTTTCTGGGGCGCATTTGAAGCCCCTCTCCTGCAGGTACTCCTTAATGACATCAATGGCAGTTTGGAGTGAATCCTGCTGCTGGCCGGTGGAGCCCTGTGCAATCCACAGTGTGAGGTCATCAGCACACACAGCATGATTGACCGTGGGGATTGCGCAACTCTCGCATCGCTAGGTTGAATAGTAGCGGAGACACCACTGATCCTTGCGGTGTCCCCCTGGAGCGGAGAACGAAATTTGTGGATCGGAGATGCCCGATGCGGGCGGTGGCCGTACGGTTTTGGAGAAATGCAGTGAAATAGGCGTGCATTCGCAGACCGCAGTTTGTGGTTGCTAGTCCCTTGAGGACGACCTTGTGTGTGACGTTGTCGAATGCACCTTTAATGTCAAGGGCAAGGATAGACTTCTTGCTCGAGGTGGTGAGGTGATCGATGATGTCCTCTTTGATTTGCGAGAGGATGTCCTGAGTAGAAAGGTGCGGACGGAATCCAAACATGGTAGTGTGGAGGTAACCGTTGTCCTCGATGTAAGGAGTGAGGTGGTTAAGCACTATGTGTTCTAAAAGCTTGCCAACACAGGACGTGAGGGAGATGGGAGGAAGGTTTGCGGTGGTAATGGTTTGTTTGGTTTAGGGATCATCGTAATATCCGTATGCCGCCACTGCTGGGGGAGGGTGCCAGCAGCCCAATTGTGGTTATAGTAATCTAAGAGATGGTCCATTTCCGCGTGATCAAGGTTCCGGAGAAGCTTGTTGGGAATTTTGTCGTTGCCTGGGGTGGTGTTGCGTGTGATCTTCAGGAGTGCAGCTTCGAGCTCCTGCAGCGTGAATGGGGCGTCGAGAGAGGGATTAGGGGTCCCTTGTAAGGCGGGTAGTGGGCTGGGGGTTGCATCGGGTCTTCCTGGGGGGACTGCTGGAGACTACTCAACAGCTGGTCATCCGTACCGGGGTAGGAGTGGATCAGGCGCTTGATGTGATGGTGTGTGGTAGCCTTTGTTTCCGTCTTGCCCATAAGGGAGCGGAGCAGGTGCCAGGTACGGCGGGTGCCCAAGGTCTCACACAGTCTCATGAAGTCTCACACAAAATTCTGCCCAGTTCTGCCGACTGAGTTGGCGAGCGTAATTGTCTGCCTCTTCCGTCAGCTTTGCGATGCGGAGCCTAAGCTTACTGTTAGTGCGGTTGCGCTTCAACCGTTTGGTGAGGTGAGCTTCCCATATCTGGAGGAGGTGAGAGTCTGCCGCAGGGGTTTCTTGCGTTAGGTTGACAGTGGTAGTGTGTTGCCGACAGAGGTCCAGTAATTTTGTTGTTCATGTGTCGATGCAATCAATTTTCTGAGCCGGTGTTTGTTTACGGAACTCTTTCCAATTGGCGATGCGGGCCGTGCCGATTGGGGGTGCTTTGGGGCGGTAGTGCGATATCGTGAGTTGAAGGATGTGATGATCGCTGCCCAGGGTTTTGTCGTGGCGGGACCATACTGCATGCGGGACGTTGTGGGTGAGCGTGAGGTCCGGAGTAGTGACCTGGTAACGCTTGTGCCAATACGGGTGGGGAGACATGGTATATTGCACAGGTGAAAATGCTGTTGTTGGAGGGCATGGAAAAGACGTTGGCCCTGAGGAGTGTCGTAGTGGTAGCCCCACGCCGTGTGGTGGGCATTAAAATCACCAAGAATAATAAGTCGGTGGCCACGGGTCCGTTGCCTTACTGTTTGTAGTAGGGTTTGGATGCCATGAAGGGGTTGTCGCGGGGTGCTGTAGATATTTAGGATGTATAAGCTGGGTTGCGTTTTCTTCTGAGGTAAAAGTTCCACAAATGTGCAGTCAAGGTCCGTCGGTAAGGAATGGGTCTGTACCGCGTGCGCAGTACGAATGAGGATGGCGGTGCTGGAGGTGGGTTCAGTCTGGTGAGATTTGTAACCCTGAATGGTGATTGGCGCCGCGTCCACTTCTTGCAGGGTTATAATATATGGGGAATGTTGTTGTGCGTATGCTAACAAGGAGGGGCGTTCGTTGTGGTAGGAACTACAGTTCCATTGCCAGATGGTGAGAGCGGGAGATTTCGGTGGGACCATAGTCGAGCTCTAACTTGACACGGAGGTGGTGTGTTGTTGGCTTTGGGTATCTAGCGTGCCTTCGTACTTCTCTTTATCGGATGGGATGGTCGAGCATGTGTTTTCTGATTCCGGGGGCAACTGACGGATCTTGGGCTTTTTGCGTCCTTTAGTAATGCGCGTGCTGTCCTCGAGAGCTTGAAGTTTGTAAAGGCTGTTAAGACGGCCATTGATGTGTTCGCCCATATCGTAAATAAGTCGCTCAATGCGGGAAAGGTCCGGGGGTGGGGGGGGGGGGGGGCTGGGGTGAGCGCGCAGGGAGTGGTCTCGTCGTCGGGCAGTGTGTCCATGGGTGTTGCAGAAGCGTGAGAGGAGTTGTGGATCAATTTGTCGACTTGAACACGCAATTGCTCAATACATGATTCAAGTTGCTGTTTTAGGCTGGCATTTTCGTGTTCTAGTTGGTGGATGCGTTGGTCAGGGAGGGTTGGCGGAGTTGGGGTGGTTATGATAGGTGAGGGGTGAGCAGTGGGTGGAGCAAGTGCCACGGCTGACCAGCTTACCTTGTTGGTGGGTTTCTTGAGTGGTGAAGGTGGGGGGGTCTCGTCCAGGGAAGGACAGCTGTTGGCAGGGGCCGGTCCTTGGCTGGTACGGGCGTTCCTCCGAGGGGGTGGTGGCGGTGGTTTTATTTTCTTACGGCATTTACGGCTGGCCGTAAGGTGGTTGAGTCCACAAAGTTGGTAAGTCGGGGTGCGTGGATGTCCGATGGGGGGATTACGTAAGTGCCACGTAGGGCAGCTGATGACCTCGGGGTTTGGGCAGATGTCCTGCCGATGGCCCATTTCCCCGCACAGAGCACAGCACTGGATAGTTTGACGGTATGGTCGACAGCGTGTGAGGATGCCGTATGCTTTTATGTAGTATGGCACACGGGTGCCTTCAAAGGTAATTACGGCGGCGGTCGACGTGCCGAGTAGTCTGGCGTGTAAACTGCGCGGCCCGTTGGTGGCCAGTATGTGCTGCAGTTGTTCATTCGTAGTCCCCACGTCTAGGCCGGTGATGACTCCTCTTGTCGTGTCCGGTAGTGGTTTGAGGAAGGGGGTGAGCTCTTGGGTCGTTGCCCCCAGTTGGATGGTCCTCACTTCGCAGAGTGTTACAGCTATAGCGTTTCATCGGGTCTGCTCGCGATGATCAGGTTCTGCGTAACTTGGGTTTGGATAATTACGCTGGAGAAGAATGTCCGTTCGGGAAGTTTGCTTGCTTGGCAGGTGGCTTGTGCGAACTGCCGCTCACTCCAAGAAGCAACGCGGAGTCCGGCCTAAGGACGATATACGATCTTGAAATCGTTGGCGGGAAGACGTGGCTTTACATCACCACGGGGGGTGGGCTTGCGGACAGGTGCGGGCGAAACTGCTTGCTGCTTACGATTTTGCCTCTCCCGTAGGATTTGTTGCCATGGGCCGGGTTTGTGGAGAGTGCGGCCGCTTAGCTGGTCAAACTTCATGGTCGTGGAAGAACCCTGCGGTGGTGTTGTCATGCTTCGGAAATCTGGAAATCGGGCCGGAGCCCGTCACTCACGACGGTGCTAATCCCAGCTGAGCAAGGCTTAGCCGCGTCACCGGCGCGCTCGGGCAGCCGGTGGTCGTTGCGTCTGAATTCCTGGTCCGGCCCAATCGATGGGTAGGTGGACCCAATCGTGGGTGGACCCAATCGATGGCGGACGTCGTTAGCAAACTATTCGTAATATTGCCAGTGAACTAGGTACTCGGTGTCCGGTAATACCACAGGAGCGTTTTAACAGGAGCCCATCATCCTGATCTGGGCAAACAAATGCCGATGATGATGACTTGCCCTCGGGAAGCTCCTCTCGGTCCTTGGCACTCCGGGCCTGGCGCTCGAGATGGTCGGTGCGGGTTCCGTGATGTAGTCCAGGGAAATCGGCGGGCTGGTCGTACGGAGCCTTGAGCAATTTTCCTTGCTCCGAGACCAGCTGGGCATACGAGGGGGATCGCTTGCGTGGTTGAAAGCGTCTTGGGCAGTCCGCGGAGCCCGTGGGTTGAGGGCCCTCGGACACTATACACCGGGGGGTGCACGGGTGGCCATCAGAGGGATTCGTTGTGCCGCAGCTGGAGCATCGCTTGGGGTACTGATGTTCGGGCACACATCTTGCCGGTGCCCGGATTGTCAGCACACCGCACATGCCTCCGTCTTGCGGCGAAAGGGCTTGCAGCGGTACATCGCTGCCCTGTATCTCACCCAGAAGGGTACCCGGTGGCCGTCGAACAAGATTTGTGCCACGTTGGAACTGTTCAAACGTTTGGCCTCAAGGATTGGTAAGACCGAGTTGTAATTAAAAATTCTGTCACGCACTTGTTTCGGGGTGTCGTCCTCTGGAATATTGAAGATGATTCCCATGCTGGTATTTTCTGGAGCGGACATGTGAGCGTCTATTTCATATCGCTGAACGCGAAGCATGAGACATTTAATCCCGGCGTATCTGGTGGCATGGTCTTCGGAAGGTGTGCTAATAAGCAGGTAATTAGCCACATGGTGAATCCGGATTTTGTCCTCACGGTTCGGCGCCACTCCCGCTTGGGCCAGGATGGCGTCGGCTAACGTGGCTTGCGCTATAGATGAGAGCGCAAGTCCTCCTCGAGGGCGCAGGACGATTTTTACATCGGACGGTGGGAGAGGCGAAGCCGGCGGCAGGCGACGCGGGGTGTTATATTTTGCGGTGGACGTAGGGCAATTACCCCAATGAAGAAGAGGACGTCTGATCATGCAGCGTTCGTGTGAAGAAAGAGAAGGAAGAAGAAGATCATCGGAAACGGTGTACATTCATAGCGGTCTCATGTAAATAGAGTTATTGTTTTCTTCACGGCGGCTTCGGACTCCTTTCTTCATCACGGGGAACGCTTCTTGTTTTGCTTTGGCGCACGTGCAGAGCTCGAGGTGTTCGTGCCTCCAGTCGACGCACGTGCTTGATCGCGCAAGGCGTGTTGCCGGTGGCGAATCGTAGCCCACCCGGGCGGCTGTAGCTCCTTGGGGTCGATGTCCTGCCCTTCCACGATGCTTTCCATCCCGGGTATTGGCCCGCGCGGCTGCTTGCAGATGTTACGCCGGCGGCGACGGCGACTTTCCTAGGCCTGGTAGGCCTAGCGAAGCTGGTAGCGTGGCAGATCTCTGAATCGCTGTAGCTGACCGTTGGTGAGGTCCACGGCTGTGGTGTTGGTGTCCTCGGTGTCCTTGTGGCTCGCCGGCTATCGTGGTGCACAGATTGGCAACGTCAAAATAAATTAAACAGCAAGAAATGGGACCGAAAGGGGAGCCGACGAGAAGAGAGTTCGCATCGTGCGGCCCCTAGCGGCCTCCTTCTTCGTGTAGTTGGAAAATGCTTCGACGTCAGCTGTATACCGCCAGTTCCTGCGTCGTCTTCCAACTCGCGTACGCAAACATGGTGTCGCAGTAGACAAGTCTTTCATAATTATCGCAAACTAATTCATAATGATTTCGCATTAAAGGCACGTAAGCAGACGTAAGTGCCCCGATGAATTTAATGTACCCGCGCATTACGGCAAACGGTGGTCGCAATGGTGATCTGCTGTTTCTTTTTTCCCGGCGCGAACTGATGCCAGAAATAGCGAGCGGGCGCTCTGTTTTCAGCACGGGATAAGATATCCAAGCGCGGCGAGGTGCTGTGGCCACAAGGCATAAACAAGCCATTAACCGGGAATGGTTAGCGGCAGTATAAGCCGGCTGCAGTGCTCACTGTAAATGCGATTGACTGTAGTGATCGACTGTAAAAGCATGCGCCGACCGTAAAATTGGTGCGGGTTCCATACAGCATGCGCCTTGACGCTGGCACTTCTCATTACGACGCCGTTATCTCCAACCGATTGTAAAGCGGAAGCTTTCTTAGTGGGACGACGGCGTCCTGTCAAAAACTAATGCATTTCGTCATAGACGGGTGGGTCAATCCAAAAGCTCTGATAAGATCTCTGGACATACGGCGCGTGCGTGAAACCGGGCTTTTACTGTGTCAAAATGGTTACTTGAAAATGGTGAGAAAGAAACGTTTCTAGATAAGACAATACACGCATCGGTCATGAAGAAGTAAGTAAGTACAATAGTATACCTTTATCGCATAAACCACGTATCGGTATACATTTACATCCTTGGTAGATGCGTCTATTTTAGGGCGCAAAAAATAGTAGTATGGGTTATTTTTCGTTTGTGATTTGGATCTTCGAAGGTTTAACGATCGAATGGACGCCCTTCGAGCGGAGGTTTGACGCACTTTTAGCTTTCGCGCTTCTCCCAACTTTCTTTGGGAAGGGATGATAAAATGTATATTTACCCCCGTTTTTAGCTGCATGTGGTGTTTGCGCTTAAAACTGTCGCTGAAAAAACGCCCCTTTAAACAGCACTATGTACGCCTTTTGAGCTTCAGAAATTTCTTTTAAACAAATAAATCTCTCACCGTGTCGTAAGAATGAACTTAACAGACTCCCACCGTACTGCCGGCAACCCATTCCAAATCTGGTAAGGTGTACACCTTCGCAGCGTACCTCCTGTTCCTGTTAAAAATGGATCAGCACGGCTTGTGGCTGAATCGGGGATTGTCGTGTTCCCGAACTGTTTTCCCCAACTAGCTAGTCCCGTGAACGGCAGAGGGGGTGAGGGGATTCGCTGTGGGCGGAGCGTGCGCTCCAGAGCGTTTATGAACAGCAACGTCCGCTTGGGGCGGCTACTAGGTGAGCTTACCATATTTGAGACGGGTCCATCTGGCCACTCTGTCCTTTCGTGCAACGTCTTGCTACTGTTGTTAAGCTGACTGTTTTCGCAGTGCATTAGCAGATCGTCTGCTGTGAGCTGAAGCCCGGGTATAGAACAAAAAACGCGGTAGGCGTCTATAAGATGGAGGGGGCAAAAGAAAAGAGTAGGCGGGCCGCTATGCGACTGAGCAAACAGTCTCGGCGAGATACTTAAAAAAAAGTAGGGTCCGATCTCGGACGTCAGGACGCGGGATGCGGCCTGTAAATGAGCAAAAATATGGTAGTGTGTACGCACAGTGTGTGGGCTTGTGTGTGTTTTGCGCCCGAACGCGAAGGTGACATAGGCCCAGCGCATCGCGCATGTAGCTTTTGAGACGATCGTCGTGGCGAATGTTTGGTAGATCCTGCGCAAGCTTCGTTACTGTTTGCCTTAGCCTCGCCGCCCAACGACGTGCTTCCTGGAAGCAGCAGTGGTTGCACCCTAAGGACATCTGTGCAAACGCGTATAGGACGCCGATAGAACGGCAAACGTTGACGCAGCCGGCAGCCGTAAAACCCAAGATGCGCGTGTTTGCTCTTAGGCTTCTTGGTATTTCACAGGCGACAGTCTGTCAAACATTGATACGATAGATTCGTGCAGTAGCGGCCTGCGAACGAGAACCACGGCCCTGTTTGTAACAAAAACACCCTCAATTTTTCATGCGGCCCTCTTACCAGCCCTGCACGCTGCCCGGGGAACCACGAGAGCCGCTGCACTCTGCATGCAGCACGGCGTTCTTTTAGTCGGCATCGGAATTTAGCGTGCTACTCTGTGTGCACTCGCAGCAACTCGGGGAAGCCGAACCGAGAGTTTGATTTTACGAAGCTGTGTATTTATGAAAAACGCGAAATACAAAAATAAATCGAGCCGATGACGCAGCATGATGCGAATTGACAGCATAGATCGGCTGAGTCACCATTTCGGCGATGTAGCCTCGGGATTGATTCTTCAATTCGATGTTATCGGGGTTTATTCGATATGCCGTTATTTTTGTGTATTGAAATGACTCGATGACGAGTGTGCCATATTCCATATAGGCAGTATCTAATCATTTTACGACATTGCATTTAGAACTATTAGCCGAAGTATATTTATTTTATTTATTTATTTATCTTACCCTCAGGTCCAGGGGCATTACAGAGGGGAGTGGGTTACACAAACAAAGCAAAAAAAGAACATAAGGATACACCAACTATGGTAACAAAACATAAATTATCCTGGTTATACAATATTGGCTAATGCATTGTGAAATAGACGATTATCATATATGGCCGCGACATTTGGGGGAAGGCGGTTCCAATCACGTGATGTTCTCCTGACAAATGATTCGGAAAAATGTTATGTGTTGCTATGTTCGATACCAACTTTGTGAGCGTGATCGACTCGGCGAGAAATGTATTGTGCGGTTGATTAATGAGTTGCTTGTGCAGGGTAAGATGATGGTATAGTTTGTGAAACAATGTAGGACGAAAAGTGGTTCGACGGGAAGCTAAAGGTGGAAGCCTGATAATGGATTTCATGGGCGAGGTGCTTGCAGTACGGTTATAACTGGAGTGAATGAAACGAACAGAGTTATTTTGTACAATTTCAAGAGCAGCAGTTAGATTAGATTATCGCTACACAGGTCCCACACTGGCGTAGCATACTCAAATTTTGACCTGGGGCGGTATTCTTGTGCTTTGTCCGTTTTGTGTCAGTTTCAAACTCTCCGTTCTAAGCAAACACTCACTGGCTAAAAGCGAACACCCGGATTCGACGCCATGCAAGCACGGCGGCTATGAGCTGCGGCTTCTCGGAGCAGACGATTTGGAGCAGACGATTTTTCGTCGCCTTGTTGTTGGTTCGCTGGCGGAACAATACACACATAAAGATAGTTTAAAATAGGTTTAGTCATTTAAAATGTGTTTACAAGAACAGTTGCGCAAATGTCAACCCAAAGCCCGCCTACAACTAAAAGAACGTCTCAATAAAACGTACGCAAAACGGACGTTTTCAAAACGGACAAACACGGCAATGCCGCCCCTGATCAATATTTTACAAAGCAAAAGTTTCAATGAGGTTGGGGAGTTCTAGAAGTTACGGCGCAGATAACCCAACATGCGGTTAGCTTTGCTAATGAAATGTTCAATGTGGAACGTCAAATTTAGGTTAGCTGAAATGTGGACACCTCGGTATTTATAAGAATTGACCGGCTCTAACGAAACGTTTTTCAAATAGTATACAGGGGGGCTGTTGATACTCCTTCATATGCGCAAACTTTACATTTAGAAACGTTTAGTTCCATGAGCCATTTATTACACCAGTTAGTTACGTTGTCAAGATCGGACTGAAGTAGGTTAGTGTCCCTGTCCGTATTAATTTCGCAAAAGAAACACAATTATCCGCAAATAAATGGATGTTAGAAGATACAAGGATGTTATTGAATATTTTCTGGCTTCTCTGAGGCTCTTCGAAGGGCTTTTAGTGAAAATGACTGCATTTTGTCCCCGCCTTGGCCCGGGCAATGGGAACGTCTTTACACGCTACGAATTTCATATACTGCAATACTTTCTCCGAAAACCACGATCACGCTAAATTTCTAGGCTTAACTACACTAAAACATTGTTGTGCATAATTCAGCGTTCGCTCGTCGTTCGGTTGTCGTGCTCCCGTGGGCAGGGACCGGGGCTGGTAAGAGGCTCCGCATGAAAAATTGTGGCTGTGTTTGCGGCAAACAGGACCGTGGTTCTTGTTCGCAGGCCACTGTTTGGCAGTCTGGCTCATGTTTGGCAGTCTGTCTTTTGTGAAATACCAAGGATCCAAAGATCAAACGCATGCACATTTGGTTTTACGGCTGCCACCGGCGTTGAGGTTTAAAACAACGTTCAACCGTCAACAGCTTCGAAAGCACTTGTGCGGTGCAACAAAATTCAATTTAAAATGGTGGCAGTATTTTGGCCTTTTCCATCTTTCAAGTGCGTGTACTTCTCGCATCTATATATCTTGATTGCCGGTTACAACATGATGTTTAGTATAGCGATATTTTTATTTGGTATACTGCGCTTTATTTCTGGTCTACATCCTTCCTTTTTTGTACCGCCTTTTCATTCGCCGTGTGCACCCTCATCTGCAGTGGCGAACCTTTTGTTAATGGGACTGACACTTTCATCAAACTTTCTCTCTCTTGGGAGTTTTTGGTCACGTCGATATGAAACTTGGACAACCCACCTGGTACAGCTGACGGTGTAAATGTGGGGATCAGCTGGGTACTGCTGACGGTGTTTTATGCATAAAGCGCATCTTTGATGTTCTGCAACGCATCCATACCCTGTAGGCTCCGTAGGCAGAGTCATCGATACTGACGGCTTATGGATTGCTTTTTGTTGTTGTTATTGTTGTTTTAAGGCGCAAGGCTCAAGTCCTCCCCGCTGGGCGAAGAAACGTTCTTTTCCGATACAAAAAAAAAATGTCCGCCGCTGTAAAGAGGAAATAAAAAAAGCACGACTGAGTTCGTAAGGGAATTGAACCCGGGTCTGCAGAGTCGGAGCCTAGGGCGCTACCACCACGCTACCTACAATTTTTTTATTGACTCCCACGCTACCTCCGCGCGTTTCCAGCGGCGGAACACGTGTTTGCCTGGTGCGTGACAGGTGAAGAACGTGACGGCACGTGAGTGGGACAGGTGCGCCCCAGCCGCGCAGAAATCTGATTCTGCCTCCAGTCCGTCTGTTGAAATAGGTAGCGCCAAAAGGCGAAGAAGCCAAAGAGAAGAAAAAGACGCAGGCGCGATGTAGCATTAAAGAAGCCTGTCAATGTAATTAGGGCCAAAGGACAAATGAACCAAACCGAACAAAGAAGCGGGAATACGATGCTGCAGTAAAGCAGTATTTATTTATTTATTTATTTATTTATTTATTTATTTATTTATTTATTTATTTATTTATTTATTTATTTACATGGTACTGCCGACCTCTAGTACAAGGTCCTTGCTTGGCAGGAGGGGACGGTAAAAAAAAACAAGAAAAAAAAACGCGACATGAACAAGTGAAGGGGGCAAGTATGCGGCAGTATGCCTCACTGAGAAAGTGTTGTGTAGTGGCATCACGGTAGGCCCAATATAAAAAGACACAAAAAAGGCACCCGAAAGAAGGCAAAAGCGTTAATGCAACATACCGCCCGCATGCGCAAAAAGATAACTGCACAGAAGTAGCAACCTACTAAAATCGACAAGATACAAGGCATCTTTTCAGCAGCGATTTTATCCCAACAGAACGCGACAAAGTGTACCTTCGCCTTCTTTGTACCACGGAAACAGACTGACCTGGACGCGACACAAATGAAGGATTGGCACGTGTGGAGCCTGTTCGAGCCAGAAACAGGTCACATTCTCTCATAATCGTGAAACCTTTCGCTAGAAAAAGGGGGCAGAGGAAGATACCAAGGTACAGCCTTTCGTCCGCGTGTATCCTTCCCTGTCCCCGTTTGTTTAGCGCTGAGTACACCACGATGAATCAATTCCAGCGCCTTTCACGGATTCTCTGATAAGTTCTGTGTGATTATTGAGGTGCGAGCCCAGTACACGCTGGCCGCGAAATCGGAATCAAAGCAGCGCTGAGCTGACGCATTCGCTATACAGAGGGAGCGGAGTATGGATTTTTGAGTGATACATCTCGCAAGCTACGCCGTTTAAAGGGGCCGTGCAGACAAAATGCAAGTTTCTTTTATTCGAAAGATGTAGTGTTTTATATTGCCCTCAGCGCTTGTCCGGGTGCAACCGATGCTTTATTCACTGATAAATTAAACATTTCAAGCCAAAATTTCAATTCTCACTCTAAATCGTGCGTTTTCGTGATGTCGACCATGACGTATCCAGAGCAGGGCCTTAAAACTAAAGATAGCCTGCTGGCCAGGGCTGCTACCATCTCACAGACGGCCGTTTGGTTACCTTGTTTATAGCCTCCTTTCATAGATGGCACTGCAATACCGCTGAAGTGCCAGTTTTCGCACTTTGCTTCTGGTCGGACTTCTGTACCTGGCGTATTTTTATTAGGGTTCATACTAATCGTTTTCTAAAACGTAAGCTATGACTCGACAAACATGGTCATGTAAGTGACCGTGCCGCTTATGACAGTTGGTCAGTGTTTTGTCAGGCAAGTCCAACGCGTCCGACGGCTGTGTTAGGCAGTGTCAGCCGACTAACTGCTTCGGTGTTTATGTATTCGTTCGTAACTTTAATTATTCATCCCACAATTCCTACGGCTGTAAAAAGCGTGTGCCCTCAATTTAAGCGCAAAGAGCTTGTTCGGCAAGCTTATACACCCGGCCTAATTTGCATTTGCTTTTGCCGGCCGCAGCCAATCGCACAGCTGGGCATGTGACATTATAGATTCTGTTGCGGAAAAATAGCTAGTGCATGGCCATTCCTTTTTTAAAGCGAAGCTTTTTACCTCTACCCCCCAAGCGTTCTGTGGCGATTGTTGGTGTCAACAGAAAACTCCAATAAAAACTTACTGGCACCACCAGGAGTCGAACCTAGGAACGAATAGAGAAACGCAGCGAGAGCCTGTTGTCTTACCGATTGAGCTACGAATCCACGCGGAGTTGCGGGAGACAGACGGTGCTCTCACCGAGCACATCTGCGGGTTTACCCCCTGCGTTCTCGCTGAATGCCACGTGATAGCGTGGCATTCAACGTGATAGCGCGGCTAGGACATACTCTAGGAGTTAGTAAAAATAAAGGAAGCTCACACCAACGCATGGCATCTCACGTCTCCTCCGTCTCTGCCGCCGATCTCGTCGTCTCCAATGGCGACGGCAGAGACGGAGAAGTGAGATCGTCTAACGCCGTGTTTGAGCTTCCTTTAATTTTATAACAAAAAAGACTTTCCGCTCATGTGCTTCACCAGTAAAACAACCAACCGCCATTCGTGGATCATGCATTGATTTAACCTGAGCAGAGAATATCTTTTTGAAGTAATAAAGGGTGTGGTTAAGTGCACTTCACTTGTCTCTGGTTTCACTCTTTGTAGACCAGGTGTGTGAATTCCAGTGACGTCGCATGGGTAATCGCTGTGGGTGCCGTTTACAGCTTCGCTTTCCAACCACCTTCACAATGTGGATTGGCGCGCTTTTTTTCTAATTATATAGCTTATTTGAGCCATGCTTACGTTAAAAGTGGTGCCAGTATGATTCTAACGAGGCAATTTTTCGAATGCACCACACTTGTGTTTTATCTGCATGGCCCCTTTCAGCGTTGCAATCAGCAATGCCATCGCACCTGTTTACGCTCACTACGATACCCCCTCTCTTGAGCAGAGGCCTGTAAGATGGCTTTTCGTCGGATTTCATGCACTGCGTCACCTCGCCGAAAGGACAGCCACATTTTAATACCAATAGCGGTAGGGTAACTTCTGATTTAGAAAGACTCTTGGAGCCGCGGAACAGCTAACCGAAATGGATCGCGATGGACCTCGAAGCGGTATACAAGAATGAACGCAAAGCGAAGTAAGGAGGTTGAAAAATAGCGCTTAGGATAGTCACGCACACTTGCCGAAACGGCGTGATTGGGGCGGGCGGTCGTCCCGACCTTTAAGTTGCCTAGCAGGCTTCGCTCGCATATTGTTTCCTGATCCAGGCTGTTTATCTTCATCTGGCTTAAATGACAGCGCTGCGGGAGCCGACTGAACGTTAGGGTTGCGGGCGGAAATTTCTTTCCAGCAGTTTGTGTGCTGCCCTTGCTTCCGGAAAGATGTAGGCGAAACTTGGTGCCCGAGAACGTTGGACCGTTGCGTGCTCCTGAGTGCTTTCACCCTACGGTAGATGTGCAGGATTGAAGATGAAATCGCTACAACGGATTCAGAATGACAGAAACAACGACCAATGAGCTCGTTTTTACCCGCCGCGCTGTGAACCCAAGGACTCGGGTTCGATCCTCATCGTGGCCGTTTTTCTGATGGAGGCGAAAAACTGAAACACCAGAGGAGAATCCTCTCTGGTTGGCTCTGATGCTTCAGCGCTCAACGATAGACTAGCCAATGTACCTGCACCCTTTTTGGCTGGTACCTGGGAAGACACCGGAATCCCGCTCTTGCCATACTATACAGGAGGCGTATTCGCAAGAGCTCCCCACCAAACCCAATGAGGTGGTACTTAGAACCACGAAGCTAAATTTCGGTGTGGTGGAAAGCTTGGTGGACTGCGCCTCCCGAAAAGTTTGCCGTGTGGGAAAAAAGTTCGGAGAATGCCGACAAGGATGATAATGACGACTGCTCGCAATGTGCGTACGGACATTGTAGGCGGGCATACATTCCATTCCGGGATAATAAAAATTGCGAGCCGATCAGGTGGCGGAATGCGATAGGAGAGCGCAGGTATACGGTGGGAGTGCGATTTTGGAAGCACCAACGGTCGCGTTATCCGTGTGCCGTGTGCCGCTTGCACACGTGCACGGTGCCGTTTCTCGAACTAGCGCAGTTTCTCGAGCAGGCACAGCTGGGTCTGCACGGTAACACCGTTTCTCCATGCCACCACAGTGGTAATGCGTTGTGGAACCTTTGTCCTTTCCCATCGCTTTGCAATACCGCGAACACGTCGGTGCTCTCGGCACGACTTTTCTTTCTCGGGCGTCCTTTTCAGAGGGAGCTCTAGCGAACGGATGGGAACGGTCGCGCTCTATGCTGAGGCGCAGCTGGTTGAATGGGAACTGCGGATATTCGGTCACACCATCGCGATCACGGTTAACAATGGCTTAATAGCTCCGCTGTAAAACTTGGAACAGGCTTTATCATGCTGGCAAGCACTGGGAAGCTGAAGCTTAGGCTAATTAACTTGTACATTAATCAGTCTCCTTGAGTTGGCTCTTGTTCCGAAGGTATACGACGGCCTGCATCGTCGGAACATCTGGCGGCCATTACTAGTTTTTTCGCCAGTCCCCTGCGAGGTCGTCTTCGATCCCATAATATGTAAGTGCTGATACTGAGGTGGCCTTCACGCCATCTCATAGTCTATCCTGGTAATGTGGGGAAGGTCACTTATGATATACATTGATCGTTTTCATATACTTGAGTAATCCCCTTCTGTACACGGGCAATCTATACCCAAGGCGGATAGCTTCACGAATATGATTTGTGTCGATTAGTATAATCATTACCACCACCATCATCAGACTCATTCTGGTAATGTCATAATCGAGTTTATTGATTTTTTTAAGTATTGTGGCCAGAAACATCACAACGCCTGATTGCCATTTCTAGACTTGCTGTCATAACCCATAGTTTTGTGTTTGTAATCTTGACCGCCCCTATACCACGTGGTGCGCACTTATTCTGGGCCTACGAAATGCGGGTTTAAATTCAGTCAGAGCTATTGGTGCGTGTGCGTGTATGTGCGTGCGTGTGTGTGCGTGTGTGTCTGTGTGCGTGCGTGTGCATGTGTGTGTGTCTATGTATGCGTGCGTCCGTGTGCGTGTGTGCGTGAGTGCGTGTGCGTGTGTGTCTGTGTGCGTGCGTGTGCATGTGTGTGTGTCTGTGTATGCGTGCGTCCGTGTGCGCGAGTGCGTGTTCGTGTGTGTGTGCGTGCGTGTGCGTGTGTGTGCGTGAGTGTGTGTGAGTGTGTGCGTGTTTGTGTGTGTGTGTGTGCGTGTGCGTGTGTGTGTGTGTGTGCGCGTGTGCGCGCGTGTGTGTGTGTGTGTGTGTGTGTGTGTGTGTGTGTGTGTGTGCGCGCGCGCGCGCGTGTGTGTGTGTGTGTGTGTGTGTGTGTGTGTGTGTGTGTTGTGTGTGTGTGTGTGTGTGTGTGTGTGTGTGTGTGTGTGTGTGTGTGTGTGTGTGTGTGTGTGTGTGTGTGTGTGTGTGTGTGTGTGTGTGTGTGTGTGTGTGTGTGTGTGTGTGTGTGTGTGTTTTGTACATCCGCCACAGTTGCGCAAAAAAACTGTTCCTCTGCGCACGTTTTCGCACGTTTACGCGCGCATTATCGCTGAAACGCAATACAATTTAGGCTCGCTATGAACAACAGACGGAACCGTTTTGTGAACGCAGTATCATAGTAGCCATAGAGTTTCTTAGTACGTATACTAGAGAGGCAACTGCACCTTGAAATCCATGTCGTCGTGGGGGCTTGGGGGGGGGCTTGGACTTGGCATGACAATGGGATTCCTAAGCGGTTTTCGGGTTTTGCTTTCTTCACTGTGCATTAACACGACTACGAGCTACGAGGTAGCCGAAATCCTCCCTGTTCTGTGGTAGCCGCAACTGCGTGTTCGCTGAAAGAGCAGGTAGTGTGTGATCCTACCTAACGGCCGGCGTCGAAGGAACTTATAACTGAGCGGGTAATATGCCGCCGCGAAAGTTGTAGCTGACGAAAAAAAAAAAAAGAAACCAAACGTACTTCGACGGACACAAGATACGACAGATACAGGTGCCTGTTTCCGTCCTATCTTGTCTTTGTCTTGAACTGTTTAACGCCACGTTTTCTTTTTTCTGCAAGTATTAACCAACTCTCTCAGCAAGTTTTTTTTTTTTTAACTGTGGCTGACGGTCGATGCACCGTTCACCACGAAGGCGACGTTTTCATATGTAGGCTCAAAAATATTTCCAAACTGTTTAAACAACTTATTATGTGAAATATAATGGTAAAATTACTCAAATTAATAAAAAAGGAGTGTCTAATAGGTTTCCCCCAAAATATTAACATTGTTGTTAACTACGAGCTTGGCCTGCAGTATAGTGGGCGCAACCATTCCGGCAAAAATACGCTTTACTTCCTTTTTCTTTAGCTTTAAAACAGCTTGTTTTATTTTCCGCTTATATAATAACACACCATTCTTTTCGTTTTTGTGGCGCTGTGTTCGAGTATACGGCCACTAAAACGTTTTAATCCAAGCCAATGACGAAACTAAGGCGAGCGCGCGATATAATGGCCGGCCAAGACGACACCGAGGGCCTTGATATGAGCCGCATAGACGTTGGCGCCAGATTCCTCTCTGGTGTATATAGTAAAAAACTCTGTGATAGTAGCATTTCGCGTGTTACGAGACAGCATTTGATCCTTCGCTTCTGGCCCGCTGGTCACGTGATTCTTTCGCAAAATTCTACAGGACTTGACCACTTTTCAAAAGTACCTATGAAGCAGAAAATTTCACATGATGAGGGCACATGTGATATGGCACTTGCGTTTATGTGGTCATGCGATCCGTTTTGCAACATTTTCGACAGGACGGGGTCGCTTTCCGAGTGGGATCATGCTGTTGCATTTACCCTTTTCCGTGTATACTTTGTGTTCGCTTTACCTTGGGGGCTGTTTATGCACCGCGTTGCACATACCCGGAGGGCTTCTATCCAGTTTTCCGACGTGTGATTGGGAAACGGCCCGTGCTGCAAAATTGGGGAAGCTTGCACTAGTGGTGCGAGGCTGGAGAAACAGCCCAGCTGGCGGCCCCTCTCCCTTCGTCGGAGACCCGGCTGTTGCAGCTCACATGGATTTCCGAACTGCACAGTCCCGGGTTGTTTTGCCCGCAGGCTTTCCCATCTCCCCCAAAGTGGACCGCGTTAGCACGCGCTAGAACCCGCGGCAGCTGGCTTCGCGAACTGTGCCTCTGTGCTCCCCACTTGAGGCGCGCACGCGCGTGAACGGGCGAGGAGAACAGCGCGCGAGAGATCACGCCACGAACGCTACGCAAAGTGTTCTCGAAGGTCGAGCTGGCCGACGCCGGACGCTCTTCGTGAGGCGTACGCTCACGTGCGCTCGGTATTTTCTCTTGGTATTTTTTTTCTCGTAACGCTCCACGGTGGAACTTAAAGCTCAAACAGCTCCGCTGTTAAATTATCTCCATGGTATGTTCTGGCGCTTTTATCGGCCAATTCAAATGAGTTTTCTTCTAAAAATGCAATTCACGACTTTGTAACGATGTCAAAGATATCCCTGTACTCGTTTACTAAAAAGAGGAGTGCGATACTAGGCTTCTTCGGCGCGGTACTAGACTTCTTCTCCAGCTGCTTCAGGAGTTCGGCGCTGGTTCCCGAATAGGCATTTACTGTGCGAACCAGGTTCCTGTTAGACGCTCCTTTACTTTTCAGGGGGTTCGATTATGTGTCTAATTAGTTGCCGTGTTTTATTTGTTGTCAACGTGCATTGTAGGCCATCGCAGACTTGTAGCCAATTCTCCTTGCATAGCGCTGCCGCATATTCTGCAGCCTGCTGTTTATGAGGGATATACGCTTCCGGAGCTTCTTCTTTTGTCTTTGCTGTTTCCACCTTCTTGTGAGGCTGTGTCGCAACGCCCCACGCCCTCCACGATTATCTCAGATTCCAGAACCGCTATTCAAAATTTCGCCCAGGGCAACATTCCATCCCTGGCACTCAAAATTCTCCAGAAGAATCCCCCCTCACCCCAGTAGACATACTCTGGACACCGGCCCACGCGGGACAGGAAGGGAACGAAACCGCACTCTCAGGCTCGAAATCTTACTCTCCGAGCTGGAGTGGCGCCCGACCCATCCCACGGGGCAAGGTCATCCAGAGACAGTGTCCTTAACTTACCGATATTACGGAACATTACCGCCTCTGCCGCCGAAAGCTAGCACCACCGCACCCTGGACTCACAACAGCCCAAGAGCAAGAATGGAGGCTCATACAAACAAACATATAGTACCCACACCCAACTCGCCTGCACCTAATCCACCCAACACAAGTCCCATCCCCTAACTGCACCCTCTGCACAGCCCCAGCCACCCTACCCCACATTCTGTGGGGCTGCCCCCAAAACCCCTATCCCCGAATCGCCACAGCTGAGCAGTGGAGAGAAGCACTGGCATCCCACGACAGGGAGGTACAGACCTCTCTGATCGCAAGGGCCGCCTCGGTCGTCGTTGGGCTGATAACAACGACCACCAACTTCTCACGCTAAAGACAAACTCAGTTTAATAAAGTTCTCTCTCTCTCTCTCTCTCTCTCTCTTTCTCTCTCTCTCTCTCTCTCTCATCGTTCCCATATGTGGAGGAGTTTGGGTCCACATAAGGTATCCTGTAAGAGGTAGCTATAGGTGACTATATTTTAGCGGAAGAGCACTATGCCTAGCAAACCATATTTCGCATTTGTCTGTTTGAATCCTCTTCTTAATTCGTGCAAAGAAGAAAATCCTGCGGGACCGACGTTGAACATGGGTCCTCTCGGTTTCGAAGCCGAAGCCTTACCGACGATGCCACGCCGTTTCGTTGTTCCCCATAAGCAAAGCATAGAACATTTGTACAGGCACTGCCGCCTGGCCTTGTGAGCAACGGCGCCCACGTGCGTATATGTGAAATAAACGTAGAAAAGGAATCGCAATCGTCGCCGCAAATCTCTCAAGATGAGATTCCTCGAGCTCGCCGGCAGGCACATTCTCGCAGAGGCGTATTAGAGAACGCTTTATGAAAGGGCTAATCAACTCAATCATTTCAGCCAGTCGAGAAGTCCAATCAATCAATCAATCAATCAATCAATCAATCAATCAATCAATCAATCAATCAATCAATCAATCAATCAATCAATCAATCAATCAATCAGAGCTTAAGCACCAAGAATGTCGACCACAATCTCTGCGCGTACTGTGAAGCCTAGAAAAGTGTTACATACCCGCAGGACAGCGCTTTATCAGCAGGAATGCGTGCTGTTTTTTAACGATATTCCTCTGTTGGCGCAGCCTAACCGTCTCTCACTTTCATATCGAAGCTTTTTACCTCTACCCACCAAGGGTTCTCTGGCGACCATTGGTGTCAACAGAAAACTCCCGCGAACAAATAAAAGAAGTCACTGGCACCGCCATGAATCGAACTTTGAACGAATAGAGAAATGGAGCGACAGCCTGTTGTCTTACCGATTGAGCTACGAGCCCACGCGGAGACGCGGGAGACAGACGGTGCACTCACCGAGCACATCTGCGGGTTTACCCCTTGCGTTCTCGCTGAATGCCACGTGATAGCGTCACGCGACCTCTCGCGCCGCTGTGCGCTCCGCCCGCGGCACGTGTAGCGGCCGTGTGCGCGCCTATAGCGCATGCGCTAGGAGTTAGTTAAAATAAAGGAAGCTCACACCCACGCATGGCATCTCACGTCTCCTCCGTCTCTGCCGCCGATATCCTCGCCTCCATCGGCGGCGGCAGAGACGGAGAAGTGAGATCGTCTAACACCGTGTTTTAGCTTCCTTTTTTTTATAAAAAAAGACTTTCCGCTGATGTGCTTCACCAATAAAACTCAACCAACCATCATTCGTGGATCATGCATTGATTTAACCTTAGCAAAGAATATCTTTTTGAAGTAATAAAGGGTGTGGTTAAGTGCATTTAACTGGTCTCTGGTTTCACTCTTTGTAGAGCCAGGTGTGTGATTTCAAGTGACGTCGCATGGGTAATCGCTGTGGGTGCCGTTTACAGCATCGCTTTCCAACCGCCTTCACAGGGTGGATTGGCGCGCATTTTTTTATTGTACAGTTAAACCTCGATGTAATGAACCTCTATATAACGAATTCCTGGATTTAACGAAGCTTTTCAATTCTCCATTGCCAGCCCCATTGAAACCCATGTGTTTGCGACCTCTTTATAACGAAGGCGTTGCGGCGGTTATCCTTGATGTAACGAATTATCTACGCCGATGAACGATTGTTTTTCGCACGTTTTCTGAAAATTCGACTGGAGAATTGCACTAATTTAGCAAATTCCGTCCGCATCGCAAAGTACAGTACCGTGTGCTTCCACGTGTGAGTGTGGTGTCGGTTTGGTGCTAAGCCTGTCTGTCAGCGCGTAGTTCCACGTCTCCGCTACTATCTGTGGTGTCGGTTCGTCATTGGTGAGTTGTGCTACCAGAAAACGAAACGTCTTTGTTTTGTTTTGTTTTGTTTTTTGTCAAGACAAGCTCGCAATTTTAAATGCCGTCTGTGCGGGTGTGAAAGAAGAACGTAGCCGCCCGGTACAGTATACCAGCTAGCACCCTCTCACCAATCCGCTTCTTTCACAACGCTACTGCGCATGCGCATGGCCCTGGCGGAGGAGGCCGGAAACAGTCTCGCAGGGGTCCGCCGGTCTGCTCCGCGGGGATTCCACTGCTGTCTGCGGCTGTAACTGAGCCCGTGTAGTGAAAGCATGCAGCCGGGTTCGGCCCCCATTGCGAACACAAAATGTAGTACGTTTTACAAATACAACTGTCGGCCAAACCTTAATATGAAGGGTGAATTTTTTGTTTCTATCGACACACGCCAACCCCGAAACGAAAGTGAACAAATAAGAGCTCTCTGCCACGGCACCATGCATGAACGCCCCATTCTGCGTCCCGTCGCAGTCACACCAGGCCACACCAGGTTATCGTCACCGACCTGCTGGCACGCCAAATCCAGAGATCGTCTTGTCACATTACTCTGACGACGATACGAACACACCGGCCGACCGAAAGTTGCCGTAGTACGACAGGCTCGTTGACCAAGGCGGCCAGTAGACCCGATTAGATTCGAGCCGCGACGAGTGTGCCTGTATCTTGTTAGTTCGTAGAGCGTAAGAAACTTTGTAAGGTCAACGAAGCGAACGTACCTTCACACTATGTATGCGATCCGTATGTCGTGGCTAGCGACGCTTTGCTGACTACGCCTAACCGAAGCTCTATATGTGTACAAGTCTGGTACGCTTGTACAAAATGTAAGGCATGTTAAGTCTAGAAGAAGGGTTACTCAACTTCATCTAGGAAACGGAGAATCAAAATCAACCAATGTTTCTGTCGTAAAGCGCGAAACAGAAGTACGAAGAGCACATTTTTTTTTTCGACTGGTGGACTCGCGATCTGCTTACGAGCTAAAATTTGCTATCGTATTTCCTGGCTTAATAAGTAACGTAGAGTAAGAGACGCTTAGTGGACAAGTGCTATTCAAAGAGTGATGATCAGTTTCTGTACCAGCAATACTATAAAGAAAATTTTTTCAGAGAGGTGCAAAAATATAAACTAAACCTCAGCTTTGTGTCCGTGGCATTCGAGAACGGTCGCTTGCTGCGCCTGGGCTGAGTGGTACTGTTTAAAAGGAATGAACCAATACTAACTATTCATACTCACAGTTCTTATAAAGAAGAAAATGTAATCGTGCGACTACGATGAACAAGTGCGCTTACGAATAAAAATGCACCCCAAAAAAGCAATTTTCTGAGATACGTCAGTACTTCGGTTGATTTGGACTTCGCTTTCTTCGGTCAAAACGCTTACAAAAGTAATCTGCACATGCATTTATGCTCGTTATGATAAGAAACAGAAAAAAAAGAACTGCGGAATGGAACAAATTTGCAGCCACGTATAATATTTTGCATCGCTAATATCCACATACCAGTTTCAAGCAATGATTTGTACAAAGGCCACATTAAGGGCCTGCGTTTATGCTGCTGTCTTACACATACCCATGTCCCCCTCCCATCCCTTTAAGCACTAGAAAAAAAAATGTCGTCAGAACATCGCTTCCAGAGCCTCAGATAGCCACCCTCCGGTACTGGCACTTGCGGAACTGCTGCAAAAAGAAACGAGCGTCGCACGCTTGTTACGATGTTTCCCACGTTGAAAACATACGTCTTCCAGCATAGTTATACTTTTTGCAGCTTTAGGTTGGCAATACAATTCACGTGAAACAAATAAACACCAGCAACGCAGCCCTGATTCCCCTTCTGCTGCAGTGGCAGCCCACTTGCACCCCTGCCATATCGCTTCTCGGCGGCGACACCAGATGCCGCCACAGCGCAATGAAAAAGGCGGATTATGAGGGCGGAAAAGAGCGTCAGGTTCACGAAAAGGCGCACTTTCAGCATACGTTTGGTCTTTGAAACGCGTTAAGGCACCGAAAAGTGTCAAAAGGAAAAAGTGGCACTTAAGTTATATTTGTGAATAAGTGGGTGAGGGACATTGGTGGTTTGGAATATCGTGTAGTGACTAAGCTCGTGAGAAAGTAGCAGGGGCAAATCACGCCGTTTTCCACTGGGAAATACATTCTTGAAGGGTGAGTTCATCGTCACGGATGTCTGGCATTTCGGTTTCGTTTATGCTTCTTTCACGCGCGCCTTAACTTGAAACAGGCATATAACGAAAACCTGCATGTAACGAGAAATTGATAATTTTTGTCATCTTCGTTATATCCAGGTTTAACTGTAACCTGCAATTTTATTGGCATCTGTTTTACCACAAGGGAGGAGATGTTTGAGTCATCGTGTATGAAGTAACCTGCTTTCAAGAACTCACGTTCCCATATATGAAGAAGTAGGCAGTCTCATTACAAGCTACGCGGGTATTGTAGCGAGTCGATACGGAAAGGTTGTATAACAGATTGGTTTAATGGAACAGAACAGGAAGGCGCGAACGCAGAGGATGAAATTATTCACTCCATACTCTTAAATATGCCCCTGAGTCTGCTTACCACGATGCCCCTAAATAACCAATCGTTGTGTTCAAGGGAAAAAATATGCGGAATCACACTACCGCACATACGATTACGTGATCTGCGTTGACATCACGCAGTGCGAAACGTCAAGCCTCCAGTGCGTAACGTCAGGTGGCAGATAATAATTTTCGCGTGAAATATTATGCTTGGCCTTACCATGGCCCTTGTTTACTCGTTTGATTGCAGCGATCGCCAACTGAGGAACATTGAGGCGAAGCCGGCATAGGGGAATCTTTAAGAGTAGAAAATCTGACGGCGTACGACCACGACCCCCGCCTTGTCGAGGTAGCGTGGTTGGCGAGCGGCTTGCAGGAGAGTCGCCTCCGTGTCGACGACGACAAGCCAGAGCCCGAACTTAACTGGTTTAATGCATGACGAATAGAGAAAAGCGATGATACAGGAAGCATCACACTGGCATGCTTAAGCATAACAACTCGAACGGGTAGAGAAACGTTCTCCGTGGAGCCCAAAGACGCATTGCCTGGCTCGTCAGAAAGATAGCCTATTTATAGTCTCTAATGCAACAGTCAAAACAAGCGCCTGACACGTTAGAAGCAGAGTCGAACACACACAAGCAAAAACACTCTCGCATAGTCAGAGATGCTATAAGTCAGTGAACAGTTGCCGCGGCAAGCCCGTGCCGTAAGCCCGTGTGCATGCGCGAAAGGGTTCTGGCCGCGCCGAATTCTCGAAGTCGCCTGCGCTGCGCGAGGCATATATGGATTTACACTGTTCTGTTCTGTAAAAAGAAGAGGGGCTTCGCAACAGACCTCTCAAGCTCTGCGGGAAAGCCCGACGGCGAGTCGCGTTGTGCGTTGTAGCCCGCGCCGTATCAACACACACACCACAGTCGATTCGTTACAGAGGTCAAACGCGTATTATCCGACATATTTTTTTCTCAGCTGTCCAGAACTTCGCGGTTAAAGAAAAATAAGGCACTTTTTTTTTTAATTTTGAACAAATGTGCGAGCTGCCAGAAAGGAATGCTCAAAGAAAATCCTTGCGAGGGTTGCCCAAGCGTTCAAAGCACGTATTGACTTAGTCGCGGGAACGTTAAATTGTCTCCTTTCAAGAAGCGCGTCCGTATGACGTGACTATACGCCTCGAGCTTCGCGATCGCTGCGCCGCCTGCCGCCGATTCTCCGCGGCGTTGACGGGATTTGCGCTGCATGGCTGATAGGGGCTCGTGCAGTGTTTTGGTTCTGTTTCGCTTCTTTTTGCCTTTACCCGCCCTAAAAAAAACTTGTTATGGTGACGTCTATAAGCAAAGAGTGCGTTTAGGTCACTTAAAAAGCAACTGCATCTTCGTAGAGTACGCGATCGCCTGCAAGAGCTACCCGGGGACGCGGTTCTGCGCACTTCGTCGCCGCTCTTCTGGGCGTCGGCGACGGTAGCAGAATATCACCACTGTCACCTCCAAATACGTCAAGCACAAATGAATTCTACTGTCGCCTCGCTTAGACCTGATACTGGCGCAGTGAGAGGTTGGCTTCATTTTGCAGCGTGGACAACGAATGCGGCTTCGTTTCGAATATATACGTGGCAGAAAAATATGTTTCGGGGATATTATTACCCAAACCCGGACAATAACATGCCTTTTATAAGAATATAAACCATGCGAAAATGTTAAGTATATTCCAAGCCTGTGCGTCGTTAAATATTTGCCCACACACGCCTTATAGCAAGAACCAAGGCAAGTTAATGAAACCACGTAAAAATATGCTGTGCAAGTGCGGAAGAAACATAATAGCTCTAACGGAAATGAAAAAAAAAAAAAACAGTGCAGCTTCTGACATGCTAAAGACGTTCGTCGAAACTTAAGCCAGGTAGGGTTCACCAGACCAACTATACGCGAAATGCACTGCTATTTCGCGAAACATAGGTGGGGGGAGGGGAGGGGGACGCTGTGTACAAATGCGGAGCGGAATCAAGCACGGAATCAAGCAATGAACGTTTTAGTAATCACACACACAAATCTCGCGTTCACTGTACTTTTGTTTTTCGACTGAACGAACAGCTGATCGTACGGCGGACGCATTTTTGGAAGTATACAGGGTAGGTAGTTCAACAAGCGATGAAAGGGGTCGTTGGAAGAGTGTGGCATGTGATAAGGCCCTCTGATTTCCGTTTCTGCTTTATTCTACATCCCTGTGCCATATGACGATATTTCGAAGAATCATTTAGTCGCGGACGCGGATTATATTCTAAGCCCGTCTCCGCGCTGCTTGCAGAGGATATATGTAGCAGATGAATGTTTGCGGGCGCTGACCTCACGACATGACGACTCTGTCGTGTGCTGATCCCCGAGTATAATTATGCATTGCCCATCGTACTTTTGTTGAATATTCCCGGAATTAACACAGTCTGCCTTGTAAATGGTGGTGATCAATATCACAGGTATAATATTGGCAAACGTAACTGGCGTGCTGTCAGGTATCAGTGCTCCGCTGATTATGTAAGTGCACAAAACTGATTTACATCGTAGTGTATAGCCCATAGCATGAACATCTGAGGAACCGGTGGTTACGGAGACACTGGTAAATTCAGGGCAGTGTAACTACAATCGGCTCCATCATACGCCGGTTCCGCGACGCTGGCCTGTGACACACACCTGGCGCTTATACAGACCGAATATACCACACTAAGATCGCGTCAGAAACATCTACACTCTCGTAAACACACCCCATTTGCGAACAGAGTGACTGCTCCACATAAACATGGATTTCAAACGCCCGCAAACGGTAAATCTCGGTCGTGAACGTTCCGCAAAAGCAGCGGCGACAGTGGGGAGCGGGACGCGGACTCCCGCGGCTGCTTTCGAAACGGGCCGCTAGGGGGATTTCAGTGGCGCCCTTACAGGCAGCGCTCGAGGCGTATAGCGGTACTTTTCCTCGTGCCTCCCGTGCGCCACTTGTGTCTGCTCTATCGTCCAAGTGAACTTCGGGGCGTTCACCACAGGAAGAAAAGTCCCTTTTGAATTAAGACAAAACGTTTTCCTAACCCATTAAGCCTAATGTAATTTTGCAAAAAGATTCCGTGGCGCAATATACCTTCAAGTGGCTGCGTGAAGCAAGAGTAGAAACGATTGTCTGCTACCACACGCGGCAATACTTCCATTTTTATAGCTGCAAAGCCGCGGCTGCTACAGCGTCACTTCTAAGTATGAGGCCTCCCGGTGCGCAAACATTTCGGTGTTAATAGCTCCCCCACAATCACTGAGCCTCTTTACGAAGCGATGATCTAGCTTCTTTTGGGCGCATTTTGCTCAACCTCGATGCCGTGGCTTTTTTTGTTAAACCGAGGCAAAGCCCTAATGCAGGATCTAATTAGCAGATCTCTGCTGAACTGTATTATGTAGTTGTACTGTTTTGCCTCAAAGTTACCCAGAGCTTCCTATACATGCAGAAATGTTCGCATGTGTGACGTTTTCCGTAATTTAAGGTTGTAGTACGTAGGCCTATATATCCCGTTTGCAGATGTTGTTACTGCCGAGGTATATTCGCAACTATACGGTCACCGTAAACTGAAATCGGTTTCAAAAAAGCGACACAGAATACCTGCCGGAATAGGGCAACATATGCTTCGTACATTTAAAAAAAATGCCCAGAAGGACCGACACGAGTATAGAAGGTAACAGCTGGTGTTCGAAGGCATGTCATGCTTGCCTTTTTCAAGGCAGAATAGTTGGTTTAAAAAAACTGATTGCCCTGAATTCTCCTTGCATGAAATGTCATTTATCTCTAAATGTGCACATGCACGACAGTAAGCATGTTTCCTTCTGCGTCTGTGGGATAGGTAAGAACACATATAAATCGAACATCGCACCTAAACACAGTTACTTTCATTGACACATTTATACATTGACTCGACACGAGCAGAGAAAATTTGAATGGGGTTTCTGGGCTTTGCGTACATAAATATTAGTTCCTCGGATCTTTTATTATATATTTTTCTTTAATGGCGCACCTTATTTAGAACATGAACAAACATTGAGAATAAACTCTGCGTCCAATGTTGCGCCGTTGTCTCGTTGTCAAGTCTTTTTCCGCGCTAGCTACCGTGTCTTCGTATTGAGAGCGCTAGCAAAACATTCTACCTATTACTGGAGTAGGTTGTTTATGATTAGTCACCTACGAAGTGTCCCTGAAATAGCTACGTATTAAGGACCGGCCGTTCAACTGGTTGTACTCGCTGAATCTTACTATATTACGCGCTGGTAGTCGTCAGGGATTACTTACATTAATGCCTGGGCCACTGATCTCAACTGGGTCTTGATTTGGTGTGTGGTGCCACACTCAGCCAGACGAGGTCAAACTTGAGTCAGAGTAACCAACACTTTTTTATGCTTTTGTTGTTTCCGTGGAGATGAGATGTGAAGCATGAAAGAGAATGAAACTTTACACGTTGTACCTGTAGCCCTAGAAATCGAGGCAGTTGTGTTGAACGGGTAGCCCAACCGGAAACGCCCCATAATAAATTGACATTACAAGTGAATGACGAACAAGCCGCCGCTTGGACAGCGATGTGCACAATGTTCTTCCCAGACCATTCCCAACGTGCAGGTGTGATTCCTCTTACCGATATATCTTACCATCAAGGTTTGAGGCCCTTCTTACTATAGCAATACCGCTGGCAGCTATATCGAAACATCCATCCCTCTATGCGCTTTAGGCGCCCACAGAATACTATGCGCCGTTTTCAAAAACATGAATACAGATCGCCTCCAGAGCATGCCACCTGAATATATAGTATGTCAGCACGAGCAAATTCCGACCTTCCGGGCAATTGCGACGGATATTCCGTGGCCTAAAACAGGCAAGGAGCCGCCTTTTCTGAAATCCCTAAGGCCAATCTCTTTGACAACTTCTCAAACGCATGCTTGAAGCACACCTCAACGAGCGGTTAGAAGAAAACACAAAAGATAATGACCAATAATGAGCTTCCGCCTTTTTATAGGCACCGATGATCGAATGGACTGGATTGCGACAGGCATTTGTACTACCCGTCATAATCGCACACTCCGCATTATTGTGGCGACGCGAAGGCCTACGGTAACATTGACCGCTATTCCCTCCCTCAGACCATTCACGGTCGCTTTAGGAAGGAAGTGGTCACGACTGCCTGCTTTCTCTCTGTTAACAGGGCGTTTCACCTTCGCCTGAATGGCTATAACGCCCCCGAATGTCGGGCCACTCAATGAATTAGCATAATGCGATACCACATGAGCTTACCCAACCCGTACTGGTATGACCCTGTATCACTGGTTAACCTGAAGTGCCAAATGACTACAGCTTGGTGCGGAGTTCCATTGAAAGAGAAAGAAGGGATACGTTAATCTCTCCGTGCCTGAACCGTTGTCACGGTCTTCGGGATCGCAGACAGAAGTGCCTACAAGGATCGTACCTACCTGCTGCCACTATGAATGACGCCTGCAATGGGCACGGAAAAACGTTTACGTCGGAGCCTTCGTCCGAAAGGCGAATCTGCTTCATCTCATTTAAACTTAATTTCCACCGTATGTCCTTTTGCTACAGCTCTAAAAAAAGAATGTTCTTGCTTTTTGAAATATAAATGATGATGATTTTCGCATTTGTCTCTGCGGCCGATATATGTCAGTATTCCAGAAGCATGTAAGACAAACCAAATGCAAGCAGATTTCTGACCTCAACCGTTGTCTACAATATCCTTCTTGTTCCGACTTTTAAAGACGATAGCGGCTACTTAACCAGAAAAAATGGTCTGTCTGTATGCCCCTCGGTTCGGCCACACGGTCAAAACTTAACAGAATTCTTGTAGAAGTTTGTCTCGGCAAAATATTTTCAAACCTCTAAATGTGGAAACATGCTTCAACTTGTCAACGTTGTTGAGCAGCGGGCAGAACATCATATTTTAGGCAGAACATCAGTACGAAACTTGTACTGGCAGTTTTACTTCAATTAACAATAGATGCGTACTTGATATTTGCGATAGCGAACAATCAAATACGCTATGAAAACAATGTTCCTACTATACAGTGAAACCTCGTTAAACCGTACCTGACGGTGCGTGCTAGCCGGCACTACGGTTTATCCGAATGCATTAGGTTAAAAGGAAACCGAGTCGGGGATTCGGCTTAACTACGTATAAAAAGAAACTACGGCTTATGCGGGTCCACTGTATATACAAAAAGAGCTTGCTGCTGAACCTAGACCTCGTCGTGACGGCGCGAGAGCAGTGGAACGCGGGAAAATTGAATTCACTTGAGCGAACTTCCACCTTGTTTACCGTGGGAGGAGTGAGGCAGGATGGGAAGAGTGTGAGGGGTGGGCGGCGGAGAGAAGAGAGGCACTTACGTAGCAAGCGCGGCGAAGGCTGTCGTCTTTCGATGGCATTTGCAGCGAATGGAGCAGATACGCGGCGTGGTGGCAAAACGTTTAATGAGCCAAAGGGAAGGGGTAGAAGGGCGTGGTTAGCCTCCTAAGTCCAGGAGGCCTCTTGTCCGGGCTGTCTCCAGTGCGCGCCGCTCCAGCGACCTGGCGCTCCGGTGCGGAGCTGGTCAGCTCGGACTCCCTCTGCTCAGGGCAAGGGGAGGGGTGGGGATGTTTTTTTACGATTAATCTCAAGTGCTTTATTTTTTTTACTTCTTGTGGGGTGTTGTTGTGCGGTAGTATACTTTAGCACGCGTTTAGCATGATTTTGTGCCACTTGTACCGCATTAAAAAAAATCCTTAATCTATAGGCCGAGATTGTCTGTAGCCCCAAAAATGACTTAAAAAAAAAAAGTTTACTGCCACATTGCTCCCTCTGCATCACGCTGCCTTCGGCCGGAAAGTAGCTCTAGTGGGGTATATGCACCGCCCGAGATAGCGAAACGTCAAAGAGGTAACGGACAAAAAAATAAATGAGCGGGGAGTGGACGCGTTCTCTTCTCATAGTCAACGTAATGAGCGCGGTTGGCGACTGAACTGAGCACTTAAAACCTTGAAAGCTGCTTTTGTAATTTCCGTTTCAGAGAAGCTGCTGCCCGTCAAAAGCACACTCCCCGAGCATAGCGGAGCGGTCCACACATACTGTAGTTTCCTTGGACGTTCCGAGAAAAGCCTATTTCGTTCATACAGCGGCACAGCGGGAGGAGAAATTATGATTTGTTTCTAAGTTGCGACTGTCACCTTTATATGGTCTTTTTTTTTTTGCTTTTGGTGAAATTCGACAAAAAAAATTCGCTGCTTCCAACTTGCATTTTTTGCTATAGATCACCTCGTTCAACTAAGCATAATGGCAGTCGAAGGCTCTGCAATTGTATCTTTATGTGGTTAGTTTTTATTTTGCATCTTAGAGGTTCTGGCAGCTTAAACCTGCCCCTGCTAAACATAGCCGAGTTAATTGAACATGGGAGCTATTTTCGGAGAAAACGGTGCCACTTTTTAACTAGGCCTTGAAGACAAAATACTAGTTCGGGTCATTACAAAGGCTTTTTTGTCCTGATAACAACGACACAAATTTTATCGCGAACTTCAGAAAAATTATCGAGATAATAAAGAAAATATATGAAGCAGTGGCGACTCGTCAGATACTTTCCGGCGATTTCTTTATGACGTCACAAAATCTTGACACCGCCGACAAAGGGGACTCGACGATTGTTGTGGGTGACCTTGTCACTTTAATGCTAACGCGCAGTTGATACGTTAACACGCTGGTAACTATTTTAGTGCTGTCCCATTCTACGTCACGCCTGCCCATATTACGTCACAATTGCGCGAAATTTAAAACTGTTTGAATATTTCTTCTGTCTTCTTTTCGTCGTTGAAAAAGGCTTTTTTTTCTTTTTTGCCGGAATGAATCGAAGTCAATTACCAAAGTGTAGCTCTGTCAATTTGAACAAAGGCGTATTTTCTCTTCGCGGCCCCTTTAAAGCCCGTTAATAATTTGAACATAGAAAAAACCGTGTTTTGCCTGAAGCAAACAACCATAACCGGAGTAAAATACATAACACCGGTGTTTTAATTTATTATCGGCAGAGCTTTGCTAATATGAATAAAACCTACGAATGCAGTACTTTGAATAATTATTAAGAGGGTCGTGAACCAGCTTCCTGCCACGCTATAGAGTGCTGGCATGACTCTTATACAATCCTGCTGCTCAGCTTCACCACAGTGCACTCGCTTGACCTACCTATGCTGCCAGCAAAGCAAATTTGGTAAATGGCAGTAACGCGCATACCGTTTGATTCCAAAGTGGGATCTGCGCTGTGGCACTGCGCAGTGCAGAACGTCATGCTGCAGCGCAGAGCGAACTTTGCATCAAATCGTGTGCTTTGCATCGTGATAGTTGCACACACAAGAGCCGAGACAACGGCAGGCACAACTGCTCACCTGCACATTCAGTGCCCCTTATCTCCCGGTCGGTTGGCCCAATTGCGTGGCCGCCAACAATAGCGTCATACCGTTGGGCGGTTTCGGTCACCCAGCTCCTGTCGACTCCGTTCCGTTGACTGTTTTAGGTGCGAATGCACTTCTTAAGCGAGCCTGAATCGTCCGCCGCCGTCGTCCGCATAGCAACAGCTGCGGGTGCGCGCGCTCCTCGTCTTCCCTAGCAACGGGGGGAGATGGGCGCGCGCTACTCTCCTCCTCCTCTCTCCGCTCAGTGACTGCGGGTGTTGGGCGCCTCCTCTCCACTTCGGGCGGGAGAGCTCTCGCTCGCGTAGCGGGCGCTCCGCATTCCGACGCGTGAGGGCGCTCGTGTAGCCCTCGCCGTAACGGCGGGACAACCTCCTTGGGGCGGGCGCTACTCTCCTCCTCCTCTCTCCGCTCAGTGACTGCGGGTGTTGGGCGCCTCCTCTCCACTTCGGGCGGGAGAGCTCTCGCTCGCGTAGCAACCGTGCATTCGCACTTACACACTCTCCCCCTCGTTGAAGTGCGAGGGAATTTTTTATAGTTGTCCGTGCACCTTCATCGGATTGGTCCAGGGGTGACTGGACGTCATTGAGGCCTACGGATGTGAACTCGTGCCCATAGTGTACTGGCAGGATCGCTTTATTTCGAACCAGAAGAATGGTAACTAAAGGCTAGCATTTTTATGCGATGGGGTGTCTAAAATATATGATACGTGTCCCTTGAGCACTCCCCGCAGGGATCTAATATGATTGGTTTTAACCTGTCTGTATTTAGATTGGCCCTTTTGTAGATTCTATGGAAGCGCAATTAGAAAGCGGTGAAAAATTCGTTATCCTGAAACGCTGCTCAAATGGAAGGTGTTATATGAGGGCGTAGGCAACGGTGACCAGGCAGTATGATGGGTTACGACATAGCCATAAGTATCTTAGCATGCGTTAAAACTTGAGTCTGACGATCACTTCACGGTGATACAACAAACAGCGACGTTTTAAAGCGGAGCTTCAGTGTTCTCACTGATGGCGACTGCAACGCAAAAATGCTGTAGTGAAAGCAAAATCGCTTCCGGTGGCCGGCATCGAACCTGGGTCCCTCGCGTTAAGAAACCGGCGTCTCTTCGATTGCTCCATTTCGACATGGTCGAAGCGGTTTGGAAAACTCAGACGACAACCAAAGAATCCGCCACGAGGAAGCTTCGCGTTCAACCATCGTCGTCGTTTGACGGAGGGGTGCATAATTTTAGATGCGGAGCATCTTATAGTCGGGGCATGTCCCGCGTCGGCGTCCGCACTCACACTGCGCATGCGCAACTCTCCTCCTTCCCTCTCTCCCACAGCTGCGCGATACTCCCGCCACTTCTTCTCTCGTACCAGCTGCGTGCACTTCGCTTTCGCTTCTCCCGCGTTCTCGCTTCTGCTTTCGCGGCGCATGCTCGACGCTTGCGCATCTCTCCTCCTCTCGTCCCCTCTCCTTCAACCTTGAATGTAAATCGGGTAGCGCGCTGCGCGCGTTCAGTTCAGCGCTTGCTGCGGTTGACTCCACTTCACTCCGTTCTTCCGAAGAAGTTCTACGAACACAACGGAAACACAACGGAACACCGAGATGCTCCGCATCTACTCAGCGTTCCCTTCGGGAAGATGGGGCTAATTTTTTTCTACTGGCTGCTACTTCATTATGATGACTGGGGCGGAAGAACGACGCGAGGCAGACCGGGGCCATAGCTGCCCGAAACGGGGATGAAAGCTTTAATCGCACGGGAATCTACTCGGTGATGATGGTGGTGATTGGCGCATACCCGATGGGAGATGCAACAATGACTTCCAAAAACAATATCCCGTACGGTACGCCATTAAGCAAAAGCTTTCAAACGTGAAAAAAAAAATCACGAGTGCGGATATATGCCTTGTTTCCATACCCGGGGCAGAAAAACCTTGAAATATACCAGTAAGGTAGTGACTTGGCGATTTTTTGTCCCCGTTTGGACATGTGTCGCTTGTGCGTGAACATGTGTCTGAAGTATCGACGGCATTTTCTTTTCGCGTGCGTATTTTCATTTGCTGCGAAATTCTCAAGCCATAATGATTTTTTTCTGCCTTGTGGACCCTAATACAAGCAATATCGCTTGAACAAAACGTCCAAGGACGCCTAAACACTTCTTATGGGTTAGGAATGCGAAAGCATGAATGTCCAGTTGGACGCTTGATATGCCTTGCTTCCGCCGCACGTTGTCGAAGGGATCTGTAATCTTGCCGCTTAAGACAACTTTCATTGCGATCCACCTTGACGCTTTCGAATGGCTTCGATCTGTCTCCTACATGTTTCCGCTGTGTAATCGGCGGGTTGTAGATGATGGTGAGTTTGGTGCTTGTCTGTCCGCTCGTTTGGATGCGTTCTTCCGCTTCTTTCACTTGCGGTGTACTGGCGTGGAACGGCTGCCTCTCGCAACTGCCGAATTTAAGGTCGCGCTATGGAACGCCTCGTGCTATGGAACGACTTCCAAGGAGCCGTTTCGCTGTTACGGACGCCAACGCCGAAACGGCTTTTCGCTCGATCGGCCGTACAAAGTTTTTCAATTTCGAAATGCATTTTTAGGTTTTTTTCAGAAAAAACTCGCGGTCGCGATGTTACACTCCGTTACAGATTGACCAAGAGGAATGTAGCTGTGCGGAAGTTAAACAAGGCGTGTTCAATTGTCCCCGGCGCATTCAAGAGGCGGCAGTCAACCGGCGGCACGAACACTCTTACCTTCTGAAGCCTCACACAGACGAGATAAGCATCCGTGTGTAATTTGGAAAGAAATGAAAAGGAAGGCACCAACATCCGCCTAACTGGCGAGGCGGCCAAATCCAAAAGTGAAACGCGTACTATACTCCGGGAGCGGAAAAACACTACTAATAACGTCTTCACAAGCTTTTTTCCACGTACACAGCCGGTAAAACGCTTCTCTATGTCACAGCTTTCGTACTTTCAGCCTTATCGTGCCTCGCACAAGCGGGATTTGAAGAAAACTTCTGCGACGTTCTGAAGTCTAAGCCCACCCCTTTCGTCCCCAACGTGTTTGTAAAGAGCATGCTTTGGCAGTTTTCGGATTTAGCTATTTAAAGTTGAAATCGCTGTTAGATACAAGCGTTTGACCGACTGTATACAGTCGCAAAGTGGTCAAGGGAGGACCGTACATTAGACAACTTCACGTTATACCTGCTATCTCCTTCAAAAAGCTCTTCAAGCGATGTTATTTTTAAAAAGCAATCTTGCATCACACCCTACTCAATTCCGTTTCAGCTGTCTTACTAGGAACGAGCCTCAACCGTATGAACTAGCGTTTCGTAGTGAAATGTAGTTTATGAAAGTGCCGTATCGCTGATCGAAACGGTGACGCACGAGCACGCGCTGTGCGAGTTCATATGTCCGACATTACGTTTGTCATCTCGCGACGCCCACGAGCAGTTAGGCGATCAACCTGATTGGTTTGTCATTCTTGAAACGCTGGTCAACATAAATTACCCATAATTTGTACACAATGGCTGATATTTCGCCTACAAATGGGGGTAACCCCGTGCTTGTGACCCGGCGGACATGTTCTCGTTTTAGTAGTAGTAGTAGTAGTAGTAGTAGTAGTAGTAGTAGTAGTAGTAGTAGTAGTAGTAGTAGTAGTAGTAGTAGTAGTAATCAATCAGTCAATCAACCAATCAATCAATCAATCAATCAATCAATCAATCATGTTTATTTACGTGCCCAGGAACAGCCAGAGGCCTGAGTGCTGGCGCACGGATAGTTACATAAAAACAAAATACAAGAAACATATAGCAAGAAACAAACAAGCGACAAGACACACACAAATTGAAGCAGTGAAAATGACAGAAATAAAGCACAGGCGGAGCCTGGGTACAGGTAAAAAAATAAAAAAAGAAAATGCCTATGTTGCTCTGCCTGTCGTAAAGGCCACACGACAGGCAGAGCAACAAAGTTTGACAGTAATAGAACAAAAACAACGGCAAGAGTGTAGAGACAAATTATAAGACGAACAAATGACAGTAAACAGTTTCAAAAATAGGCAACTATCAGTTGTATAGACACAACCGCAGAGAGACCAAACTGCAGAAGAAAAAAAGAATGACTGACGTATCATAGATGTTTAACATACTGTATTCAACAGCGCTGTACGGTGAATTGTAAAGGATTTCTGAAAGATGTCAAGGCGTTCAAAGAAGCGGTTGTAACAATTCTGTATTCTGCGCACAGGAGAATGATTCGAGTTGCGCGCAGCGGTCAAGAACGGGCGATGCGACCTGGTGGGCCTTTGTGGTACACTAAACTCTAAACAGTTAAGCAGGTCTGCGCAAGAAAGGTCACCATGAACAATTTTGTGAAGAAATGTAAGGTCTGCACGCATACGTCTGCAGTTCAAGGAAGGGATGGGAGGAACTATGGGTAAGTCAGAATCAGGATGACAACTGTGATTGTGATGACGGGGCTTACATATGGATAAAAACTTCTTCTGCACACGTTCTATTAATTCACTACTAGATTTGGAGATGCCGTTCCAGGCAACAGAGGCATATTCTAATTGTGGTATACATACAATAATAATAATAATGATAAATAATAAATAATAATAATAATAATAATAATAATAATAATCAATCAATCAATCAATCAATCAACCTTTATTTTCGGTGCCCAGGAACAACCCTAGGGTCTTGGTACTGGTACACCATACAAAAAAAAAACACTACAATTAAGACAAAACAACACACAAAAACTATATGTATGACATAAACAATAAAGTAAAAATAGTTACAGAAATCTTAGAAAGCAAAAAAGGAAAAAAAAAAAGAACAGAAAGTCAAAAAAGAAAAGGCAGGCTTAGTGTTGCAAGCCATGCCACTCGGCCAGCGAAACGTTCAGTAGATGTGAAAAATAGGAACTATACAAGCAAATATTGAATCAACATGACATAGAGTATACGTATGTAACCAAGGTTTTCTAACAACATATTAAGAAGTTCCAAAAAAAAAAGGGGGAAAAGCTTCAGCATTACCAACACTGACACTAAAACGTACAAATATTCAAGCAACACAAAACAAGAAAAAGTGAAAAGCAAGCAAGAACAGTTTGCACATAATACATAGGGTACATAAATTTGGAATGACATAAAGGACTTAAGCTACAACAGTTTTCAACTCATTAGAGAACAAAGTAAAGAATAATAATAATAATAATAATAATAATAATGCAGTTATACCTAGATCTAACAAACCTCCATGTAACGAATTTCTGGATTTAACGAAGTTTTTCCATTGCGCGTTGCCATCCCCATTGAAACCCATGTGTTTCCGACCTCTATGTAGCGAAGTCATTGCGACGGTTAACCTTGATGTAACGAATTCGCTACGCTAATGAGCCATGTTTTTTTCCACTTTTTCTAAAAAAATCGGCTGGAGAAATGCACTAATTTAGCGAACTTCGCCCGCACCGCAAGATACCGTGCGTTTCCAGTGTGAGTGCGGCGTCGGTTAGGTGCTATAACCCTGCCTGTCGGTATACGTATAGTCGCGCGTCTTCACTCGCCTCTGCGGCGTCGGTTCGTCGGTGATGAGTTCTGCTGGCAAAAAACGAAAAGTTTTGCATTTCCAAGGCAAGCTCGCAGTTTTAAATTCCGCGGGGAGAAATAAGAACGTCGCTGCCCGGTGCAGCATCCTGGCTAGCACCCTCTCAACAATTTTGAGTTCGGCAAGGAGCAGCAAGTTCACGAAATAGGCGCCTTTTCAGCACAAGTTTGATCCTTTAACGGGTTAAGGCACCGAAAAGTGTCGAAAGAAAAAGTGATGCTTAGATTACGCTTGTGAATGCGGGTAATTGACCTTGCTCCTTTGTAGTGCCGTGTGGTGACTACGTTCGTGGGAAAGCAGCAGGCTCGTGCACGCAGCTTTCCAGTGTGAAATAAATCCTTTAAGGGTGACTTCACCACCACCTATGCATTTTGGTTTCGTTTCTGCTTCATGCACTCGAGCCTTAATTAACTCGAAACCTGCGTGTAACGAAAACCTGCATGTAACGAAATATCGCGATCTTTTGTCAACATTGTTATATCGAGGTTTAACTGTAATATTAATAATAAAAGAGTCGTGCCCCAGGGGTTATGATTCTTCCTCCGCGGTCGATTGCCAGAACATCTAAACTGGCAGAGATTGCTGCATCCATGGCGCATGACCATCGTGTACCGGAAATAGCGATACCATTCTTCAGGAAAGATGCTACAGTTCTTGCGTCCGGCGTGGCATGGACCATGCAGCGTTCGACCTGGCCTGACGCATCACGTCGTTACACGCCGCTATATTTTATCGATCCGCTCTTCAAATTCAAAATGCACCTGGACTCTCCAAGCGCGAAGAAGCAATAGTGCATCGCGTGCGGCTGAATGTCGCATACACGCGAAATTTCCTCTTTAAGTTGAAGCGGACCACGTTGCCAGTCTGTCCACACTGCAATGTACGGTAAAACCCGCAGCACCTGCTCTGCGAATGCGCTCTATTCAGTGTCCAAAGAACGTCCCTCGTAGCATCTTTTGGGACTGCCGCTTCTCGTGGTCAATCGACTGAGGGGCGGGTTAGGTCCGTGGGCATGTCCCAAACGTGCTTCACGCGTGGCAAAAGCTCTGATCGTGTTCCTTTGACATACAGGTCTTGTCCAGGCACTGTAAGCGACTAAACGTATCCGTGCACATCAGCTTCTTCAACATCATTCCTATCATCATTACTACTGTCACCACATAGCGCATCAAGCTATAGGCATCTCTTAATAGGACTTGGTTGCTGCCTAGTTGGTTCATGGCAGACGAAGGAATAAATACTGCGCGAAAGACGAGGGCGAAGGAAAAAGGGGACACAGGAAGAGTGCCTATCAGCCCGGTTAACCCTTCATGAAAGATCGTTTTTTCTCTCTTTAAACTGGTGAAAGCATTTCGTTCCTCAGAATTGTGTTCGGCGACGCATGCGCCGTGCTTCCGGCGACGAACAAACGCCAAGCTGCGGGCGGTAGACGCCCGGCGAAGTACACGTGCCCCTCGTGTCGCGCCATCGAAAAGTGCTCCTTATAATAGAATATTAGTGAGTTTTAGCTGACCGTCTTTCATGGTCCGCTCCGCTCCGATAGCAAGCGGAAGCGCCATTGAGCATGCGTGGCGCGCGCTTGGCCGCGAACGGCATTGGCTCCGGTTGCGCTGAGCGGGCCGCCGATACCGGAGCGGAGCGTCGAAAACGATCAGCTAAAACTCTCTATTGACCGCTGTTGCTGTAAGCGCACAAACACGGGCGAGCAGCCAGCGTGTAAACAAACTGACAGTGACCAAACGATGCAAGGAAGACGCTCGCGCGTTATGTATTCGAAAAAGCTGTCCAATAGTCGACATCTATGCGCCGTGACGTAAAGACGCGATGACGACGCAAATGCGCGGCACGAAGGATGGCGGGAAAGTCAAATTAGGCATATCAAAGGGGTGACAAACTTTGCGACGTAGTTCTCAGCTTCCTGCTATCCGTAAAGAAAGGGAGTTTTAACTCAAACGCTGCTGCCTAGGCAACCTCGCGATTGCGCGGTGATATTTTCCGCGTTCAAAACACGCTTCAGGATTCTTTTAAGAAGTATCATCATTCTCTCTGGTGAGATAAACTCCGTCTTGTCCGTTACGTAAAAAAGTATCACACAAGCTATTATTTCACCATCGAAAACTGTGTGTCATCTGCAAACAAACTGCCAGGCAAACAAACAGGTAAACAAACAAACAAACAAACAAACAGGTAGGGACTTGCTGAGACATTTTTCGACTTCGGTAAGCTTCCCTTATTTTCTTCTTTGGGCGAAACTCTTTCGGCCGTCAATTTGATGGTGAGGCCAGCACTCACTGGCGCCCACTTCCAAAGCGGCCGTTCACTCTCGCCACGGTGGCTCAGTGGCATTGTCGGCGCAATGCGGAAATGAAGATTATCTACACGGTATAGGCGGCGTTGCCGCAAGGCCTTGCAGTAGCGGCGACGGCGTCGCCAGCTTGAAACTCGTTGGAGCCGTCGTGCTGCTGAAACCCCCGGGAATCTTCGTCGCGCGCTGAAGACGAGCAATTCCGTACGACAGAGGGCACTGTCGTTTTTTGAATTAGCGTCGGAGATTTCTCACAGCAGTCGACATTGAGCAACTGGCCACTATAAGGGCATTTTAATTGACGTCAGTCAGTCCTATGTTGGCTGACAGCCTCATTTTTAGTATGCATGCAATGTTGCGCTGCTAAATTGCAATGTCTTGTACATTGTCAAAGCCAGGCAGTAAAAAGAAAAGCTTCTGTGGCCCTGTGGTATAGTACCCGCTTATGAAAGGGAAGACTAGGGTTAGAAACCGGCAGAGGGGTAGTAGGGTGTGTGTGTGTGTGTGTGTGTGTGTGTGTGTGTGTGTGTGTGTGTGTGTGTGTGTGTGTGTGTGTGTGTGTGTGTGTGGGTGCGTGCGTATGGGTGCGTGCGTGCGGGCGGGCGGGCGGGCGGGCGGGCGGGCGGGCGGGCGGGCGTGCGTGCGGGCGTGCGCGCGCCTTTTAGGGGCTCGGGCTGTCGGCCTCTCCTGTCGTCGTCGTCGTTTCATGTAGTCACGGTACTAAAACACCGGGACTCTCGTTTTCTAACGCCTTCCGCTAGAACGTTTCATCTCGTGGGCAAAAATTCGTACTAAAAGAACACACCGCGACACTCGTTTTCCAAAGACTCGCGCTAGAACGGTTCGTGCTTCAAAGACACGAGACTTTTACAGCAAAGCTGTATATCTCTACCCTCGCCCCTCAACCTCTTCCCCCCCTCCCCAAAGGCGCCAAGAATACACTTATGCACTGCATGCTTCGCCCCTCCCCAGGTTTCACGTTACTGGAGATGTTCCTCTCAGAGCCGATCCACGCTGATCGATCTTTCATTTTCGTTCATCTAGATTTCGTTGCGATGTTTTTTTTTATTCTGGTTATTATTACAACTATAACGCGATCGACGCACAGGACTTCGGGAATACGTTGGGTTAGATTGGGTTTAATATAGGTTGTGTCCGGTATAGTTGACTTGATTAGGTTGGGTTCGTTGACGTTGGTCTGGATTTTGGTATGTTATGTTACGTTCCGTTGGGTTGGGTTAGTTTGGGTAGAATGGGTTATGTTACGCTAGGTTATGTTCTGTGAGGTTAGGTTAGGCCGGGTTCAGACTGTTGTCGCAACTGTGGTAATATCTTTAAATAATGACGTCATTTGACGCCTCAACCAACTGAACTGCGTGAAACGCCGTTACGTCGGTAGTCTGAACATGGCATTATACTACGTTAGGTTAAATCTCGCCCTCACTTTTGTTACTTGAATTATAAGGTGGTCGCCGTACGGGACTATCATTGGTTAGACGTGGAAAGTAGAGCTAAATTCAGGTCTGTTTAGTTGACGTCAGGTAATATTATTGAGGTAATTTTAGGTCAGCCAGCTCTTGTGGAAACTGCAGTAAAATTTCCCTACCGTAGTTCTCATGGCTGCCGTGAGAATAGAAGCAGCCAAAAATAAATCATACAGAAACACTCGGCGCACGCTCAATTCCCATTCGCTGCGACGCGTGCCATAGCGTGTGCATTACAAAAATAAAACACACATAAAATCGGGCGCCTCAAAAATCTCGCCCGCAGTCTCGTTTGACCTTCAACGCTTGTGGGGGCAGTGTTGCGGCAGCATGGATAGTGATTCTTCAACAAGTAGCTCCATGCGAAACCGATGTCGAGACTGTAGGCTTGGCGTCGACATCGGCACAAGACTCGTCAATGAACTTAGGCAAAGAAAGTGCTTTCGCGCTTTTATCTCATATCAATGGTCTTATAAATCTTCAGCAACCTATCTTGTTCATGGGTACGAATAAATAAATCGAGAATATCCAAGTAATAATTTTTGTTAGCCCTTTTTTCCGTCCCTTACTTCTTTCTTCTTCCTTTGTTTTTATTTGTGTAGGCGCATTGAAAGTTTCGCGCGAGGGCTAAAGCGTGGAGCTTTCTTATGAAAGTGTATTTCGCCATCGTATTTTGTCGCACATAGATGTTTACACTTTGGATCCTAATATCGCCCGCCGGTTGCCCTATATTTCCCTTCATTCACGCTTAAATTTTGAGCCGGCTCTCGGGACACGTCTTTACCGCGAAAAACAAGATTAAGAGCCTCCTTTGTCGCCCTTGCTTCCCATGTATATTTCACTTTGTTTTCGTTCCCAACGCCGAGTCGCACTTTTTTGTCGGCCTTCTCAAAACTTTGTCCCGCCAGACCCACCCCCTGTTCTCGGCGAACGAACCGAAGTGGCGCGGCGACCACGGCGTATAGAGAATTCTCTCTGTGGGTCCCTCTCAATTGTGTTCCTGCATAATGAAAGCTGGGAGAGAGCAGTTGTGACCTCGTTTAGAGTGCTGGGAAGCCACAGTCGGAGCGCAAGCCACTCAGGTGCCGGACTGACCTCATTGTGTTTCGAAGCAGCACGTTCTCTATGCTCTTTCGGTTTGCCTGTACCGCCGCTCATTTCTAACGCGCGCAGGCCACCCCGCGAAGGCGTGACAAGTGGAAATGGCTACGCCAGAGGAGGGATGAACACGCAGGGAAAAGAAGTGACCCCGCCCATATACGATGTCATCGGAAGTGCGGAAGGCGGTCCACCATTGCGTTGTCAAACTCGTTCAAGGTGCCTTGCGCTAGAGGACGGCTTCAGCATTGTCGTTCAGTTGCTTTATTTTGGTGCTTCGAGGCGTTATGCGATAGAGAACAAATAATTAAGAAGCCGCCTCTGAGCGAGCACACGTGCGCACTGTGGTTCTGTGCAATAACAGCTCGGCTTTATACCAAGCTTCATATTCGTTGAAGAGGAATGAAGTGGTTGAAAAGTTATGCGATATTACGTTGCACAGTCCTTTTACGATGGTACTACAGATTTATGACTTCCGTGAACTTCTTGCAATACTGTCAATTCCAAACAAATTCTAAAGATCGAATTTCAAGTTATCGCTGCTTTTCTAAAAAAAAAAGAAGGGGGGGGGGGGGGTCCCTGCTGGTTTATCCCTGAAGTCCCTGCTGGTGACTTCAGGGATAAACGGGACACCGTGAGGACGTACTCTGGAAAAACGGAACGTTTTTGTTTTTGCCTTTTACTTTTCGGTT
The DNA here is from genome assembly GCF_048455015.1 of Haemaphysalis longicornis. Lineage (NCBI taxonomy): Eukaryota > Metazoa > Arthropoda > Arachnida > Ixodida > Ixodidae > Haemaphysalis > Haemaphysalis longicornis. The sequence continues at coordinate 292,478,992 of NW_027526203.1, read as the reverse complement.
AAACGGCATTCTTCGTTGTGACAGAAAACACAGCGAAACATGCCTATTTAATATAGTATCGAATCCGCTTGTTTATAACCGAAGTTTCTCATCAGCGGGGGTATCGAACCAGTCCAGTTGGTATTCTGTATTTGTAACTTAGCGCGGCAGGATTACAAAGCGCCTGTCGTCGCATTGAAGTGGCTAGTATTATATGTTAATTATAACTTTGTAGCGTGCGGAATACGAACCTACAGGAATTCACATGGTACTAGGTCCTCTCTCTGGTTCTGCAGGAACACTTCGATGTTCAGTTGCTTAACCAAGCTTTTTAATCCAATCGCGACGGCCTTCACAGTGTGCTGGTTAGAGTGTGTGTTTGTCTTTTAACGCGAAAGCACTAGTTGACTCGGTATGTCGAAGATCCGGCGTTATGTGTCGCAAGCCAGAAATGGCTCGAAAAATGGCTGACGGCGCAAACAGAATAAAGGTCAAGTAATTGAGTTCAAAATAAAATTGGGTAAATTTGGGTCAAGATGCGAAGCGAGCACAGGGCGTGGGGAATGTGAGCCGAGCACGGATCCCCAACACCACCACAGCTCCATGGCTGTAACGAACTGAAAGTCGACCTAATGACTGAGTTGTGGCTTCCGTCTTACAGACGTGTGTTAGGTACGTGCTAAGGCATAAATGAGCAATGTTACTTACAAAAGCAGTAATCAGGCGAGTATCAAAGTACGTTACCGCTAAATGTACTCTTTGATTGAGGATTCGGACGCAGGAATGTGCCGATGATGAGGATGATGATTAGTGGCTCTCCCTGTGAATCGGGGCATCGGTTGTCAATAACCGACTTGCCTGTTTTATTACGCTTACTTGCCCTGCTCCCAGCTAACCTAATTGACTTGCTTCCTCCCTCCCATCTCCCCCTCTTTCCTGTTTTAAACTCATCGCTTCCACCCCCCTTTTTTCTCCCCTCGCTGTTCTAAATTATCATCCGTATGATAACTCCGCCTGCGTACCCATCCCTTCCCTAAGTTTTCCTCCACCACCACTCCAGTCGCTTCTTCGTCACCTCTATGGCCTTGAAGGTGAGGTTCCCCTTCGCCCCAAATCCCAAAGCCTCCGCCAGCGTCGTTTCCCCCTCACCCCGCGGTGGCCGTCCTGACATTAGTAGCGCCATCACGCGGCATCCACTGAAACCCGCAATCGTACGCCGCTACCCCGACAGACGGCGTCGAGCGCGGGCATGTGTAGGCCTGGCGTATGGACTAACGTTTTCGCTCAAGGATGTTCAGTAAGAGAGAATGCCATCGGGGAAGCATTTGTGAATTCGTTAGAATTTCTTCAGTCGGTCTGATTTTCGAGAGAGAGGCAGAGATAAAGATTTAATGAATAATGAAGTGGTTAGCCACAGTCATGGAGGAAAGAAAGGTTAGGAGAGGACCCTATGGCCACTGGAGCATTGGGAGAAGTATGGAGGAAGTCACGTGGCTTTCTCGCGCTCTCAGGGGGTCTCTAGCAACCACGTCGTAGCAATGGCAGCGAAGGCCGGCCCACCGAGGCTCTACGTCACTAAGTGGCCCAGCGGATATCCAATGGTCGGGAGGCGCACACTCAGCAGTGTGGGGCGAGCAAAAGTGGGGGAATTGGGGCGTGTGCGCCAAATACAAGCAAAAAGAGACGACGCCTAAGATGGCGTTTCCGGCTTTAGCTGAGGTGATGTCAGGGCCTCTCCTAAATTTTTCTTTCCTCCTTGGCCACAGTGCCATGAGATAAAAACAGTGTCTTTGGTGCAGGCACTAAGACACATACTTCGAGGCAGATTCGAATCGCATACGAAATGGGGAAGACAGCACATAAATGCATATAATGGGGTTCCTTTCGCTACACCACGATGTCGAGGGGGTTTTTCGTTGCTCACTTCAGGATGGATCGTGTTGCGAGCTTTTTCGCCGAGTGTAAAATCTCTCGGACATGCGGGGTGTGGGGTACAGTGGCGCTGTGTGGACGAGGAGTGGCAGAATTGCTGCTTGAGACGGCGCTCTGTGGCGGTGTTCGTGCAGGCTGTCGGCGCTGTCGGCGGAAAGCAGCGGTGAGCGCGGCCTGCTGAGGGGGGCCCCGGAGACGAGCGGCCATGCGCTGGGCGGGAGCGGTGCCCTGAGGACCGAGCCCGGCATGGCCAGGCGCAAGGCCCTCGACCCGCGGGCCAGGGGGCCTTCCTCGCTCTTCCTCCTCTCCGAGGACAACTTGCTGCGACGATACACCAAGTTCTTCATCGAGTGGCCATATCCTTTGCTGTTGCCGCAGGGGGCTGTCCACAGGAAACAGCCTGCTGGAAGGACAGCATTCTCGGGAATACCCCGTTGTCGCACGCACACTGCTGCCCCATTTGACGGCGCCCGAAGGCGCCCGTTGCGAGTTCGTCTTGGCAGAGTGACTGGCGCAAGCGTAGCGAAACTATTAACACTCCGCTTACGCCCTTCACTACGTCACAATCTATATGATGTTACGCTAAAAGCAGCAGCTGCAAGCAGCGAACGGATACGCTGATAATTTCTGAGCTTTACCTAGAAGCTACTCGGAAAATGTCAAATTTCTTTGAGCCAATCGCCATTGATATTCTCTTGTGTCGTCCAGCTCATAAAATGCTAAAAGGAACATGCATAATACAGGTATGTTGTCTCGCTACAACTGACGATGCGATTTGTTTCAGTTTTGCAGTGTCGATTTCAGTCAAATGCTTTGCATTGCCGTGCAAGTACAGTCGGAACATTTATGCTGGTAAACGCGAATGTTCTGCCCCTTGTTACTATCGGTGTGTATTTATGCGCTACAATCAGCAGCAAAATGCGAGGTTACTGGCGCGATCGATTACGCGACCTGCCCAGCCGTAGCCGCCATGCTCCTCCTAGGTGGCAGCACTTCCCTTGCTTGAATAGTACACGTTTTTTCTTCCCGGTGTGTGACGTACTATTTTGTGACACGGAAGAATGAAAGAAACAACGCAGCACATTTGCTTGCGAACAAGCAAGCATCTTTCCCGTCGAACAAAAGCCGGAGCAGCTTTGAAAGATAGCTTTTTTCAGTTACAACAAGACGTAACTTAGCCTATAGTGTCCCTATAAGTTATTTCGGGCTTTTGAGACCCCAATTCCTCACGTACTCAAAAAAGTTCCGTACTTTTAACCTCAACGTCTTCTGTAGTCATGGCTCCTAGATTCTGGCTGTGACTGATTTTGATGTGCAAGAGCGCTAAACGAGGGGGAGGGCACCGAAATGAAGGTAGCAGAACCCGCCTAGCAGAGCATTTAGCCGAGGTTAGCCACATGCCATGGTCGACGAGCCTCCGTCATCTCCCGACGAAGATTGAAAGGAATCGGTTTAATGTAGCTGTTTACACATACTCGCTAAAACACGCTGGTGAGTCCGCTTTGTTGCGATGGCAAAGTCTTTTGGTTCAGACGACATTTGCACGTCCGCTCTGTACGTGTGCAGAAAGCTTGCGCTGGCGCATCCTTGGTATCTATCCTTGAATATAGAGTGCTTGGCGCGTCGGGTTTTTAAAAAAAAAAACAAGAAATATCACAAAAGAAGCGTTATTTCATGTATCGTGACCGACGTCGTGCCGACGTCAAAGATTGCGAGGGCGTGGTCGGCAGAACGATGTTCGGCCATTGTCCTTCCAGGCACGTGGAGAGTACCGTATTTGGGAAGAGCCCTACATGGCGCTGTAGTAAGTTACCACTCAAGCTACAAACCAGTCACTCCTCCTTTCTCTGGTGTTGTGCGCTTCTCGCAGCCTAGGCGCGCTGAACGTCGCTGAAGGTTGTCATGGAGAAATCTGCATTGCTTACTGCTTGGCAGGAAAAAAGGCCAAACATCTGCAACTTCTGCACTGTGAAAACGTATGAAAAGTTGCAAAGGTTCTTGAGCAGCAACGTCTGCGAGATAAAAATTAGCACGACTTATTTGTCACGCCAAATGAAGCGCTTACTACTGAGTTATAGGGAGCTCCTGACTTCGCATTTTAAGACGACATACGGTCAAACGACTGTTGGCTCAATGCACCTTGGTAGGAGATCTGCGCTGGCTCGGGTATTTACATATCTATTTTCGTGTTTATTTGCCCACACTCACGGTTAAACGATGTTACTACACAGGGGAGAGGTTGCGGCCCGATATAACGGTAGCCACAAAGGAAGAGCCGCTAATCGTAAACACTTCTGCCACAAAGTACGTAAAAACCGCGGTAGGAAGGAGTACAGATATCGTGTGTTAGCGTGTGCTGATAGTCATCTGTACATCTGTACATGCGTAAACAGAAACTGTGCGAAAAACTGACTTTAACCATCCATCACGTCTTCCGCAACATGTGGCTGCTTTGCATACAAGGCACATCTACCATGAAAATGATTTCCGCAGATGTCTTATTTTCGAACGCCGGCCGTTTGTAGAAAACTGTAGGCACCAGTCACGCCTGAGGCCTATGGCCTTCGCTCCTCAACTCTGTCATTCTCCAAGGTGCTGATGCATTCGAAAAGAGTGCGCTTGTTCATAGGGCTCTGCACGGGGAACGGAGGATACCATAGTTTATATTTCCCCACTTCAATGCATACTCTTTAACTCGGCACTGAGCGATATGTCACAGCGGCAGTACAGCCCATGAAATCGAGCACGAGAATATGCAGTTCATGACAACGGGTCTGCGGCAGGAAGAGCTACACACAGCCCCGGGCTAACGAAAGTCGTCCGTACTCTTTCCTCAGGCTGCACTTTCACAGCGGGGGACATCGTTGTGCCGGGAGCTGTGATGAATGGGCCAATCCGAATGCAACGTGTACGCTTACGTTGACCGTAGGGTTAGCGCGAGCATTGAGGTGCTGGAGGGAGGCTGGCCGCGAGGGAAAAGCGAGAGACTGTCGTGCAGCGTGCAGCGGCCCGACACTCGCGCGCTGTCCCCACCCCCACCTTCCACCGAGGGGCACCCACGCGTCCCAAGAAGCCGCCCTGCCGGGCTAGAGACGACCCCTGCCGAGCCATCGATCGAGGGCCGCGGACTGTGCATGGCGCCATCTTCCGGCGCCTACTCGGCGCAGCATTGGGAAACGCCTCGGAAAAGGCCCCACAAACGCGAGGGAGAGCGGCAAAGAGCAAGTGGGCAGTTTTGTTCGCCTGCCCGTGCCAGTTGTGCGCTGCCTCGAGTTTGCGCACACGGCCGACACCTTCAATCAGGCCGTGTTAGATTGTCTGCTTCTTTGCGCCATCGAGTGCACCAGTGAGCCCGTACTGCATGGCCGAATCCCGAGTCTAGACGAGACTTCCGTCGCCCACGCGCTCCGGGTCCCTAAGACGAAGCAGCTGCTCCCCGCCCGTACTTCTTTTCTTGGCCGCAGTCCAGGTTTCTCCCTGAAACTGCCCCACGCTTGCCCGGGCGGGTTTTCTGTGCTTGCTCGCTGCCCTCATGACTCCCTGAACATCTTCGTGCGCAAAGGTGACGTCAGTGAAGCGTCGGCACGTAACCAGGCGTTCTCCGCGACAGTCGTCCGTCCGTGCGACAGACGATGGCTCTGCAGCGGAGGATGAGAACCAGTCCGCTGCGCCTGTGAAGTAACATGCACGAATCGCAGCCGACCCTTTTTGTGGGAGCTCAGGAATTCTGCCAGCCGGCAGACTCTGAAGGGTAGACGGACTGTCATTGGGGCACTGCAAGCAGCCTGCTCACGCGCATTCCTGCTTCTAAAAGTTGTCTTCGCGGAGTCGCGCTGTCATCGCAGATATTACATTCCGCCAAGACACCAATTCAGTGGAGAATAATGTGGGCTCCTAGGTACGGTCAACCGCAATGGTACAGGTGATGGTCGACCGGCATGTACACTTGGCCAGCTGTCCTGTGTTCGCCCAGCTTCATTGGACATGCTTCAATGCTCGGGGCGGGCTCAACGTGCCGCTTCACCCCTCTCCGTTGGTTCGGGCCCATACGCCCGCGAGAGTATCGAGCGAAAGCAGAGGCAACACTGATGGAATAAATAGTTGCTCAGCTGTCTTCCCGTCACTCTTCACGGTCATCCTAGGCATATACGTGCTGCCTGAGAGACAGGAGTAAATAATCGAGGGCTATATTTACCATCCATTCGTTACGCACCTTCACTTCCGTTCGGTGGCAACACGTTCAATGTACAAGTCGAGCACCGCGCACCTCGCAGTAAACACGCGCCTAAAGCTCAGTTTTATAGTCGCAAATTTCTTGCATTTAAGTGACTTACATGCGACTGCCTTGCAAATTTCTCCACTGTAGGTTGCTTCTGACTGTACATTGTGAAGCTTATAAAGTACCTTTAAACCACTGCATCGTTTGTTTCCTGCTCCACGTACGTTCCGTGCGTACGCGCGGGTCTCGACTGGCCTATAAGCGCGTAAATACGATGTGTACTGCGCACAACTGGAGTCAATGGGCACAAATAAAATAGCGCAAGTCACCGGGTCAGATAAGGATGAAATAAGAATAAAAATGGGAGGATGAGGAGAAATTTTGCCATTTCCCGCATGAGTATGGACAGATGGGAGTATATTCTCGGCCTTGGTCAGAGGTTACTGGGCGTTCCTGACATTAGTGTAATAACTGCCCAGCAAGTAGTAAGGCCAGATTACATTCCGCCATTATACACGCTTCAGAAAGCTTTGAGTTCACAAATTCGTATGCCAGTCCGTTATACCGCTGTGCGGGACTACCAGTAAAACTTCATCATCAATACTTTTATTGAGAGGAAAAAAGACAAATAGGTAATCACTGTATCCATTGTACAGATACCTTGCCACCTTTCAAGTATGGTCAACCAGTTTCCTCTGAAGCCCCAGGGCTGGGCTGGCAACAACTGCCTCCCACTGCTCTCGTTTCTCCTGCGGTGTTGTATATAGCTTGGTATAACCAGAGTCCTTCAATGCCTTTGAAGGACTGTGGTATACCTTCGGTTTGCCGCCGCAATTGGGGCAAGTGTGTATGACGTTGTTGCTGATACATTAGGCTATACGAATGTAGATTTGAATAGGTCTTTGTTTGTATTTATCGCCGCGATATGGCGGTCTTAATTTAACTCACCTTTGGTTGCATTCGGCTCCACATAGAGGAACGGGTAACGGCGTGAGCTAAGCGCGTCATTGCCGCTTCGGGGATATTGGGGTCTAAGGGTCCGCGGCGCCGCCTGCGTCGTGCGACCGTAGCGTTGTCCTCCTTGACTGGCGCTGCACTCCGCTCGAGTATGCCGTGCTGCTCACCATCATCGCTAACTGCATCGTGCTGGCGCTCGAAGAGCACCTGCCCAAAGGCGACCGGACGCCGCTCGCCCAGAAGCTGGTGAGACCCGCTTTCCAATTACGTCACGGTGACGACTGCACCAGCATGCTTCACAAACGCTTGCTAGCTTCGTCGTGCGGCGTAAAATCGTTTTCCTTCCAAAAGAACTCCACCACTCTCATTTGTAAAATCCTTCCCCGGGAAATTTTCAGTTATTGCGTGAGCAATAGATGAGGCGTGTGGGCAAAATTTGCGGCTTACTCGCCAACACCAAGCGAAATAAGAACGTAGAACGACACAGAGCGCGTGTGGAAAAGGGTGCGATAAACAGAACCTCGAGAGCGCGTGTTGAGGGCGGGACGTCATGCCAAGCCCCGGCCGGCAGCGACATTGGTTGCGGTTGCGCTGCGTGCGCATTTGCTAGGGAGACGTTTTATAGCAGTTTATTTACCTACTTTTGTGTTTTTCGTTTGCGCCCTTAATTAATTGGCAGTCAAACTGAAGCATAAATCTCGAGCCTCCTGTGTCAAGAAAACGCAGACCACCATTTTTTCTCCCGGCCTGCACATGTAACATGTAGCGTACTAATTACATGCAGTGGTTTTGTTAACTTTCTATTATCGCGATGATTGCGGGCGCACTCTGACGTTTAACTTTCTAATATCGCGATGATTGCGGGCGCACTGTGACGCTAGCTTGCAATATTAAAGGGACCCGCAACACTTTTTTCAACTTTTTTTAAACCTTAAATGCTTGCAGGACGTAGTCACCAAACACACCCATTGCTTAGATTAGGGGGTCGCAAAGTACCTCAGCCAGAAATTACTGCTCAATGCCCATCAGATAACTTGTAAACTCGCTCAAAAGATTTTTCTATCTTTCCCGATCTTGACGTTCTTCGATGGCTCGAATTACGTCACTAAGGCCATGTAGCGGCTGTTGGCCGATTTTCCTTCAGTTGCAGCAATGAACGCTTTTCGGTAGCAACTTAAAAAAAAGCCACAAAAACAAAGCAGAAACGGAAGGCGTATCTGGTGAGATGAGCAAATCACGCAGTGCCGCTCCGTGCTGGTGATAACTATAGCTTTCGCAGTGGTTCTAGGCGCGAAGGAAAGAGTAAAAGAGCTTATCGAAAGTGCTGCAGGGTCCCTTTAACGCTCCCGAGGCAACAGTTCCCTAAACAGCTCACTTCGTCACCTTTCGTGAGCCCCTGAGTTCGACCTTGCCTTTGGAGTGATGCTGGGAAACTTTTGAAGAAAGAAAAGTCTGACCTGCTTTCTTGGGCAGCAAAGTTTTCCTGGCTTCTCTCAAAGACGTCGGTCGTAAACTGATACCCCGCAATTTCTCACTTTTTTCACATGTCGCTATCAAAAATTATCGCGGCAGTGCGGTGCAAGAGACAACAACAGCAACCTCACTTTCATTAGGTCATTGCCCGCTGCAACAAGAGACAGTCGCTGTCCATTGTTGAAGCGCGCTGTTTTAACTGCACTGTAAGACGATCTTGTGGTTCCGCTTCACCGCAGTGCATTTGAGTGACCGATCCATACAGTCAACAGTGAGATTTCAGTGAATGGTACTGTCGAGCATACGATTTGTTCGGTCAGCGTGTGTCATCGCGCAATGCAGACATAACGTTCTGCCTTGCGCAGTGTCATAGTGAAGATCGCAATTTGACTCAAATGGTAGTCACGTTGCAGTCAACCGCCTAATTTTTCTTTATTTGTGTCATTGTTTTTTGTTGTTGTTTTTTTTTTTACTTGACGGCATTGTGGTGAAGCTTAACCAAAGGATTGCTTTAGAGTGGGCCAAGTCATGTCACATTATCGCACTGTACGGGTGAAATGGTGACTTCCAATAGTATGCACGAACATTAAAGAAAAACAAAACTCTACGCTTCGTGGTGAAAACGCTGCTAGAACACTATTGGATATAGGCCGCAGTTTTTAGATCACTGAAAGAAAACCACATAGTCAACATCTGAAGTGCGTTCAAATGTCTACCGCTTTCGCGGGCTGCTACCAACTTCCACAGCGTGGCTGTTGGCACAGCATTGTTATAGTTCGTTGCTTCGAGCAGTCGACGTATTGGAGTATCGCTGCATCTACAGCGCTGTGCATGCAGCGCTGCACCCAGCCCTGTAAATGTTGCGCGCCCCGTTTTTGAAATCAAGCAGAGCGAAGAAGTCGGCCTGCCCAGCAGCCACGCTTGCTGTGCCAGTTATCTGAACACACTCGCCCTCCAGGTGCTTAGCTGCTTTAGAAACTTCGGGAGGAAGAGGGCGAGGGAGAGGTGTGAATCCGGTGCTGCGTGGCCGTACTCCGGTCTGCGTTGAGCCCATTCGCGTGTGGTCCTGGTGCCTCCGCGGGCAGTGTGCCGCGTACTCGGCACAACTGAGTGCCTTCGACTGCGCATTCGTGAAATGTTAACCACGAATAACAGAGCACAGCCAAGTGACTAGCCTGATGCTGCGCATTCTTGCGCCGCTTTCCTGCACTGCGCATTGTCAGTTGTCGAATTTGCGGTCTCGGATGCAGCGGTTTGTCAGCTAGCTGCATTGCGGCGAAGCGGAAGCTTAGGGATTTTGAAGAGTATAATCTCACAGACTGCTTTCGACAAAAAAAAAAAAAAAAAGGAAGGAATAAAGAAAGAACAGAAAAGAAGAAAGACTGTTTCGTGGATTTTCAGCTCTTCGAATCAATTTTTCTAGTGTCAACAAGTAGATAATGACGTTTCTTTAGTGACGGTTCCCTGCGCGCCGAATCTGCAATTGCCTCCTACACTACAAATATTAGTCCTACAGTGGGTGAGGGTATGAAATAAGAATTGCACCTGCTTTTCTTTTTCACACTTTCTGGGAAACTTGCCAGGGATTTCTTCACCGCAACTGATCTCAGTGGCCAGTCATTGCGATAAAACGAAGAGAGTAGGGAAACGATGAAGGCCATCATACGACTTGAGTCGAAAAATGTGGTTGTCTCTGCGGTATCAGGCAATGCAAGCGTGACTCTTCCCCTTGTGTGTCATGTCCCAGTGCAGGTCATGTTTTTTTAGTCAAGCTTACCACCCCGTTCGGACGCAGCAACCACTGACCAATTGATTGGCCATTCAGGAGAAATACAGGAGTACATTCGAATATAAATTGTTTAGAGTGTGCAGCCCGTGTGAGCGATTTCAGAAAGCGCCCTTTAGATCCTACCGCACCAAAAAGTTTCTTCTGTTCTCCCGATCCCAGTATCAAAAAATAATAATAAAGCTGCTGTAAACTATGCGGCCGCGCTAGGCATTTTTCGGCTCCACTATCAGCAGTTACACCATGAACAAATTTCCGTCAGCATACTTCGTCGCAATGCAGCCGAGCGTACAATAGCTGGCTCCTAGGTAACAAACTGACGAATAACGGGACGCGCCATTCTATTGGACCAAAAAAACTTGTGTTCGCAATGGGTTCACGCAAAACAAAACGTCATGCATACATGCGCCATCACAGTGCATGCCGCATTTTCGAATCAAATCGTATGCTTTGCATCGTGATTAGCCTGCTTTGTCAAATCCTAATGATTCGTCCTTCAGGAGCGTTGTAGTGAAACAAGGCAACGTTTTTTTTAAGTGAACAAAAGACTATAATACATTGGCAGCAAAATTTAGCCCATTTACTCTGCCTTTTTAAGAGTTGTGTACTTAGTCGTCGACGCAGCACTTTCTTGTCTTTCAGATAACGCTATACCCATTCACCTGATCCCCATTTTGGACTGAGACTGAAGCTGCGGGGTTCCATTTAATAAATGCTATGACTCTCACACGCACAAGCACAAAAATGGCAATAGGCTGGTCCTTGACAGGAGCGTAGTTTTCCTCGTCTAACTGTCACTCTTGTCTGTTTTCAGGAAAAAACGGAGCCTTACTTTCTAGGTATCTTCTGCGTAGAAGCCCTATTGAAAATTGTAGCCTTAGGATTTATACTGCACCGCGGAGCGTACCTCCGCAACATTTGGAATATCATGGACTTCGTGGTTGTCGTCACGGGGTAAGTAAAAGCTCTTCTGGGACCTTTGCCACCATCTCCTTTTTGTACTAAGACGGAGATCCGAATCAAATACCCAAACTTGTTCACGACCACAGTAAGGTGATAAATATTCTGCATTAACTCTGCGACCGTTGTTTCGGAAAGCTGCCTCAAAATGTAATACTGGACGTGCGTGAGCTGGCAGGACGCCGTGTAAGTGCGAAACATTTTTATGCTTGGTTTCGGGAAAGCATGTGAAGCAATATCATCAATCCTTCTTTTCGTTAAATTTGTAACAGTCTGCACCTCGGCAAATGAGAAAAAAATATTTACACAAATTAAAGTCGCGCGAGAAACTTGAACCGAAAATAATCGTAATGGGATGTGATTTTCTCGCGTTATGGGCAGCTGGGGATTTTTTTATTTTACTTGTGAGGCATTAAAATTTGATCCTGTTTTATTTTGTTCCCTGGAAGGCAACGGAAAGCTACGCGCCTCAAGATAACCTTAGGTGGCTTGCCAATGCGGCAAGCTCATCGTGTGCAGTTTCTCAGCGTCAGCGTCGACTCTAACCTATTCTGGAGGCAGGCCGTGGAAAGAATGCGGACGAACAGGTTTAACGGGCCGTAACAACAGAGCTAGTGCTGGGTTCAACCGGACATTACTAAAGAAGTGTACTGCTGCCGAGTCGCATGAAAAGGAAGGTTTCATCACTGAGCACATCCTAAAATGTCCACTATTTTCGAGCATACGTGTTGAACAGCGCCATCTCTGGAACTATACGCAAACGACAGCTTAGATATGTCATCAAATATTACCCCTGGTGTTGCTTAGTGGCAGCGCTTTCAGTTAATATTCGCGGTAGTTTTATCGCTGCTGCAAATATCGCCTTATGAGGTCAAACGTTGATTCGGAGCGAACTTGTCAACATTTCCGGTGCTCTATTTTATAGCGCGACACTCTAGAGGACCGCGAACGTAAGAACTTCGGCATTGCTGAACACAAAGACATTTTTCAGCCAGTTTTCTCTTTCGTGGCAATAGCCTTATTGAGCGGCCTGCTGACTAAAGATAAGCTTAACAGAACGTGGCCTGGGCACAATTTGCACCTAAGAATACCTATCTATTGAACAATAGCGGGGCAGCAGGTTTTACAAAGTCCGCACGTCTGGCTATGCCGTGTACAGATAGGCGCCAGAAAGTCAAAGATAATGTGAGAACGTTGACTAAGACCAATGCATACGATGATAATACCACTGCGCCTGACGTCAGCTAAACTGCGCGTTTATTATTATACTTGTGATTTTGCCTCGACAACAGCTGGAAGCAATTTTGATGTCAGCCTAGTGGTCCTAGCCGTTTTTTACCTCGAAGATTTTATGGGGCATTTTTTTTTCCTACCGCATCTTAGAGAACTGTGCTTTCACTCTTCGAACGCAGCTCCAAGCGCGCTGGTACATGAGCGACTTGTAAAGGGTCTGGAAAGGCTGCGTGTTAGTGCAGTTCGCTTCTCATCGAAAGTGCATCAACGAAAACAAATACTACGGCTTAAAACTATGTCCTCTATCAGCCTTTCTATAACAGTTGTAATCGTGTATCCTTTGTTACCACGAAATTTTTTGTAATGGGTCAATCGGGACGATCCCTTAAAAAGTAGCACTGCCAGTTGACACGGCGCCTTCGCTGATTATACGACGGTTCTGCCTCAGGCAATGCGAAAAGAAAAAAGAACTGGCATCGAAGGGCGCTGAGTGGCGTGTAGACGAGGTCGTACGTTGGGACAATGCCTCTCGGACTACTAAAGAGCGCAAGGGCAGAAAAAGAAGCGCCGCACCCCAGCTGACGATTGCCTGTAAGGGAGAAGCGAGGCAGCTGTAAGGCAGCTTTGGGGCCGCAATTTCGCTCTGCTTCCTTTGTCCTACAAGTGCCCCCCGCGGAATGCCTCACAGTCCCGGGAGCTGGCAGGCGCTTCCGCGTTCGGGCCCCGAGTGGCGCCCCTGCTGCGACCGCGGTCATGTTCTGTTTCAGGATAATGAATATAACGGCGCAGCAGACGGAGAACTTAGACTTACGAATGCTGCGGTCGTTTCGAGTATTGCGTCCACTGAAACTTGTCTCGCGCACGCCAAGTAAGTGCGCCCGTTGAGCCGAGCGCGTTTGCCGTCGCTAGCCAGAGCGGCCGCCCGTAGAGCAGCACGTGCCTTCCGCACAGGCGGCGCTGTCCAAGGGCGCGCTCGGCCCGTCCAGCCCGCCGTAGCCGTGGCGTAGCCCAGCCGGGCCCGCTGTGTGCGGGGCCCGGCGCCGGTGAGTAGGAGGACGCTGGCCCGGGCTCCCTAGGAGCCGGTCACCACTCGTCTCGCGAGCCCCGCTGCGCCGCTCGGGAAAAGTTAGTCCCGACGACGCCGCAGGCGTCGCACTGCGGTGACGCCAGCTGTGTAGCGCGTAGTTGTACGTAGCATTTACTCCCTGTCTGTAGAGGCAAACGCCTCGAACAACCTGTTGCGTGTTTTGTTACTCGGTGTGTAGAATCGCCGAGTCACTGCGGGCCTCAGCAGCGTTTCCACTCCATCAGTGACACGGAATAGGGATGCATTAGTGAATCAGTTTTGTTTTTCACTCCCCACCGTTATCGCAACGCAGGTACGCGCCTGTGACCAGTGGTGTGGTTTACCTTCAGGCTTACGCTGTGCACAGTGCGTTACAGTACGCTGTTTGTTGCTTATTTTTTATTCCATAGGAAAGCTGGAGTAATAGTGCTCCTCTAGGTAAAAAACTAGAAAAGAAACGTTTTAAATTAAGCTTAAAAATTCATAAGCATTTGGTACAGTTTATTTACACAGTCTCACACTACAAGGGAGCACAAAGGACAAGATATAACGTGAAAACCATCAGCGAGGTAACTTTGGCGTTTCGGCGTGGTTCATATTTTGATTTATTTATAATGAGGTTTAACGTGCCGACGCTACACAGGCGATGAGGCGTGCTGTAGTGGATGGCCCGGATCAATCTTGACCACCTGGGGATCTTTAAGTGCGCCGAAATCTCGAACACACAGGCGTTTTCGCTTTTCGCCTCCATCAGAAAATCGGCCGCCGCGGCCGGGAATCGAACCCGCGTCCTTTGGCTCAGCAGCACAACGCCACATCCACTGAGCAACCGCGGCGGGTGCTGTTCCATGTTTACATGGCAGCTTTAATAGGGTTACGCTTCTGCATCGGAAGGCGAGTGGGAGACCAGCGCCGCCGCTGTGGTAACGCAGAGAGAGCGCTGCTACAGCGAGAAAGTGGTGAGCGCCGTTGACATCATAAAGAGGAGAGAGAGAGAGAGAGCGAGAGAGAGAGTTCTTCTTTGCAATCGCCACAGGTATATGTGTGCCGTGGGAAAAGCGTCGTGGGCAGCCTAGCGCCTAAGCGCCATGCGATCTCTTGTATACATGGCTCGTCGCAAGAGATTCACCGCAAATGCGATGAGTGAGTGGCAACGGGTTCTTAATATAGGTTCTGCAATGATGTAAATGTTGCTTCAAAGTGGTTACGCTAGCGTAATATTACTGTATCAATGACCTGTTGTCGTCGAAATGATAACTTAATATAATCGCAGTAATAGGGTATTATCATGCAGGAAAATAACGCAAGGGTCATCGCAATATAACGCACCACCATTGCAATAATAACGTAAGATCATTAGAATACTTGCGTTATGTCGTTACAACGTCACATGCTGTACCCATTGACATATCTCGCCGCGTACTCGGGTGGCTGAGCTGAAGTTTGACATTATCCGATCAAATACTCGTTGTTCCTCTGTTTTTTTCTTCTCTCGCGAACCTACCAGCTACTACTTGCACCGACTGGTAAAAAAGTAGCGGTGAGAAACTATGTTTCGGACAGCGCACGTTTTCCCCACGTAACCGGTGGTAGCGAACTGACAAGTTTTATGTGAACTATAAACAAACGCACCTTTCTCTATATCTTCCTAAGATACCTAGCACCTTTGACCTTTCGCCGGTTTTCAGCAGGTTGGAGACGCTTAAAAATGCCAGTTTAATGAAGGCGTTGAAAAGATATCCAGAAATCAACCAACCTCGCGAGGAACGGCATACAAAATTTATCCATTCATGCTAATTTCTTGCAGACAATGCTTTGTGAACGATTTTGCTTATGCTTTGTGCCAGCGCCTGGCCACGCAGGGGGGGATCTGCGGGTCATGCGTTTGTTCCTTTTGGCGTTAGACCGCGCCCGCCTTTATCGTTTGATAGGGAAGGAGTGTAAACTGTCTGCATTCGCCGAGACTGTTCTTGTTTGATCTACAATGTTCTCGATCTGATTGGATGTTTCTGAAAAGGACTGCGCCCCCAGATAGATTCGGGCAGACCAAACGCCGCGGCATTCGATTCGCGATGCTCGACAGGGCACGCCACTTTATTTGACTGCTCCTTCGACGTTTGTGATTTTCTTATAGTTCAGCGCTGAGCACGAGTTCGCTCCAATAAACTTTAATTACTGCGAGAACCTTGATTACGTGGCAATATTTAGAGCCTGGCGCTTGCACTTGTTGGCGGAAGAGTGGCCCCAGCTGGAACTCAAAAGCCAAAGGTGGCCCCTCTAATCTCTCCAGCCAGATCGTATTGACAGCCCTGGCTGGAAAACAGCCCATACACTCTTCAGAGGTTCTAGAAAAAAACAACTTAATTGAATCTCCCGCCAAGGTCGCAAGCGACCCGCTAATTTCGGGGTCGTGGGGGGAGCACACAAAGGCGGCGCCGTCTGCATTTTGATACGGCTTGAGCAGGACTGCCCACGCGTCGGACAAAAGAGACGTTAAGCCGCGCTCAATAAAGACGAACACGGCCGCCCCAGAAGGCGCCGGCCGCCTTTATTGCCTCCTCCTCCGCGGCCGCGTCTGCCCTAGTTTTGTTCGCCTTGCTCCTGACTGTTCGTGGAGTAGCTTCACCTGGACTGATCCCGCTGCGGCCTGGGCTGCGTTAAGAAATGTCGCCGTCGCCCAATGTTTGTTGCCGCTGAACACTTGAATTTTGTGTCTTTCTACCCGGAGCTTCCGGCAGAAGACCCAGATTGGACAGACGGCCGTGGCCACGCGTCAATATCCGCGCCCACACCCTCGCACTGCTTTACACAACTTGAGGCCAAGGCGTCAGTTAGGCCAGGCTTTGGCGGAGCTGTACCACATCGTGCTTCACTGTCTATCGAAGCTGCGCGCTCTTCTTACTTCGCAGAAGTTCACTCGTGCTCTTTTGCCCTTCCTGAGCTTGGTTGCCGTCAGTTTTATTCCTAGGATTCCGGTTTGTTTCTTTTGCTATCCTGGCGACCTTAGTTAGCTGCCATCCTTCACGCTGTTTGTTAAGGATGAAGGGAGAGGATGTTCCTGCGCTGTTTGTGACTCAGGATGGTGAGGCTCGAGTCGCTTAGGCTTACCACCGTTCATATGGGGAAAAACAAAGTCGCATTGAAGAAACGTTACGAGGGGTTGACTACATTTTGCCGCTATATATTATAGTCTCGTTCACCAACACTTTTGAGAACCTAGTATTATTTCGATTTGCCGTGGACGGGTCGATTAGTTCGGTTGTTTGAAATAGTTTTGACGCGGAAACGTTACTACGCTATGATTCCCCGATCAACACCTGAAGATGTCCGTGAAAATGCTCGCACACAATGCACAGAGAAGAACAATCACTGCGATCAAAGCGGCAAAAACGGCCAATATTGACGCCCGGCAGCCTGACTCGACACATGTGGCCTGCGCTGCGACACGGTGCATTGCAAGCAAGGAGCATTGCTTTGCGTGATGGCACAGCGAAGATGACATCTTTCGAGTCAAGTCCTCGTTATTTGCCAAATTTGTTCCCCCGTACTCCGCGAATGATCATTCAGGTGCATTGTGGCGAAGTAGATCGACAGACACTTTTTAGAGTGAAGTGTATCCATTTTCGCCGATATTGACAAATGTGGAAACACATTCAGTGATTACTTATTGCAGAGGAGTTTTTAATACCGTCGCGTTCACGAAGTAAATGTTCTTTCTTTGCGAAAAAAGAACTAGCGGCGCAGAAATGTACTCCCTTTTTTGACTTCCTACTTTAGAAGCAAAAATAAAGATTCTTCGCAGCGCTCCATTCGCTTTTATTTTCCTCTTCGCTTTGCGCCTCGGGGTCTAAGGTTGTCGGTGAACGAACAGGAGTCAACACAGCGGTTGTGTCTTGAGCCGTCGGATGTTCGGGCGATGAAGGCACACAGTCGAAGTGTCTAAAAGCACGCGACGAAGCAGGGCGTCTTCTCCGCGCTACTGCTCTCCTATATTTTAGGTTCTTTAATGCCGTTACGCAGCTCACTGCTTCGCGGGAACCTGTGGCCGTGTTTCGCTCACAAAAAGCTGACATTTCTCCGGTTTCTTGGGCGTTTCTTTATTATTATTATTAATATTGTCAGACAAAACAAGTCAAACGAGTCGAGCGCGCACTTCGGTTGCGCTCAACACAAGCAGCTCGCGCGTGCGTGGCTGTGTTTGTCTCTTAAAGTTTGAGACACCTTATGTAATCTTAATAAAGGCTGGGGTATCAGGCCTGTCTTAGTAATGTTTCTAATATTCTGACCAGACAGTGTGTCCGCCATGTGTACAACCGGGGGGACGCGTGATAAAAGCAGCCCTCAATGCTAGAATTCGTACCGTGTTTTGCTTATCAATCTGGTCACTGGTAGCACTTGCCATTCCTCCTCAGCGTTCAACTGCTTAGCCACTGAGAGGGGCCCAGTCGCGTCATAGGCAGGCGATGAAACAGCTCTCCGCCTTTATTGAACTCGACAGCACTGAGCCAAATGTACCACGACTATCGTGAAATTTTCTTCCTCCCAACCTTTGTCAATACGCACACATGAATCGAGTTAAGTGGTCAGACTTCGAACGAGGCGAAGGAGCACCGAATGATGGTTGTATGCCCATTCGATGATTTTAAATAAATTCAGCAACCCTCCGTGCTATCACCGCCTAGGTGCACGCCGATCGTTGGTCAGTATCGGCGAAGATATAAAATTGTCACAACGGATACATTCTTCTGGTAGGGGATGAGACAATCGCTTTTCGCGTTATTTAGTTATGAGTGTGTCCTTTGCGTTTTTGTTTTTAATGGCTACCGAAGACCGTTAAGCCCAACCTTAAGTTTTCCTACGGCCTCCTAGTTGGGCCTTTCTCTCTAGCTGAGGCCAAGATTCGTGATGTTGGGGAAGCTGAGACAACTAATTGCTTGCGGAAAGAAAGATGAAATGAAAAAACAACAACGCTGTGTGTGGGGGCGTAGTCCTCTTTTATTACCGGGAGTGAAAACCAGTCTCTATGCCTGTGTAGCAGTGCGGGGTGCAACATGGCTGCTTGAAATTCAATTGAAACGCGGACTCTTGGGTTCATACCCAGCCCCTGATAGCGTTGCGCATAAACGAACAAAAATGTTGTCGGGGAACGAATAAAATGCATCTTAAATCGTCTGTATGTACTAGGCTGTAAGCGCTGCAGTAGCTTTTGGTTTACGTTTCTGTTCGCGCTTCGATAAGCTGCCGTCTTCAGTATTATACTTCTACAGCCACTAAGCTATGTGTATAGATACCGTTTACTACACGCTACTGCTTGGCAATTAGGTTGAGTAAACCCTTGCCGTCTTGATTCTGCTTTAAGCGAGCGCCATGTGATGCCGTCAGAAAACATCGCTTTGAGCCTTGCAAGCTTTATTCAAATTATTTACTTTGATGTTGCAGTGGGTGCGGTTATTCTTAGCATTTTAATCATTTGGTGTAGTATAAATGCCAGGAGGCAGATTACGAGCGTCGTCGTTTAGAAGTGCGGCTGGTTTAGCCTCTAGTGAATGGTTTGAAGATTGTCATTTACAGAAGACGTCATCGACAATCGAATAGCACGCCACTCTTGGCAGACGTTTCGATCTGGGAGGCACCCAAAAAAAAAGAAGTTGCATGTTAGAAAGGGAGCGTTGTTAGTGACGTAGAGAATATGGGACGCGATAGGACCCATATATTTGGTGCACTGCGATCAATGAAACTCCCTAAAGAAACTATGTCAGCAGTGCATTGTGCACCGCTCGTCTTACACCCTACTCTTACACCCTACACCCTACACCGTAATAGACCGCCGGCTCCCTGAAGGGACACCCCGTGGGCAGAGTGGAGACGCTGCTGGACCGCAGGAGACTGGGTAGAGATGAAGGCGCATGCGCGGCAGTCTAGCAGCCGCTGTGTGTAGTTTAGACCCGTAGTTAGAGCAGCCCGCTCCCCTTGTTTTGCTTGCAGGTTTGTTACCTACTTTGTACCGGAGGATTTAGATTTAGATCTCAGAACCTTGAGAGCCATCAGGGTGCTTCGACCCTTGAAGCTGGTCTCCGGAATCCCAAGTGAGTCACTCCTTGGGCGACCCTGCTTGCCGATGTGCTGCTGGCCGGCTGGCTGGCGCCGCAGCTGATCTGCCGCCTTGGCTGTACTCGTCGGGCAGAGACTTCATTGCCCGTAGATAGACGCCTCTGCTCCAGTTTTTATTCAGACAGTCTGACTTGACTTGAGAAAGAGGAAAAACATATTGCACAAATGAAAGCAAGCAGAACAGGGCGTTGTATTGGGCTAGTAAATTCTCTAAGAATTCGGTCCTTTCTTGGAGAAGTTTATGCACTGTCTAGTCTTACGCTCAACAAGTGCGGAAGTGTATATTCCCGTTAATATAGCTTGCACGCGTGAGATCAACCTTTCAAAGACCGAAAAATACAAAACTGCTCGAAGCCAAATTTGGCGGAGTTAGGAAACCGAAACTATGTGTTTTTCGGTTGTAAAAAGGTGAGGGCCCAACAATGTTTGCCTACAAATTCAAATTCAGGTTTTAATTTTATTCACGATGCTACTGGCAGTTTCTCAGTCGAAAAACAAATGTACAGAAAAAGGCTCAATAGTTTGCAAAACCGTAGGTGGGACGACCCTCCTCTCAATATAAAAAAATGAAATGAAATTGCGACAAGTAACGGTACTACAAAGTCGTTAACCTTTTAATTGGAGAATCATAGCGCGCTCGCACGTAAGGCGTTGCTAGAAGCGCCGCCTGTATGCGTTCAGTGAATATCTGTAAAATCAAGAAATAGGCACACACGCAGTGAAAGAAATGCTCGCTGGTGACGCACCCTGACGCTCTCTCTCTCTCTCTCTCTCTCTCTCTCTCCATTCCATTTGCAGGCCTTCAAGTAGTGTTGAAGTCCATCATCAAAGCCATGGCGCCACTGCTTCAAATAGGACTTCTTGTTCTCTTTGCCATCGTTATATTTGCCATTATTGGCCTTGAATTTTACAGCGGTGCTTTACACAAAACATGCTACAGTTTAGAAGATGCAAGTAAGTGCCCCCGCGGTGTTCCTGCATTCTCTGCATTCTGAAGCTGTTTCAATGGGACTTAAGAAAACAGCATATTGGAGTGAGTGTTCCCGTGGTAACGGAGAACGAGGGAAAGGAAAAAAAATCCCGGGCCATCTCCACTAACGTGAAACCTGGGGAGGGGTGAAGCATGCAGTGTATACAAGTGCATTCTTGGCGCCTTGGCGTTTTTGCCAACGGAGATCAAACCGTTGGGGGCACAGTTATACAGCTTTGCTGTAAAAGTCTCTTGTCTTTGAACGCATGGCCTTCCCTCGATTAATAAAGGACTACAACAACAACTTTGAAGCACGGAGCTCTCTAGCGCGAGGCGTAATCAAGTGTCCCGGTGTTTTTGTAGTACGCGTTACGTTCTAGCAAGAGGCGTAAACGAGTTTCCCGGTGTTTTAGTACCGTGAATAGTTGAGACCAACGATGATTACGGCGACGACGACGACAGGAGACGCCAACAGCCCCAGCCCCTAAGGGGCTTCGCCCCTAAAAACCTGAAAAACGTTTCACGAGTTTTTAATGCACAAGGGCCGGACTTTCGTGCATGGGGGGGGGGGGGGGGGGGGGGGGGGGATGCTGTTTTATTGTGGATTAACATTGGAATATACATTGTTTGTGCGTGCGTGCATGCGTGCGAGCGCGTGCATGCGGTTGCCTATGGGCCGACGCAGCACGGCGTAACCTTGTCGGCTCCTCTGCAACAAAGCGGCAACGAAGTGCCTAATGCCGTCCTCGTCGCGGCGGAGCCGATCGCCAGCCGGGTTCAGCTGCGTGTGTACTTTGCAAACGCACACCTTTGGGTGTGCATACTGGACGACGTAATGGCGGCGCTTTTCTTTGCAGCTGAGATCGTTCCGGAGGGCGAGCAGGAGACCCCCTGTTACCAGGACTCTCCGCTAAACTCGTCGCATCCCTCCGGGGCGTACATTTGCGACCACAACGTCTCCATGTGCAAGGAGGGCTGGATCGGCCCCAACTACGGCATCACTAGCTTCGACAACATCTTTTTCGCCATGTTAACTGTTTTTCAATGCATCACCATGGAGGGTTGGACGGCCATTTTGTACTGGGTAAGTGACTCTGCTGCGTCGCCTTCCGTGTAACGACGGGCAACCTCAAGGCGGTGTACTAGGACCACGCTGGTTCTCTGTGCTGCCGTCAGTGTGCAGCCGTTGCCTGACAGCATGAATGGTGAGGCCCGCTTTAGTCGCAGTAACACTGTAACGAGGTTAGTTGGCACGTTCTGCTTCTGTGGCTGCTTTTCTACGGCCGGTTTGCTGAGGTCAGCAGTGATAGTGGCTCCAGAAACGCTATGTTGACCTTGAAAGGAATTTGTTACCATTTTCATCCCAATGATGAACTATAATAAATTGGAACCTTTCTTTTTTAAAGGGGTGGGGGGTGGGGGGCGGTATCCATGTGAGGCCGGTATGCGGGAAACCATGGCATTGGCAGTGGCCAAACGGCCTGCCTCTTCCCCAAAGGCAACCAGAAGCGATGGTTTTCCGGTTATTCTAGCTGGCATTTAAAAAAAAAAAGGATGGACGGTAACGGCCAGGAGCGTAAAAAACTTCGACTTAATAATGTGGTGACACGCTGCGAGCTTGCATAAAATGCCATCTCGGCGGACGCTTTATGTGGCGCCAACCCATTTGCCGATCCGCACAAACTCGTACAGCGACCCTTGACGGTTCACAGTGTCGGCGCAGTTCCTGTGTGTGCGTGTGCGTGTGCGTGTGCGTGTGCGTGTGCGTGTGCGTGCGTGTGTGTGTGTGTGTGTGTGTGTGTGTGTGTGTGTGTGTGTGTGTGTGTGTGTGTGTGTGTGTGTGTGTGTGTGTGTGTGTGTGTGTGTGTGTGTGTGTGTGTGTGTGTGTGTGTGTGTGTGTGTGTGTGTGTGTGTGTGTGTGTGTGTGTGTGTGTGTGTGTGTGTGTGTGTGTGTGTGTGTGTGTGTGTGTGTGTGTGTGTGTGTGTGTGTGTGTGTGTGTGTGTGTGTGTGTGTGTGTGTGTGTGTGTGTGTGTGTGTGTGTGTGTGTGTGTGTGTGTGTGTGTGTGTGTGTGTGTGTGTGTGTGTGTGTGTGTGTGTGTGTGTGTGTGTGTGTGTGTGTGTGTGTGTGTGTGTGTGTGTGTGTGTGTGTGTGTGTGTGTGTGTGTGTGTGTGTGTGTGTGTGTGTGTGTGTGTGTGTGTGTGTGTGTGTGTGTGTGTGTGTGTGTGTGTGTGTGTGTGTGTGTGTGTGTGTGTGTGTGTGTGTGTGTGTGTGTGTGTGTGTGTGTGTGTGTGTGTGTGTGTGTGTGTGTGTGTGTGTGTGTGTGTGTGTGTGTGTGTGTGTGTGTGTGTGTGTGTGTGTGTGTGTGTGTGTGTGTGTGTGTGTGTGTGTGTGTGTGTGTGTGTGTGTGTGTGTGTGTGTGTGTGTGTGTGTGTGTGTGTGTGTGTGTGTGTGTGTGTGTGTGTGTGTGTGTGTGTGTGTGTGTGTGTGTGTGTGTGTGTGTGTGTGTGTGTGTGTGTGTGTGTGTGGTGTGTGTGTGTGTGTGTGTGTGTGTGTGTGTGTGTGTGTGTGTGTGTGTGTGTGTGTGTGTGTGTGTGTGTGTGTGTGTGTGTGTGTGTGTGTGTGTGTGTGTGTGTGTGTGTGTGTGTGTGTGTGTGTGTGTGTGTGTGTGTGTGTGTGTGTGTGTGTGTGTGTGTGTGTGTGTGTGTGTGTGTGTGTGTGTGTGTGTGTGTGTGTGTGTGTGTGTGTGTGTGTGTGTGTGTGTGTGTGTGTGTGTGTGTGTGTGTGTGTGTGTGTGTGTGTGTGTGTGTGTGTGTGTGTGTGTGTGTGTGTGTGTGTGTGTGTGTGTGTGTGTGTGTGTGTGTGTGTGTGTGTGTGTGTGTGTGTGTGTGTGTGTGTGTGTGTGTGGTGTGTGTGTGTGTGTGTGTGTGTGTGTGTGTGTGTGTGTGTGTGTGTGTGTGTGTGTGTGTGTGTGTGTGTGTGTGTGTGTGTGTGTGTGTGTGTGTGTGTGTGTGTGTGTGTGTGTGTGTGTGTGTGTGTGTGTGTGTGTGTGTGTGTGTGTGTGTGTGTTTATATATCTTCAAACGTTCCCATACACGAAAGGGAACAACCGATACTGGACGACAGCTGCAACTCAGCTGGGCACGCCCTACCCACGCACGCTTGTAGTGCTTGACAATCATTCGTATTCATGAAATCGCGCAGGCGCGGCACACGCACTGGAAACAGAATCTCTCAGAGTGAACGCTTTAACTGCGGGAATCTCCGTGCCTAATGAGACGTTGCTACAGCCTTCAAGCTTTTCTTCCGGAAATGAATGGGCAGATATAGAAATGTGGCTTTCGAATCGCTTCATTGAGAGTGAAACGAAGAAAGTGGGAACCACGCGAGGGGATATAAATTGAAACCGGGCTAGAACAAGCTTTGTGCGTAATATTTTGTGCGATTAAGGGATCACTGAAGTTTGATGCGCAACCTTCTTTCGTCCATCGAATCCTTATTCATCGCGAAACGGGGACAAAATGCCAGAGGTCGTTCAGTGAATGCCGGGTCGCGCTTGCACGCAGGCAACGGCGAGAGATGCCGTGGTTGAGGCCAAAGCAATGCTATCCGCAGTCGATAATTGCCGCGCTCAGGCCGTGACGCTTTAAATTGCCTGTGCACCTAATGAAACCTCATTTTGGAATTATGTACGTTCAAGTGTGACTTTACAAGGAGGCATAAAAAAACTAACCCTTCAACAGCGTTACTATCATCTTTTCATGTGGCAAATGGCCGGAAGTGAAGCCCCATGCCGAGCTAAACTAACGCACTCTCTTCCTTGTTCCCTTTTAGCTATTATTGCTGTTTATGTGTGTCGCGTTTAAACCGACCACGCGCCACTTACGAGTGGTTCAACGCCGGAGTTGTGCAATCAGCACCACACGAAACGCTAACAAAAAATACGGCCGTGAAAGCACAAAGTCAGAGACTCTTCCCTGAAGCTGAACAGCAGCTGTGGGAAATCATCTAACCACACTTCATTATTGTTACTAAGCAATGCCAATATTTTTGTGGCGTGCGGACATTTATTCGACTCTGGTTCTTATTTGCGAATACGCGTTTGACATGTCACCGGTGTCATAACAGCACAGTGTAAAGTGCGTGTAACGCCCAAGTTTAAATCGTCTAATTTTGTTGCAATTTGTGTTTTTTTCCTTCCCTTTGCAGACAAATGATGCCTTGGGTAACTCATTTAACTGGGTGTATTTCGTACCTCTCATCATCCTGGGATCCTTTTTCATGCTCAACTTAGTTCTCGGTGTTCTTAGTGGGTGAGTAGAGTTGAATGTTGTTTGGATGCATGCACGCACGAATGGCACTGACACACAGCCCACATTTCTCGCTTGCTCTCTAAAGACTTCATTCTGTACTTTCGCTGACTAACTGTGCAACACTGAAGGAGCCTTGCTGAATAATTCTGAGCGTAGAGTGCTGTCACATGCAGTTCCATCAAAGTTCTCATGCCTCTCAGGTCACGCGACTTCTGTCTTCACTCTCAGGCCGACTTTCGGCTCTTCACATATTCTCCATTTTTGTGAATATCCACTTCAGGTGACGTAGTGGTCCGAGGACCCATCGCGCCATTTCTGCACAATTCAGTGCAACATATCCGCAATATTTACCCATGAACGCATGTAAAAGCAAGCGGAGAAAACGCATCGGCCAAACAGGCAGTTCTAGGCTGTGGTGGAAAAGGTTGCTCTTGACCGCTGTCGTTAAAGAGGCTGCTCTGGACATGCCCAAACAGATGAACTACGACTGCCACTAATATAGCAGAAAAATCACCCAACTCCCGCACTTTGCATGTGCTCTCTGGACTGTACGTATAAACTTACAAGAAAAGCCGCAAATACCTCACAGACGCCATATTTAATGCAGCCAGAATTGGGGCCGCCATGTTGCCAAGACGATGGGAAGGCCTGACAGCATTTTAAATCATGTGTTGTTTACATTTAAGTACGTAGCCCTATATTGCGTCTGGTAAGCACTATTCATTACATATATAGTTTGATTTCTTCTTTTCATGATACCATTGATATCAGTGAATGCATAAAAAGGGAAACAACTAAATATAGACGCTCCTACTGCCTAGTTAACGGCTATTGTAATTGTTAATACACAGAGGCGTGAACAACGAGGTATAGGTACATTTCAATCACACAAAAAAGGCAAGTAGAGCTGGATTGACCAATAAGTAGGAATAATAAGGAAAACACGAAAAACCTCGGTTTTTCTCTGTTCTCATTTGCTCACATTGGTGTTTTTCAGAGAGTTTGCAAAAGAAAGAGAGAGGGTAGAGAACCGGCAAGCCTTTCTCAAGATTCGAAGACAGCAGCAGTTAGAGAGGGAGTTGGACGGCTACGTAGAGTGGATATGCAAGGCGGGTAAGTGCGGCAACTGGTGCCTCCGCGTCTTCCTAAGTCATGGTGTGCTGGGTCTTTTACGTAATCCTCATATGGCTTGACTAGTATGGGGAAAACCTCCTTTAAGGAATGACTTATTAGCGAAGCGGACAAAGATTTTATAATTGTGAAATCTATATTTAATAACTGTTTGAACTGTCCGTTGACGTTCAACGTCACAACCGTATTAGGTACCTACGGCAGAACACGCGGTGACTATTATTCCGCGCGAACATCGCCACGTCAGATCTCGTTGGTCGCGTTGGGGATGCCGTTTTTTTTTCTGGTTTCTCGGGAAGCAGAATGGCGACGAAAGGCTTGAGAGTAGCAAAACGGAACAAGAACTTTATCAGTTACGTATCGGAAGCCGCAAGGAACAATGGCATGCGACCAACGGGATGGGACTTGACGACGTGCACACCAGGATGGGCGGTGGATCTGCGTGACTTGGTAATGGACCCTGACGAGCCTGTTGTCATTGTTCCGTATCCTCAGCTAATGTAACTGTAGATGACGCCATAGTTCAGCGTCATCTCTGGGTTGCGCACAGCACGTGTGGTATTTACGTCCTTGAGATGCGCTCTGCCCCGCACTTGGCCGACCTATTCCGCTGGGAATACAAGACACCGCCACGACGGTCTGCGTATATATATTTTATGTGTTCGGTTGAAATCTCTGGACATGTGCTATAGGGATAAGTATTGCTAATACGATAGTGCATGTTGTTAATCCCGTGTTTGAGTAAAACGTCCAGCGATGATGTATAGATTCCGGTCTTTACTTTCGCTGTGATAGGCGATAATGAACAAAATTGGTACATGTGAAATAAAGGGGCGAGTCGCGAAGACCCGTCCCGGTGATCGGTTTAAATCAAGGTTCTCCTGATAATGATATGGGGCAATTCAGTGTGTCGGCGCTTCAACTAAACGCGCCGCTATTACGAGAAAGCACGCTTTACATGCCACAAGTACAAAATGATTTGGTAGTAGAGCAAAAGCTTAATTTCTCCAGGCACAAACTCAAAAAACGCCTCGTTTCGCCAATCTTACCTACAAGCTACGCCAAGGTCATGCAGCGCCTCGTGCGGTTGCGGAGTGAAAGTGTCCAATAGCTTGTTCGTTCTGAGGGGAGGTGTGCGTAGAGGGGGAAAGGGGGAAAGGGTAAGGGCGCGTGCCTCCAGAAAAGGATACAAGGAGACGCTGGCTGCGTTCAAGTTCACTGCACGTTCGTGAGGCCTAGACCGGAAACTGCGCCGAGCAGCGTCGGTGTTTTGCCTTGCGGTCAGGGTGTCGAACCGGAACCGGAACCGAACCGAAAACCGGAACCGAACCCGAATTTTTGCCCGGAACCAGAACTGAACCGGAACCGTATTTTTTCCGCCATTTTGGAACCGAACCCGAACCGGAACGAATTGAAAGAGCCGTTCCGAACCGGTTCCGGGGCATCAAAACTGTGATTTCTAGTTTTCCATCCCGGTACCCTACCTTGCATCCGAAGATATTTTTACCATTCGCCAGACGGTACCCCGCAATATTTTGCATAGTCTGCAGTTCCCAAGGCCCTTTAAGGTCTCATCTTATTATTAGCCTAAATTTAATGTAAAGACCATACACACTACTAGTTTGCTTCAGGTATTGCCCTTCTCCCCAAATTATCTTTTTGCATTCACAATAACATAAGTTAGAAGGCATATTCAATGGCAACATATCATGGGGCATTCTTTATGGTTTAAATTTAATGTAAAGACCATACACACTACTAGTTTGCTTCAGGTATTGCCCTTCTCCCCAAATTATCTTTTTGCATTCACAATAACATAAGTTAGAAGGCATATTCAATGGCAACATATCATGGGGTATTCTTTATGGTTTCTATCTGCAGTCTGTTTAAAATCGTGTGAAGTTTTCATGTTGTTAATTGGCATGTATCCGTGTCCGCTTGCGAAGGCCTTCAGCGACACCATCAACAATAAATCCGTATCTTCCACTTATTTTAGTCTGAGTCGGCACTTATATAAAAACAGCACTGAGACACAAACACTCACAGTTCTGTACGTCACCATCACTTTTTCTTGTACAGTGCCGTTGTGTCCTTTGGTTACTGCCCTAGGAGAACATGAGAATTGAAAAAAGAACTGGGGCCTTCTCAATTTCACTTTTAAAGTAAATGTGATAGCATTTCGATGCATGGATTTAAGTCGATTAACGCGGATTAGCGGGTAGACTAGGGTGGTTTAGTGAGATGAGTGAATGAACTTATGTGAATGAGTGGGACGGCGGTGTTGATTCATATGGATTAAAGGAATTAGCTGGTCAGTTAAGGTGGATTAGAGGGTTGGACCAAACATGATAGATTTGGGGTCCTTGGCATTTGTAAATTTTGCAGCGTTCTCTTTCTCGACAAATCAGGAAATTTAGTTACGCACAAAATAGCCGGAAAGTTATGTGTCGACCACCTGAATGCTATAAAAGGCCTTTTTTATGCAAGTATTACGCTTTTATGTTATTTCTCGAGTAAGATTTACATCTCGCACGGAAGTTAAAAACTAATTGCCTAATGCATGTCTTATATTCACCAAAAGGTTCTCAAAATGTGTATATATGAGGTAAGACTACGAAGCAACTAAACTGAAAAAAATAAGGAACGATCAACTGGTTTGATGCGAAAGACACCCGATAGCATTCTCCGATACCTTCTCTTTCTTCGTGCTACTGTTCTACAGCCTTCCACAGGTGTAGCATCTCAACCCCCGAACACAGCCCCTTCCAAGCTGAGGAAGAGGCGATAACAGACTCTTATCAGGCGTGGCGCAACTTTGCCAACCGTCTATTGCATGTTACAACACTTCGAATGAAAAACCAGAGGCCACCAACGAGACCAGCCAGGATTGTATGGGCACCAGCTCATACTGGCATCGCCGGCAGACAAGATCACCAACCTCGTGGCTGGACATTTGACCCGCTTAGCCAGCGCTGATGAAGCCGAGCCCGAGCGCATGCATCCTGTATACATACCAGGAAATTAATTAGCACTATACGCTCTCCCGTAGAACGTATTCCTTCCCGCACAAATCACTAGCGAATAACCAGGAAAGATTATTCCGTGCACTGCGGATTAACACCTTCCCACACATCACCAGTCTTCACCTCTTAGACGGGACACAATTCTCTCCATTTCGTCGCTTCTGTGGGGAGCCTGGGAACCACATGCACACAGTAGGCGGCTGCGACAAGTCCACCCTATATCCACCCAACCTACACGTTTCCGTAGAGATTTGGGAGAGAGCCTTGGCCAGCTCCGGCCTGGAAGATCAGTTTCTCTTGATGGAAACGACTGTCGACTCTACCCCTTGAATGAGGACGCCTCTCTGAAACTTTTCCTCGATTTATTTAAAGTTCATTTTCCCTCTCTCTACGAGGGATAATTACTGCTGCTTGTGACTTTACTCAGCTATCATCTTTCGTAGAGCCCAAACGCTCTCACCTGTCACTGAAGTGCCATTTAGCAAGTTCCTATCTCCGGTGGTTCCCTATATCCAATGCTGTCCTGTACACGGCGTCCAATGAGTCATTAAAGCCGTTCTTTCTTTCTAACTGGTACGTTAGCACATGAAAGATGAGCAGAAAGAAATCGCTTTAAATGCCACCAGCCACGCTTGACAGTCGGAGGTTGACGCCGACGAGGGACTGTTTTCGACTTCTAGCAGTGGCAGTGCTAATGATTTCGTGTGAAAGCTAAAGCGCCGTTGAAACAAGGCTACATGACAAGCGTAGCAGACCAATGAATTTATTTAAATGAAAAATTATTTGCCTCATTGTGCGAAAACAGGGGTGCATGCGCGCGTGCGTGCCTAGACATTTGGTGGAACCAAAAAAGATGTTGGGCGCTCAGGCTCTCCTGCCCGCCAAAAAGACTGCCCGCTCGCCAGTAAACTACCTGACTGCGTGGCTGCCTGCCAGGCAGGCGATTCCTGCGAGGATGCGTGATTTCGGGACAAGGGGCGGCCCGCCACGAGACACCTGGGCGGAGGGGGGAGGCGGACGCAAAATACTGTCCATGGCGACACTCCAGGGTACTGAAAAATTTCTGCAGAAATTCAAACAATTATCTACTAATGCGTAGCATTCCTATGCCGCTTGTCCTCAGTGTGAGTTTCTACAGCCAATTTTTTTGGTTTTTATAAATCCTGTCTGACTAATTATCTGAATTGACGCTGTTATAATTACAAATAGAATATTCGCGAAATCTCTATTATAGTGGCATTGCAGGCAGTTATACGGTTTCCCATTTTCCTTAATTCTTAACATTTTTCTTATTTTATAGTTTTCAAAATTTCGTTCGACCAATTATTTTCATTTGCGCTATTATAATGATTACATTTGTAACTCGCGAAATCTGCCTTATTGTGGAAATGCAGGGTGTTACACGGTTCGCCAGTTTCCGCAATTATTTCACTTTTTTTTTTATTTTTACATTTATAAATTTTCTTCGACTAATTATCTCCTTTTACCCTACATAACGATTACAGGTAGAAATTTCCCGAAATCCTCATTATTGTGGAAATGCAGGGTGTCACACGGTTTGCCAGTTTCGGTGATTACTTTTTTTATTTTTAACTTTTTCAGAAATTTTGTGCGACCAGTTATCTCCACTTACGCTATTATAGCGATTGCAGGTGGAACTCCCGCAAGATCGGTATTTTTGTGGAAATGAAGGGGGTTTCACGGTCCTTGCTGTGGGCAAAGAATGGTACGCATTAAAACGATTGTGGACGGACGGGTCGTCTGCTTAGTAGGACGGGGCAATAGGCAGTCTGCCGGGAGGCTGCCCATTACCAGAAGATTCTGGCGAAGATGCACCGAGGGGGAGGCGTCGGAGGCACCCGTGTGCTGCCCACTGGTCAGGAGGCTACATGTTTGCTTTCCAGAAGACTGGCGAGAACGCATTATTTGGAGCGATGTGCGGCCCGTCACTTGTCGGCGAAGGGAGTGGATCACATGGCTGCACAGCTGTTACGTAGAGCCATGCGTTAGAACGGTCCTAAAATACCTTCCGCCGATGCATGGATGTACATGTAACCAAATAAAGCAATGTATTAGCAATCTCCTCCCGAACGAATTTTGTTAAAGCGAAGAGTATTAGCTGAGAAATCGTAAATAAAAAAAATTACACCATCTTCCCGTGCGGAACCCTGATGAGGATGCGAAGCATCGTGGCGGTTCCGTGTGGTTCAATTGTGTTGCCGTTATGTTGATTGATCTGGTTTTTACTGGCGCCAGAGGGAATTCCGCGTCCGGGTCCCCACCGGTAACAAAGGCACGCAAGTGCTGTTGTGTTACGGTGAGTAGGCGGTGGTTCTCCAGGCGCCGAAACTCGTCCATCATGTTCTTGTCGATGTTGTCTCTGTGGTAGAATCGGTAGTCTCTGTCAGCTTTGGTGAGGTAAAGGATGTTGACATTGGTGCACCGGCTCAGAGCAATGTACACGCGTACACGCCCTCCTCTTCGCAGCTTTGTTGTTGTTGTTGTTGTTCCTTCACAAAATGGCGCATACCCAATCAGGGGATCGGCCAAACATTTAGTTGCTAATTCGAATGCGATTGCTGCCTAGGTGGATGATTCAAGGAAAGTTAGAAAATTTTGGAAGTCTTCTCGTTCTTCTTCTTCGGCGGTTCCCCTACGGGAAGATGACGACGGTGGTTGAACGCGAACCTATCTCGTGATGGATTCTTTGGTTGGCCAATCCCTAGGGGCATCCTGCCACAATCAGCATCAGAGGCGCTCCGGACGGGGCTGGTTGAGCTGCAAGGCGCGTGGCGCTTCCCGCCACAGCTTTCCCACGGGAAATTCAGCATCCCCCTCTAAAGTTTTCAGTTCGTCGTTTCCGTTGACGTTCAGCTTCGCGTGCCCTCGTTATATCAGTAGCTTCTTGACGTAGTTTGAATGAGTCAAGGCCATAAGGCGCCTTCGTAGCACTTCCTCATGTCCCGGATTTGTAGCGTAGTGGGATGAGCACCGCTTACCTCCTGTTGCGGCCAGAGAGTCGTGGGATTGAAACCGGGCGCCGCTAACTATTTCTTTTTTTATAGCGTAGTATCGCGGAGCTGTGGGTGTAAGGAGGAGAGTTGCGTATGCGCAGTGAGCGTGTGGACGGCGCAGCCATCAACGACGGAGGACCAGGCGAGCCTAAGAAATGTTCCGCATTTAAAACCGTGCATTATCGTCGCGCCGCGTTTCCTCTTCCTTTCAATTTACTCTCCGCTGTTGACGGCGCGAAGCCTTCCCTCCCATGATGCTGCCCTCCGCAGCGGTGACGTACGTCCGCTGTTGCGCTGCTCATACTGCCGTCTGCTACGGGCAAGCTTTGTTGACACCATGGATCCCGCACTCCGCTCAAGGCTGGAAAAGCGAACAAAAAATCTGGCGGCCTGGCCTTGCCCTTTCGCGGTGTACGTTGCGGCAGTTGCTATCGGCGGCACGTGACTTTTTATCGGCGGAGAACTCGCAGCCGCACGGGGAGGATCGTGCGCTCGTTCTCTTTGATGCACCGCGCACTGTTTATCCAAAAAGCGCCGAATCAGATGTGGCCACGCTGGTGCCGGGTCTTATTTTGCGGCGGTGGTAATTTCTGCCGGCGGCATGTGAAAAAGACATTTTAAACCGATAGAGAACCCGTGCACCAAACGCTTCAATCATGTGACCAGTTCAGCTTGGGGCGACCCGTGGTGGAGAGCGGAAACGTTGGCAAAACATTCTCCGCCTCAGCTCTGAGCTTTCTAGCATTGGAGCGAGCGCCATTTCTTTGACAATCTCAAACATCGGTTGCCTTGGCAACAAGGCACAAACCGCTCTAGAAGTCAGTTACGGTTCCGTGATCCCGGTTGAAGTTGAAGTTGAAGTTGAAGTTGAGTTTATTTCACTATATATACAATATTTTTTCTTGCCTTCCCGCAGACGCACTCGAAGGAGCTTGTATGCGGACGGGGCAGCCCAGTGGTCACACAAACATCAATCACCCAATCGTCTTATAACAATAGACAGAAAGCAAATGACAGTGCAATTGAATAACAAAACTGTACATGAACTGTGCACATAAAAATAAAAATAAAAATAAGAGCACTAAAGCACTTGCATAGCGAAGAAAAAGCACTTACATAACTAAACATATAGGAGAAGTGAATGACTAATACCATGATTTTCATGAGTGTCGACAAAGAAGAGAGCACACGTAAAAGAACAGGCAATTCAATACACCATAGTTGAAATAACATTACAGAGTGACAATACACACTACTCTATGTTTGATTCCACCCAATCATTTATACGCTTTTTCAGTTTGCTAGCTGAAGCCACTGAAGAGTCTGTAAGAAATTTATTAAAATATAAAGGTACATAGAAGGCTCGTGTTCTCTTACCATACCCTGTGTAAACTCTAGCTCTGATAAAAGGTTCTATATGACGGAGGGCCCGGGTTTTCTTGTTCTTTATTTTGTATTTATCTAAAAAAAGGTGTTTTGTGAGCAATGTAGCCACCAGAAGTTTTTGCACTGTCATCATAGAATGACTACACAGTATATCTCCAATGGCTGCCGTACTACATGTTGATTGATAAACAAAGTTTCTTGCTATTTTACGAATAATGGTATTTAAAATATTTAATTTCTCTTTTGAAGCCCACCCATAAATTGTTATCCCGTACCTCAATATCGATTCACCCAAAGATTTGTACAGCATCTTTCGTAGACGGACATCACAAACCGTTCTTAATTTATAAATAACACCGCAAACTGCTCTTAGTTTTCGCGCAACGTGCTCGATATGATGGATAAATGATAATTTGTCATCGAGGAAAAGACCTAAATATTTTACTTTCGTGAGGTAATTGAGGGATTGGCATGTACAATTGTTGCAAGAATATTTATGAAGAAACAGTTCAAACGAAGAATCAATTTTTCTGAATGGGCTGTGAAAACAGGTTAATTGCGTTTTATCATGATTAAAAAAAATAAAGTTACTGTGAAACCATGTAATTAATTTAGAGATATCTTCTTGCATTAATTTTATTCCGGCCATGTAACTCTCACTAACCAATAAAAGTGCCGTGTCATCTGCGTACTGGAATACTTTGGAGTGTAAAGATAACTGAGCCAAATCGTTTATATAAACATTAAACAATAAAGGTCCTACATTGACCCTTGCGGGACACCATACTTCAATGGTAACAAGTCACTATTAGTGTCATTATTCCTTACCATCTTATATCGTTCCTGGAAATAGCTTAAAAACAGTTTTGCATATACCCCGCGAAATCCTGAACAAAATAACTCATTCAAAATATTTCCAGCTCAGTTAAATCATACATGTATGCTGAGTGCATGTTAGATTGCACAGTTGAATTCGAATCCGGTACTGGTGAATTTCTACTTCGCAATTTAACAGCGGCATTAGCGAAACACTTATTGAAATTATTTGCTAACGTATAACTTTCAATGCCTTGAAAGTTGGTTGTAATAGTCTAATCAATACTACTCTTTTTTGTTCTCCCGCTTAATGCGTTTGCTATGTTCCAGGTTCTCCTCGGGTCTTTCCTACATTTATTTATTTCATTTTTGTAGTACCAATTTTTTGCCATTCGTAACTTAGCGGTGAGCTTATTTCTCAACTGCCTTAATTCTTCTTTTAAAGACAGGTTAGATTGGTCTTTCTTACACCGATGCCACAGTCGCTCCTTTAGGAAACTTAGTTCCATTATTTCATTGTCTATCCAAGGCTTTTCAACCTTCCGTCTTTTCAAGGTAATTTTTTTAGTGTATTCTCGGTATATTTCCTGAAGCTTACCTATAAATTGATTATAAGTCAAAGAATGGTCATTCTGAATGAGAGAATCCCAATCAAAGTCATTAACTAGCTCATCTATTTTTCTATTATCAAGTACGCATTTCTATTATCAGGTCCCGCTTACATTCTGTCTAAACTGCAATGCCCATGACGAAGAATTGAAATAGTTACGAAGTAATGATCCACAACTTTCTGGGTTATAATTCCGGAAATCACATTGATGTCTGCAATACGAACATTTATATGATCAATGCAGGAGCGTGTAAGACCGGTCCCATATGGTTCTTCTCGAGTAAATCCCATAATTTGGTGTTCGAAGCCATATCCAGATGTGATTGTTAAGTAGTCAGGAATGCAAAATTTGTTTGGTGAAAGTATATCAATGTTAAAGTCCCCCACAAGTATTACATTATCATGTTTATCAAGTTTCTGTAACGTATACTCGAGTTCATCAAGAAAAACTTTAATATCTTTAGCAGGTGGCCTATACACCGCTAAGATAACAAACAATAGCTCCTTGTCTTGAGCAGTAAT
The DNA here is from genome assembly GCF_048455015.1 of Haemaphysalis longicornis. Lineage (NCBI taxonomy): Eukaryota > Metazoa > Arthropoda > Arachnida > Ixodida > Ixodidae > Haemaphysalis > Haemaphysalis longicornis. The sequence continues at coordinate 292,443,492 of NW_027526203.1, read as the reverse complement.
CATCATTGTCTCCGCTTCTAAGAACGAAAGTTCCTTCACTTCGCACAACCAAGCACTTTCAACATAAACCAATACACCTCCTCCCCTCCTACCGTCCCGGCACAATGAAAACTGTCGGAATCCGGGAATTTGATATAGCTTTGCAGCTTCAGTATCTACATTAACCTCAGTAAGAACAATCACATCCAAGTTTTTAATAAATTTTCGTAGGTACAGTTCGAGAAGATCCCAATACTTTTGTAAGCTTCTAACATTTGCATGAATAAGGCCTAAAGCTTGAACTTTTTTCTCATCTTCTAAGTGCTTTTCGTAGTATGACTGCCATTCGTCGAACGATTCGACAACTTGGGTCATGTTACTTGACATATTTTAGATGGTCCAACCTCGCAATTCTTATAGAAGGTGCACCCTCCTGTTTCCTCACGAAAACCTTACCGTTCCTCACCCAAGCAAATTCATACGATTTCTCTTTCGCTTGTTTTTTTACCAGCCAAAACAGTGTTTTGCAGTGAGCGGTCAAGTTTTCGTTGATATAGATGCTATCCTCCATCAGCGCACGTAGTTTTTGAAGCCACGTGTCCCTTATCGTTGTACTTGCGAATCTTACAAGTATTGGAGGGACCATCCCTTCTTTAGCCTTAATGCGGTGAATAGCTTCCACATGCTCATCCAAAGGTTCAGTCAGCTCAAGTCGTTGCGCCAACAACCGAAGTGTGTTTCTCAAGTTCTCCTTTGGAATTTGTGGCACACCATGTATTTCAATGTTCCTTCTTCGCGAATACTCTTCTAAATCTTGTACGGCATACTTTACTTCTTCAAGCTCGGATTGCTGCTTTACAAGAGCCGTCTCCATGGAAAGGCTTTTTTCCTGTAAACCCTTTAAGTCGTCATTATGGCCCTTGATGGTCAGCAGTACACTGTCGTACTGAGCACACATGTGCTCTACCGAGCTTTCTATCGCCGTCATCTTTTCCCGTTGTTCTTTTAGTTCCCTTAACACATCGTCGTGTTTCATTGTTTGAAGCTCCTTTGTCTTTTCTAGTTTATCTAGCCGGTTTATCACATCAGTCATTTTCGTTGACAATGACATAACACAGGCCAGAACATCTTTCAGAAAGGGCTCATTCTGCCGACGATCATCGTCAGTGTTGTCTGAACGATTTTCACTCTGCGTCCTTACGGGCCTTGAGGTACCTGCTAAACAGGTAGGGCACGTCCAAGCATCGATATCTTTCTTCGCCAATTTCTTGAAGGCCGTTTTGGTTATCGCTGAGCATTGGTACGTGATAGCAATTTTTGCAGGTCAGACACTTGATGCCGTCAGCAGAGAGAGCCTTCATCCAGGCAAGGCAAATTTCCGGAGTAGCCATTTCAGTTAAACAACACGGTGCAGTCCAGCGAAGCGTTACGAAACAGTAGCTATTCAAGGAAAGGGTTTGAACATGCTTACCTAAAATGATAAGCGGAACATGTCTGAGCGCTGTTCGTGCGCTCCGCTGGACTGCAACCTCGTCGTTGTCGTTGCTTCACTTTATAGCCGTGGACGCCCCACTGTTCGCTGCCCATTGGTCCGTCTGGTGTGACGACATGGCCAAAAACCGAGAGCACTGCCGCTGTCCGTTGTGGCTGAAGAAAATCGTCTTTCGACCTGGCCCCCGATATCACCGGCTGCGATGGCGCAGGTTGTCGATTCTCCGGCGTGCTTCCTTGAACAGCGGCTGGCTTCCTCCGACGACCAAGACCAGCACAGGAGAAACCTAAAATGATAAGCGGAACATGTGTGAGCGCTGTTCGTGCGCTCCGCTGGACTGCCATTGGGGCCTGCTGGACTGCTTGGGGCCTGCTGGACTGGGGCCTGCTGGACTGGACTGCTGGACTCCGCTGGATTGCCATTCAGCTTGGGGCCTCACCTCACGACATGTGGGCACTGCAAGCGTACCACTCACTCCGATTGGGAAGTGCGAGACGCGTTTGGCATTGCAGGAGGCGATGGTGTGTGTGTTGTAGACGCCTTTGCTTCGCGATGAAATGCGACGTTGTGCTTCTGCGGGTGGATAGTGCTTCCCATGGTCTGAATTACCTTTCTCGAGCGACGTACGCCTCAACCTCGCATGGGGTATGTGCAGTGTGCGTGGCTAAAAGCCATCTCGGCTTGTGCGCCAGAGTTGACTTGCTGTTCGTCCACGCAAACCGCGCGTGAGGTGAGTGCCGAATTTACGACGGGCAGGAGGAGGCAACCCATCGTCTGTCAATTGCTGTTCAGACTTGCAACGCATGTTGTGACGTTGTGTTCACTCGAAACGCATCTCTGGATTGTTTTGAAGTTGAATAAAAAGGTGTGCGTCAAATCCGGGCATTCGTCTCAGGCCGTTCTCTGCGATTGCACAAAAGAAGTGCCACGAGGCTTCAACCCTTTCTTTATGGAACGTACTCAGGTAAGAGAATATCCATGTCGTGTTATTGCCATGTTGCATTCAATACAGACGGTTAAGCGTTTGTTTACATTTGTTTAGTTTGTCGTAAAATGTCCAAGCACTCGGGCGCTACGCTGGCAGATGAGCCGGCGAGCCGACGCTGAGCAGACGGCTCACCTCTTTGCCGGAAGTGCGTGATTGATTGATTGTGGGGTTTAACGCTCCGACGCAACGCAGGCGATGAGGCGCGCCGTAGTGGAGGGCTCCGGATTAATTTTGACCACCTGGGGATCTTTATCGTGAGCCGAAATCTCGTACACATGGGCGTTTTTGCTTTTCGCCTCCATCAGAAAAGCGGCCGCCGCGGCCGGGAATCGAACCCGCGACCTCGTGCTCAGCAGCGCAAAGCCTTAGCCACTGAGCCACCGCGGCGGGTAGGAAGTGCGTGAAAAAGTCGCCCAATAGCAGGATGTGTAGCTCATGACGAACATCTGGAAATTGATGACGTAGACATGTGAAGATGGCGGCGTCCAAAAACACAAAGGGAAGGGTGAGAAAAAAGCGACAAACTTTGCACCAAAAGTGTGAGCTTTCCGCTGCGCGTAAAAGAGTAATACTTGGCACAGATGACGTTGATGACCCAATCTAATTGCGCTAGTTCATTTTGTGTGCTCAAAACGCCTTTCAGGGCCCCTTTAAGCACTCGCTCCTGTGGTTTCGCGTAGTCTCTCAGCGTTGGACTCGTTGTAACCGAGAGAACGAAGACGCCACCGTAGATAGAGCTAGCAGGTAAACGGAGGTTGCAAGTATGACGAAAGTGTAAGTGGGAGGGCGTAATTCCGTGACCGTGCGAAACGTGCTTCACATTGGCGACCCCTTACGAGATAACGACAGAGTATTCCGCGCGCCATCGTGCATTAACAGATGACGCGATCACCTCCTGAGGCACAGCATCTATGCGCCGTCACCGAGAGTCGTAATCGTCCGTCATTTTCTTCCTCGAGAAAACAACTGCGGGGTATAACTGCAGTGTTATGATCCAAGAATAAATTAAATTACATTATAAAAATGAAAGAAACTAAGTCAATAAAAATAAACTTGCTGCCATAAAGAGCACGGCATTCAAATTCATACAAATACGGAGTCTTATGTGTCCGAGCGAATTTTTCATTTCGCTTCAGTTAATATTGTAATCGTGGACCTACTATAGAAAACATTTTGCAGTACATTTCACAGTTGAAGGAACTCTTCAATACTTTAGATCAACGCTCTCACTCTTATCTTCGCATCTGGAAGCACTGCAAAAATTATAGCTATTCCCAGCACAGAGGAGCAGTGCGGGATTTGCTCGTCCCAGCAGATACGCCTTCCGTTTCTGCTTCGCTTTTGTGGTTTAATTTTAATGTCGCAACTTAAGGAAAGACGGCAAGTAGCCGCTACATCGCTGTAATGACGTCATTCCAGCCGTAGAAGAACGCCATGACTGGAAAGAGAGAAAAATATTTCAAGCAAGTTTGTAAGTTATCTGATGGGGACAGAGCAGTACGTTTTGTCTGAGGGACTTTCCGGCTCCCTGATCTAAGTACTGAATGTGTTGGTTGACTACTTTCTGCAAGCATTCAAGATTTCGAACAAGGTTGAAAAAAGGGTGGCGGGGTTGCCTATTTTTGGCCAAAACAAAACATTTGCACAAAAAAAACCTACACTATGGCTTCTTTTTTGACAAAGAAACCTGACAAGGAAACAAAAACCTAACACAAACAATTAACAGAAAAAACACGCCTGCTTTTTTTTTCTCCGAACCCGTTCGAACCCGTTTGAACCGGTTCGAACCGGTTCGAACCGGAACGGAATGGTGCGCCGGAACTGAACCCGAACCGAACCCGATAGCCTTAAACCCGAACCCGAACCGAACCCGAAAAAATTTCGGTTCGACACCCTGCACAATTGTGCGCGCGTTTCGCGTTCTCCGCGCGATAAACCGAGCTACCGCACGACTAATACCCCTGCCGGACGGCAAATTTAATGTCATTCCCATCGAATGTGATTCTTTCAAAATGACATTTTTTTTTTTTTTTGCAGCCACACGAAAAAAATGTAATGACATTCGACCAAAATGACATTAGGAACCTAATGAGTTTGCGGAACCCATTCGACTACGTTCTGCCAGCAGATGTATTATCTCAACACCAGACACTCAATGGAATGCTCACCCAGTACAGATGACTGAAGCAGCAGTAACATTATACTTACTAGTAGCAATATATTTGCATGGGTATAATTTTTCAGTCATTTATTTATTGATATAAAACAAGCCGAATAGAGTCCTAAAAAAGAAAATTGCTAGTCTCACTACCAGGACGGCCTCAGCCGTTGTGGTGGGCGCCAGCGGCTATGTTTGTTTATATGCCCCATGCTGGTGTGACGACAGTGTTTAATCGTGTTCAATAAGTTGCTGCAACTATGCTTAAAGTGCATTCATAAGTGCAGTAAGGGTATTTAACCTCTTTTCTCTCAGTTTTCGCAAATATTGAAGCGCATACAAAACTAATTTATCTACACGAAGTCTTACCAATCGCCACTGCCATCATTTCCAAATTACATTAATTTTGGCCGTGTAGCAGCGCCTCGAATAATAACGTTAAGTCGAGCGAATGACATTCGATGAGAATGGCATTAATTTGCCGTGTGGCTGGGGTAGAACTTCGTTCAACCGCGTTCAACTACGCTTTTTTTTTTTTTTTTTCATTGCATGAACGACAATGTTCCCTACGCGGTGTGTCAGTTTACACCCGTCTCCGCCTCTGTTCCAATGAAAGCCGAAAAACGCCCGTGCCTCGAGACGTAGCTGTATGTTAAAGACCCACAGTCGGTCTACATTTTGCCTAATCCCGCCGCTACGGAGGGCCTCGCACTGAGGTGAAGCTCCGGCGCGCAACGTCCCAGTTTGAGATTCTCAGCACAGATTACGACTAAAATGCCGCCAGTACATCCCCTGCTAAAGAGCGTGAAGAGTCGAAACAGAACTATTAGAGGTATACTTTAAAAACGCTTAAAAAGAAGAGACTGAACTAGGCAACTGCTCTCACCCTGATACCTGTTCTTTCTTTTTCGTTTTTAATGCAGAGGAAGTAATTCTGGCGGAGGAGAGAACAACTGAGGAAGAGAAGATGCACATAATAGAAGGTAAGTTCGAAACTTTCAAGCGCCAGAAAGTGCCACTGTAGCATGACCGGCAGAAATATTTCGCCCCACGTTCAGCTATTGGTGCCCATTCGAATAACACTTAAATTCGTGCAAACTGGAAGCTCAAATTGCTATCGCAAACTTAACGAGCCATTTACGCACATCAGACCTCCTTCTAGTCGCTTGCGTCCAAAATCCTTGTCAAATAACTGGATCAATCCTTTAGAACTGTTTTGCTATGTGCAGGAACGTTTTTGCCCTACGACTGCTGCACTCTAAGCTTCCAGACGTTTTGTAAGTTTTTTAGTATAAACGGGAGTTTTATTACCATTCTTACATATGTCTATATTGTGCAATATTGAGAAATCAGTGTATGGCGCGAGTAGCAAACGTTCAGCACTCATGAAGCAACTTTTTTTTTTTGACCGAGTGGTTAGGTAAAGGTAAGACTAAACCTTGGTGCATTTGTTTTGCTGAACATCAATCGAAAATGTTGCATGGCTATATCAGGCGTGGAAATGATAAAAGCAAAAGGATGAGCTGGTCGTGAGGAATAACTTGGACCCCTCTTTTCCTTCATTACAAAGCTAATTTGTTTTTGTGAATGAAAGCTTCGTGTTCAATTCAAAGGCTATCCAGTGGTCTAAGGCACCTTCACGGGGCAGTATTACGCGATTCATTCGAATGACGAATCACTGCGGCCAATGCAGAAAATAGCTCGAATTACGTCTCCGGCATATGATTTGGCTCTAACATGTGACATGCTCTGTGGGATCGCGTAATGGGAACGTGATGTTACTACGCGAGCTCCCGAAGAGATCTGAAGTCTGTGATACGAGCATTACGAGCGATATAAGAAATAGGAGCAAGTACGAAGTCACGTTATATTTGGGGTCGCTTCGAACTGCCTGCCGCAAAAAGCTAACTTCGGATTTCTTTCCCGCCGACAGAATCTTGGACATCACCACTTCTTTTTTTTTTTTTCCAGCAATATTATTGACTTTGTTGAGTGGAGACAGCGTTTGCTTACGCGCCCAGCCCGCTAGCTAGGTGATTGGCGTAGCATGAGTTAGGAGGTTGTATTGCCGGTCAGGGTTTAATAAGGGCGGCGGAAAACGAACAACCCCGCTCATACGGTTTTTCGGTGCAGGTTAATGATGCCCCGAAGATGCAAACTAATCCGTAGCTGCCCATTGCGGCGCGCGTGATAGTCCAGGTGTACCTTCGCCGCTAAAAACCCAAATCTGATCATGTGTGCTTGTGTACGTATTTGACGTTCTTTAGTGTATCATGGCCTTTAAATTGCTTTCTCGCATGTAGTATCTATTGTGATTTTACTTACCCTTCACTCCTTCCAGTCGAAGATACTGCATTCAGAGAACCCAATTTGGGGGCTCCTTTACGGGACGCAATAAGTTTTGACTTATTTGACGCCTTCTGCGCGTAGGTCGCAATAGCTGCGAAGGTGGGGGATGCTTTACAAGCCAAACCATGTTCTAGCACTGCGTGACCTTGAATGCCATGCTGGCTATGGGCCCCAGCAATGCGGGGAAGTATTGGCGCCGGTGGCTGTGGACTGAATCGACGTTCCGCTTTACAGCTCGCAGGCGAGCAGCCAATAAGCGTAAGAAACTAAAGAGCATTCACAACAAGAGCACGGATGAAGAAGAGGAAGAAGAGGTGGAGGACGAAGGTGAGCCGCGGGTGCTGCCCCCCCGACTCCCGATGCGCTGCTGTCCTTGGTTCGCCGCCATTGCCGCTGCACCGCTTGCCGTTCTTGTTGCTCACTTCACGCTCGCTAGCGCCAGTGGTGCTGCAGAAGTCAACTGGCACCTCAATGGACGCGGGGTGTTGCAACGCTGCAAGGAACACTTTAAAAATTCATTCGATTCGAACCGCTCGGTTATTAAGGCTCAAGCTGGCCCGAAGCTCGCGTTTTATGGTATATTTTGATTGTCACTGAGATCGCCGACGGCACTTACTCACCTGTTTATTTTTAAATCGAATAGAAACAGTCTCCGATGGGGACGGCCTCACAGACAGTCATGCGTGACGATAGAGTGCCTGACGGGTTGCGGAATGGTGGCGCCCTACGTCGGTGCAAAAACAAAATGCTTCGGCGACCTGTCAACTGACCCACGAATTCTGTTTTATATGCCCCCCACGGAAGGCGTGTAATACATGGTACGCGACGTTATTCGCGACTCCAAGTTGGCGCTCGCTATCTTGAGGAGGCCTGTGCTCGCATCTTAACCTTCAGGTCCGGTTGCTTTTCTCTCCGTGATGTGCTGCTGGGGCCGTGCTTGCCGCCGCTGTTTCTGATCGCAACGACTGACGTGCGAGGTTTTCAGCCACACGAAGGCTCGGCGACGAAAGAAAATCATTTGTGGGGTTTTCAGGGCGGAAGGTATGCGCACATGTCGTTTTCACTAGTACCTGTGCGGGTAGTAAACGACGGGTCGCAAAGAGCGTTACGGACCAGCAGCGTGAAAATTGGATATAAGTAGAGGTGAGCACACTAGTTCGTTACACAATTTTCGCTCTGCATGATTCCTACTGGTCAGTCAGCTGTGATTTGCTTGACAATGAAAGAAACTTCTTCCCTGCGATCATGCGCTGCATTCGATTGTTCAGCTACCGTTATCGGCTCGGTGTTGTCCCAGCGCGCCCCATGTGCCTGTAGTTATAAAGACGACAGTCTTTCTTGGGCGACTCAAACGTGAAAATTTTGGTCTTTCTGTCTGTCTCTCGGCTTGCTCTCGGGGCCAACAGTTAATGAACGAGGCGCTTATATAGGCAACACATTTACAAACTACTATATCTGCTATGTTGTTGTTGTTCATATTTGCCAACATTGCTGGGCAGGAATAAAACATTAGGCATATTTGAGGCAGTACGTAGGTGATATTTGCAATTTTATTTTTTAATAAAAATACATAGTAGCTTGATTTTTGCGATAACAAATTAAGAAAAACGCTTAGGAAAAAATGTTTCGATCCAAAAATACAAAAAGCGCTCGCGGCGCCCCTCCTGGCGGCATTCCAAGCCCAACAGTAACAAAAGGTTCCAGCAGATGGCGCGCGAGCAGTGGAGCGCGGCAAACTTGAATTGACTCGAGCAAGCCTCCACCGTGTTTATCGTGGGAAGAGCGAGACCGTAGGGGAAGAGAGCGAGAGGTGAGGGGGAAAGAGGAGAGAGGCATTTGCGTGGCAGGGGCGACAGAAGGCTGTCGTCTCTCGACGACATTTGCAGCGGAGTGAGCAGATAGGCGGCCATTCTTTTAACTAGTGTTACGGGCTGAACTCCCTTAAGGGCTAATTGTTCTAGAACAGGGGTCGGCAACCTGACCTCAGTACCCCGCCCCCTCCCCCTTTTCGCTTGCTATCCATGGAGGCCGGCTGGCAGTTTTGACCTCAAATTGGGTTAGACAGCAACGAAGAACGGTCGCTTCCAGTTGGCATTATTATTATTGTTCATTATTGATTTTCTTCGTAATTATTGCTGTCCATTCGACGATTTTTTTTTCGCTTTGCCTGCAAAGCTCCGCCTCCCCGATTAGACGTCCGGCCCCCACCGTGTCGGCTTCATGTAACTCGGCCCACCGGCTCCAAAGGTTGCCGTTCCCTGCTCTAGGATATTTGTTGGGAGTGATGCATGGGATTTTATTGCTTGCTGCAGAACCTTGCATGGACGCATCCGAGCAGTCGGTGCGCCTAAGAGCCGACGTTCCGAAGCTCGTGAGGGCGTTGTGCTGCTGAACCCAAGGACGCAAGTTCGATCTCTGGCGCGGTGGCCGCTTTTCTGATGGAGGGGAAACGCCTGTGTGCCGAGATATCGGCGCACGCCAAAGATCCCCAGGAAGTAAACATTAATCTGGAACCCTCCACTAGGGCGCGCCTCATAGCCCAGGTGTAGCTTCGGCGCTTTAAACCGCACAATCAATCAATCGAAGTTTGTGGGCGCGGGACCGGGCTGTACCGTATGTCCCATACCACTAACGCGAAGGGACCTTTCTCAATCCTCTCATTTGCGAATCGTGCGTGCGCGTCCAGCTATGTGCTGCTACTGCATGCTGAACCTGTAGGGGGGGGGGGGGGGGGGGGGGGGGCATTCCCCGTCAAGCCCATTGTTGGCTTTTTGAATGTACCCCTGGCATCATTTGATGTTGAAATAAATATTGAAAATAAATATGTCGTTCTCCGTTGAATGTGCTGTATGTATTAAACGCCTGTTATGCTGCCGTGTTAATTACGAAGTATGACGGCCAACCCCGCATAAAAATGTAAACTAGCTTTAACCAGCCGCTGTTTCGATTGTGCGAACTGGCCAATGAGACGCGCCTTAATTGAGTGCTGCATATTCGTTTAGCGTGTTCCCTAACCTCTGCCAAACGTCATAGGTGAATTTCACATTTATAAAAAAAAAAAAAAAAACAACACCGCGAAATGAAGTGGCGGCTGTCCGAGCCGATAGCGGCGCATTTGCCGAGCCACCGTTGCGGGTTTAACTAAAACATGTGCTAGCACAAAGCGCAAGAAAAAAAGAAAAAGAAAAACGCAAGAACAAAGAAATCTCACACCTGTTTTCTATCATCTCTGACCCATCATTCATTCGCGCGCTGCAAGCGTATTGCAGCCAGTTTTTATTCGTAGTGGAGATTCTCAAAACCACCCGCAATTTTACCTGAAGCAGTCCATGAGCGCTGCACAGATGTGATTGGCTCTGTGAAAGAGACCTCTTGCACAAGGGCTGTCCCTTCCATAACTTTAAGCTCAGTGGGAAAGCCATTCATCTCGATAAAAATACCATAGCTTCCCGTACGTCGTCTGCAACCACCAAACGACGATTTCGGAGCTGCTGTCGCTGGTACAGTCGTTGAAGATGCCCCAGATTATTCACTATTTCATCGAGGCAGAGTGCATTGTCGCTATCGATAGCGCACTTTGCGTCGATGAAACACTGCCATCAGGCGCTGCAACGAAAGAACATCAACCCGGGAGCAAGGGAAGGTCCCGTTGCGAACCTGCATTCGGTGGCCATCTTGGTTATTTTGCACATTGTTGCCAGACTACGCCACCAACTTGTGGTTGTGAGGCCGCCTGCGGAAGATGGCCCCGTAGGTGAAAATTGTTTTTATGCGATTACAAAATAAACAGGCAAGTGCTTTTGACCATCTCAGTGATAAACGAAATTGAACATAAAATTCGATTCACATATGAAGTTTTAGTAATAGTTAGCTAGCGGTTTGTACGGAATAAATCTTTAAAGTGTTCTTAAAAGCTTTGAAACACCCCATATGTCGTACTGTGTACCGGCAAAACACGCTGCTTTCGCACTTTTGTAAGCCTTCATAGCATGCCGTCGCAAGACGCCTGCACCCGAAGCATACTAAGCTGGGTGAATCGAAACGATCTGTGGATATGTCAGACAGTTCAATATCTGCTTCGAGTTAGTTTGTTGCTTACCGACAGAAATATGCACTGCTTTTCTTATTTTAGTTGTCATCTGTGGTGCCATTTGGATGGCCTAACCGACCGTGTCGCGTTAGTATAGCATGACAGTGTAATGAAGTATATAACGTTCTTTTGTCTGCTGCTAGTTCTCTAGCATCGCCACAGAAGTGTGGTCCAGTTAACAGGGGAAATGTGTATTTTGTAACACCCAGTGTAACTGCAGATTTGCGCATAGATAAGTTGAGTCAGCTTATCGTTTGGGTGCGTTCAAATCACTAGTGTGAAGGTGTTGCCTCAAATGTATTTCCATACCCCTAAAAGAACTTCAGTAATCATAAAGAGCATAAGAGTGTGTGTCACTGCTTAAAAGAAAGTGCAGCGGGCCTGAAATAGGCAGAATTTAATATCCGAGGCTATAAATTTGATTTGGATACATCTGCAAAGCCACACGAGCCGCCCCGCAACACAGATTTGATGGCAAAATTGTGTTTACAAACTGTGCATTCGTTTGCAGAGCCCCTGTCCCTTGGTGTCAACTGCTTTAAACAGCCCTCACTTTGCCGTGCCTCACTTAACCCACCCTCCCCTAACCCGCACAGCATGCTGACGAGCCGGCTCGTTGAACGTGAAAATGATCTAACTAAGCTGCGCCATTGCCGACTCGTTCCCAGTAACGATCGACGTGACAAGGGAGGCTTGTTTTGGTAGGGTTGCTTAGGGCGGTGGGATAGCGGAACCGTTCCCGGGTTTGCACATGCCAAACATACAGGAGCTGCATTTCACTGTTACTGAATTTGGTTTTCTTTGGGAAGAAGCTCACACAACTACCTTTGAGGTTTGCACTTTAACTGACTGTACTGCCAGAAAATAGCAGCAAAACAAACTTTTGGCCAAACATAGTGTGTAAATTAAGCCTGAGAGTAAACCGCAAATGTGCTGGCGTACAGGCATTTTGGCAACGCTATCGAGAAAACCACAATGTTAGCCTTACTATGCTCATTGAGTTCAGGCGCTGGCATCTCCTAGGTCAATGGCATCTGCGCTACCACTGACGCTGCTTCCTCCTTTCTGCACCCTAGAAAACAGCGCTAAAAAGACAGGGATGACAAACAGCCACACAGGGCCAGCGTTTTGGGATTAACTGTAGTTCATTAGAGAATACACACATTAAAAATCATGAAACAGGGGGGAAATTGAGTAAAACAAAAGTGCACGTGCGCATATTGGATTAAAGTCTGCAAGCTAAATTTAATTTAGAGAATTCTTTACAAACAGGATGAATTATGTTAAGAATTAGCTCATCATATTTTTTATCGTTTTCAGGCTAGAAGGAAGTGAAGGCAACGTCACACGTAGACAAACGCCCCCCACTAAAAGTACCTCAATTCTGCATAAAAGTTGAGGCTCAGTAGCTTATATTCCGCACCAGTTTCCAATTTCTTGCGGTGGTGACGCTAATACCGAATTGGCGGCCTGAACTGGTCCTGCGGACAAGCCAGATGAAATAGTCTATGCCAGTATCGAAGGCTTAAGACTTATTTTTATAGTCGTCCGGAATTGTTAGTTCTGTACCCAGTTACATGGGTGTGGTATCCACGCGTTTTGTAAAACTAATTGTAGCAGTTTTCTCAGAGAATCAAAAACACTCTCCGTAGTTAATAAGACGTCGTTGTCGTTTTATTCGAGATAATAAAATGCCATAGCTTCCGTTATTTCTACTCGTCTGGTCCAGGCTGCACATTATAAGAATCATTCATTTGTGAGTGTTTCTATTTATACCAATTTTACGTAGCAATTTAAACTGTTTAGTTTACGTTAGCTTACTCGTTTTTTTTCCTTCTAGGTAGTGTTATTGGATATGCGTGCCTTCACTAAAACCATAGACACGTGCTTTGTTTTATAACCACACGAAGCAGGATTATTAAAGCTTAAGCTGGCTTTATTTGGCGCACGTGCGTTTCCGAGAGGGGAAGTTTATGTTTATCGGTCATTCTTCTCTTCTTTGAAAGAAATCAACGTGCAGCTGAAAAGGCTAGTGGTTGTTTCGACTACGTGCTTTTTTTCTGCTATCACCATCACGAGTATCAAGCTATACGAAGGCGGTTTAATAATTTAAAGCCAATAATAAGATGCCCACTTCAAGCAAATATGATACAAATGGTACTCCAATTTTCCACGTCGTCTCCCTCTAATCGAAAATCTTGTCACAACGGCCAAAATGCTTCTGTATTCCTGTGGGAAATTTAAACCCTATCTGTGCTTTCCTCGCTTCAAACTACGAAAGCTCCACCGGTCAGGCGTCGCATTACAAAGCAGCAGTGACGATGTTTTGCTAGGGTTCGTTTCAATAGCGTCCGCTTCTAGTGGGCTAAGGCGAGCATCCAGGGTGGAACATTGGCCTCTGCACGTACGTCGAAGGCCCCACAACCGGAACATGCAACGTCACGACTTAAATGACTCCCTAAACGGACGCTCTCAAAAAGGGCGCGAGTCAGAATTCCGCCCCAACCCGACGCGGGGGGGCCCAGCGCTCCTCCGACTTTCTAGCGAGTCAGCGGACATATCACGATGCTGCACCCAGAGCCGCGCCAACAGCCCGCTAGCCAGCCGCCCGCCGCTATTTACGTTTTTGCTAGAGCTCAGCGCCGTAATGACGAACACTCGATAAACGCCTAGTGCCGCCACCGTGAAAAATAACCGGTGACCGAGATAGCTTGGTGCGGCGGCGGCGGCGGCGGCGGCGGAGCGGCCTGACGTCGCATACCCCAACTCCCTCCGATCCACCGCATTGCCACTCACCCGTATGTATTCCACTCCTTCACTCCTCCCTTGCCCCGCGGATGCAGGTGAAGTATGCGCGAACCAAGGTATGCGTTTGAGTTTCCCGCCAAACGTTTTGTATGGACACGCAGGCTTTAATTTTTAAGCCCAAGTTCGCTAAGAGCAGTTAATGATTTTAAAAATTATAATGGCTGTGTACTACTCCAGAAATACCTCGCTTCTTTCCGAACTTTCCATTATTCAAAGCACCTGCTGTGGTGAAAACACAGTGGCAACATGGGGGCCGTATTGAGGATGCTGCAATATTTAAGATACCAGTATCATGAGTGGTGACAGGGCTGGATCATGGCTTCCAAGGAATTCATGGCTGACCGCTTTGCAATGAAACTGTCCACCTGTAGACTTGCATCTCCATACTAGTTTGCCATTGTACCGTGAATGTGGCAAAAATTTACTCCTGTTGACCATCGAAACGAAATAACTGTGTATTGTACCTCGACGGCGCCAGGAGCTAAGTGCACAGCCATGTTCAAGATGACGATTTTCCGAACAGGCGCGTTGCGCCATGTACATGGGATTACCAATAGCTAAATTATGGAGACGAGCTTCTCCTACGAGCATAAGTTGGAAAGCCTGGCTCCTTAGCTTTAATGGATGGAAATAAAAAAAAGGCGTTACTTTTTATCATACTTGTGTTTTTTTTTTATTTCATTGTACGTTCTAGGTTAAAGTAAGGCTAAGGGCTCCTTCCCCTGTCTGTGATTTACTAGCTTTTCAAGAAAATTACTTGAACTACTCCGATTAAGGAAACTAAAGGCAGTCTTTATTCAGTGGTATGCTTTGGGCTCGGAACTTGAAGCAAATTTGTGGTCGCAGCTTCACAAAAACACACCGCGGTGCCGCTGCTTTTTTGCCCTTTTGTGCTCGCAACACAGCTCTGCAGCCTCTGCTTTCCGCAGTGCATGAAGACGCCGCACATCAGCCCCGCTTCTTGCTTCGCGGAATGCGTGTTGCTGAGCTGCAATATTTTCTGCATAACGTTTGTTCTTATACTGTTGTCCTACTATAATTCCAAGTTCGCCTTTAGCCCAGGAACCGTTGATTTAACAGATTTCAGGCGACGTTATTTTTCCCAGTACCTTCCGGACATTATAGCAAAAAATATAAATGCTGCCCAAAAAAGAAAGGGAAAAGAGAAACACACGAGTTGGGTTTTTCTTTTTTTTTTTGCGCTGACCTGACTGCATATCATGCCGCACGTTTCAGTTACCATGGACGAGGGCTCAAACTTTGGCTGTTCGCTTAACACTCATATAAAAATACGTTATTTCTCATGTTTGATTCTGTCCAGAGGTCTATTTAAGTGCTGTTAGACATCTATTATTCTAGATTTTAAGTGATGTTAGCCATCTATTATTATAGCCTATAAAATTTGTGCATTACAGCGCATAACCAAATACTTAATCCGACAGTTTACACAAAACTACATTTTCCGTGTACACTATCGCTTATTGCCGAACAAAAGCTCGAGATTTTAGACACGCCGGATATTTCCGTTATTTACGGCCTTCAGTAGTGATGTAGCTGGGTTTGATCACCACATGGGGACGGTACGGTCATACCAAACTCGCTACGTTCACTTTTACACCTTAGGCTGTGCGTCGTTTTGCTGTCATTTACCGTTTTCAGGGAAATTTGACAACACTAGCAGAACTTTTTGAGAAATGGCGCCAATTTGATCTGAAACATAAAGTTGCGCGTTGTTGCAATGAATTTCCTGACTGGTGTGAAAATTAAGAACCGCCCGTATGTCTAAGAAATCCAAAATAACAACACTGGAGCAGCAAAAAAAAAATATCTGCCTTTGTTTACGTGCAGTTCTATAGCTTCAGGTTCAGGTTTTATAGCGCCAGTACAGCTTGATTTATATTAACGCGAAATCCTGCATATAGCTATATCAACCTCATTTCCTCCGCATCGAAGCTCAATGGCGCAGTGTGAGTTGAGCACAAGGCTTATTATTTATTTTTCTGCCGCCGTTTCGGGCTGTGTGTGTATCAGGGGCGTTCAGAGCCCACCACACGGCACGCTGTGCTCCTCCTCCTGGCGCGTGGCGCTAAGTTGCGAGCGCTGCGGCGGCGGCCGCCGTGTGTGCGTGTGTGTGGTTGACAAGTTGTGAGCGGCCTGCTGCACTCTCTTGCCTTTTCCCGCCCCTGTCCCCCGGAGGAGACGGCTGTGCGCGCCAGGGAGGCGCCGAGCGGCCGCCCTGGGTTGGGGCCCCGGGAAGAGACTAACACATTTCCCTCTCTCTCTCGCATGTGCCCCCCTTCACACGCACTCCCACACATGTGTGCCGGGTGCGCCGGTTCGAACGGTGTGTGTCTCGCCCTCAGAGACCCCCGCCGGGAAGGTTAAATTAAAAGGTACAGGGCCCTGACTCCCCCCACCTAGACGCAGTGTCCTGCCCGCACCGTAGACCAGGTCCGTCGCGCAGCCCGCGTGGTGCCTGCGGTAGAGCGCGCTAGCCGGGGACCTCGTAGTCCGAGCATCGTGCCTCGCAACCCCGATGCACGCGGCAGCCGTCGGCGCCTCTGTCTGACGCGGCCTCTCTTGCAGGCTTCGCGAGGGCTTCCTACCTCAAAACGAAGATTAAGAACAAGGGAGCCTGTAAAGCTTTCTGGAAGGCCGAGAAGCAATTCAGGTGAGCTCCCTTCTTCTCAGCGCGATGACGTGCGCACATTGTTGCCCTACGGCCTTCGAGGCCTCGGTTCCGCGTGTCGGTGTTGCCCATTTGCAGTTGCCCATGTGCCACTGCAAATGGGCCTCGTGCGACCAAGAATTCACGACAGCTTGACATTTTCTCGCACGCATTTTCATTTTACAGCCAGCTAAGTGTATAAAGGCACCTTGCAACAATGCTAACGGCTCGCGAAGTTATCAGAATGTGCTGAATGTACTGCACGGATACGCGGATATTTGTCGTCCGTACGCAATTGTCGAACGCACTGTTGAGGCCAGCACGCGATGTTGGGACCCGCGTCGATGTAGTCTGGCTGGTGAGCCGCTTGCAGACGAGAGTTGTCTTCCATTCGAACGACGAAGAGCCAGAGGATAAAAACTTAATACGTTTAATGCGGGGCGAGGAGAAGAGCGGAACAACGTTACTGCACAGAGTGCACTCTTGAGTTATGAAGTCGTAAAGAATAAGAGTGCCTATGAAATGAAGACCCCTAACGCAGTCCACACAAATTATCGCGCATTCTGTACGAGAAGCTGCGTTTCCTGTGTAACCGGAATGCATTCGACATAATTCCCGGATACTTACTTTAACTGCATTTTGTCCCAGGCACACGCGGAAAGTTTCGGCATTAGCTTAGTCACTGCGTTACCGCAACTGTGGGAGTTGGCTCAAACCCGCACAGTGCTTCTGATATCGAATGCGTTCATTACCACCTTGATTGCCAAATGATGAGGGACTCACGCCATCTTGCTCGTCCGCTTTCTTTTTTTCACTCTCCTCCAGGTTCTTCATTCGTCAAGTCGTCAAGACGCAAACTTTCTATTGGGTTGTGATTGTACTTGTGTTCTTAAACACGGTGTGTGTTGCGGTGGAGCACCATGATCAAGATGAATATCTCACATACTTTTTATGTGAGTAACTCTCCGCATTCTTTTTTTCTGTTCCGAGTACTTGCTTACTGAGTGCTCTTCCCTGCCGCTTTTCCAGATTATGCAGAATTTGCATTTTTGGGGCTATTCATCTTTGAGATGTTAATCAAGGTGTACGCTCTTGGACCACGCATTTATTTTGAATCGTCTTTCAACAGATTTGACTGTGTAGTAAGTATTTGTGTTTACTGTCTCCGTAGATGGTGTCACAAAGCAGCGCGCAGACCGCATGCATGCACGCGTTGGGACACCTTAACTGTAGATATTCGTATATCGATCATATGTTAAAGGTAGTGTTACGTTCGTTCTCTCTGCAGAGGTGTTCCTCTGCTGTGCACTGTCCCCCACTGGTTGTCTTGTACAGTGCGCAGCAACGTATGGCCGCCCTTCTTTTTGCCTGCAGGTTATAGCAGGTAGCATCTTTGAAGTGGTCTGGTCCAGCCTCAAGGATGGCTCGTTCGGACTGTCTGTCCTCCGGGCCCTTCGCCTGCTGCGTATCTTCAAGTTTACCAAGTGAGTGGCGCTGCTTTGTAGTAACGAAGCGCTTTTTTCCAAAGGCGGGGGTGGTGCTGTCGGAAGCGCGCAACGAATTCTCCGCATTCGGTGGATACAATGGAACCTTCCGCCCGCGCAGTTGCTTTGTCTATTCAGTGCGCTTGTCTTTAGTCTTGTGTACATTCCTGGGACGACAGTTTAGTTATCTGCCTTCGTTTTGTTCTTTGTACAATGATAGGATCCTGATTTTGGCAAGCCGCTTAATTGGCTACAGAACTTGTTATCCTAGGCACCGGTGTTTGTGGAGTGAAATTTATAAATGAAATACCGAAAAGAAAACGAAGAGCCATTATGTGGGAGTACGTTGTTTTCCGGGAAAACGAAGCCGCGCTGCTGTGCGGCGAGCGTGGCTGCGAGCGCAACGTGTGAGCCACGTTTTTTTTTTTTTTTTTTTTTTTTTGTCTTGACGCGCAGGTACTGGTCCTCGCTACGGAACCTGGTGATATCTTTGCTGAACAGCATGCGCTCCATCATCAGCTTGTTGTTCCTGCTCTTCCTGTTCATCCTCATCTTCGCGCTCCTTGGCATGCAACTCTTCGGTGGCGTGTAAGTGTGCACCCCCAACATGCTTCGCTAGGCACCTCAGTAGAGGCGTTTGAGGAACAGTGACCACCTTTTTTGAGAGACACTAGCGCCGATTATGTAGTGGTGTTCTGCCTCAGGTGGGCTCAAGGTTTCCTCTGCGCTAAATACTTTTGACGTGTATTAACCGGGCCACCAGTGGTAGTCGTTGGGATACTTGTTTATCTCTGCATACCTCTTTTCTATAGACTGTCATGAACGCAGCATATGTGGCAACGCTAGGGTCCCCGTGAACTCTACGACCCTCTGACAGTTGTCATAGGGGACCCCTCGCCTTGCTATAACCTTGTGTCCCAGCGATCTGTTATGTCGGATTGATAGTGTAAACGCGCGTGCAACCAAATTCCAAGTTTTTAAAAAACCTGGGAAAGGCACGCACACGCTCCGCTCCCTATTACGTAACATTGTGCGGCTCTGCCACAATCCTTTTAGGTGTGTTCACTAGTTTTGTCTCTTCCACAACCGGAGGCTCACTGGAAAAGCGTTTAATTTTGGTTAAAACACTTTTTTGATCACATTGTTTCAAGACCACACTACGAACTTGGTTCATCAAATGGGCCCGCGCATTCGCGCGCTGCAACGCCATATTGGAAAGAATATGGTACACTATAAAGAATTCCCGTGGGTCTGTTTCACCACAATGCATCTGAACGACCAGTCAGTGCTACCAAGGGAGCGAAATTGGCCAGTGGAGAGGCCCGGCATACGATTTGACTCCAAAAATGTGGTCCAAGTTCCTACGCAGTAGAGTTTCCCACTGCGTGATGTCACAGCGCAGATGGCGTTTTTTTTTTTTTTTTATTATGAAGGGCCGGGGGATGATCATTCAAGGGCAGTGTGGAAAAGCAGGTGCATGTAAATCTATTGAGTATGCGAACGCTGTATTCATCGCTGCCGCCTTGCGCTCGTACTTGGTTGGCTGCACAATTTGTCACGCGGAACCTGCGGCGTCGCACAAGTGGTCACAAATGCCCATGCTGTAACGCTTACTGAATACAAGGCAACATAGCACTTCAAAACCACTACAAAATCTTGGCGAACCCCGGTGGGATTTTTTTTTTTTTGGCGTCATTCTCTTGCGTCGCTTTTTTTTCATCAACTTTTTTAGGCTGTTTTTGAACTCCCAGTGGACCGTACACCGTTACGACAAGCATTTATTCCTTAACCAAAAGCACGAATGCGGACCATATAGAGGCGAGGCCTTTCCAAACTTATAAGCACCAGTGGCACGGCCCATACATGTAAACAATGTTTAGCGCAAAAGAAACCTTAGGTGTATTTGATGTTAAACATTTCTTTAGTTCACATCTCCATGCACCGTGGTAATCAATCTGCTTAAACGTTCGGTTTTCGTGGTGCCAGGATAGCTGACATTGTTGTCACCCACAGTCAGTTGTCACGTGACGCCACGAAACCACTTTGAAATAGAGAGACACTTTAAACTGGCTTATTCTTTGAAATAGAAAATACGAATACAAATCAACCCTTGCTCGTATCAGTTTTTTTTTTTTTTTTTTTTTTTTTACATTGCCCGTCTCTTTGCAGATTTAACTTTCCCGATGGCACGCCGCCGGCGAATTTCAACACTTTTCCAATTGCCTTGCTCACCGTGTTTCAGGTAAGTTTCCAACGTCTTCACAGTGTGCTGGTACCTGCCGCTACCTTTTCGCCAGAAAAATGTTACAGATAGCGTGAAAATCATCTCGTCACTTTTCAACGGAGTTCCCTGTCACGCCGCCCCACGTTCAGTGCATCTGCTCGCGGGGGAAGTCTTGGGACCAATCTTGTTTCTGTGGAACTTCATACCACCTAAAGCTCGTTTGGACAGTCCGATCAGACGATAAATCGTTCGATAAAGACGTCCAGTTAACAGGACGGCTGAGGGCTCCATTCGAAACGGCAATCGATGATTTTCTCAGCTGCCGTGTACGTGCCGTATGGGGGCAATCATTTCCAGCCTCCTAACAACGCACTATGGCTAAGCAAGCCGCGGCGATTCGGTGTCATCGCGGGTATAGTACAATTTTCAAGTAGGTCACAATGTCTGCTACTGTTTAAAGAGTCCTGGGGCCATGTAATATTTCATTTGCGACACTTCACGCACCCAGACAGCCATGAGCACGGACTTGCACGCGAACCTTCTTTGGTCAGCGCGACGTGGTGTGCTGCCGCTTTTGCTCGGTCGCTTAGTC
Source organism: Haemaphysalis longicornis (assembly GCF_048455015.1). Lineage (NCBI taxonomy): Eukaryota > Metazoa > Arthropoda > Arachnida > Ixodida > Ixodidae > Haemaphysalis > Haemaphysalis longicornis. Next base: position 292,422,660 of record NW_027526203.1, on the reverse strand, counting down.
TCTGACAGGGCACAGTAAAAACAGCGCTTGTCGCTGGCTGCAATGTGCCTCAAAAAGAAATCTCATTTGGCTTCGCAGCACTGAACAACGTCTCGCAAGCGTCGCTCGTTCAGGTACTCCGGTAGCCAAGGTATGGACATATTGCGGTGCTGGGGAATGCCGTCTGATATTTTGTGACGACCCATGAGGGACAGGACAAGACATGAGGCCTTATTTAAAGATGGCTTTAGGCACGATGGTTTAAAGGTTAGGGTTACAACTGGTCAGCCTTGGCGGCCCCGTGGACAAAGTGCCACGACACGTCCAGCGTCTCTTTTTTTTTTAACACAAAAGTGTTTTATTCGGGGATTCCCGAAGATTTCACTTACGTCATATCCGTCACGGCAGTGACGCCAGTACAACGAAGCGAGCCGCCTGTAAAAGGCGCACCACTGCACACGGGGTGTTCTTGCGGGGAAGCAACCTTCAGTACTAAAGGGTACGTTATACTTAGGGTTGTTCGTTTTCAGGTTTTATATTTTAACACGGAAGTGTTTTATGCCGGGATACACCAAGATTTCACTGACGTCGTATCCGTCACAGAAATGACGCCAGTACACCTTTGGCGAAGCGACCCGCCAGCAGGACGTCGCTCGCCAAGCACACCCACAAGATAGCCGCCGATTCGCAAATCATGCTCAGCTGCAGATTCCGCTGCACATTTCACTTTCGTGATTTACCGATTCCTGTGACAGAGGAATCAACCACAGTTTTTTTTTTCGGCTGCACGGCCGAACCCGTTCCTAGAAGGAGCGCACCCAACTTGGCTTTTGTTAAAATCCTGCATGGAATGGAAGATTGCCGGAGTGAGATTGTTTGTTGCAGGAAAAGCACTGAAGCTGTCATTGTAGTGTTCCTCCAGATCTACTATCGTTGTCTTGTGATATCACTTCCTAAGCGCTTAGTGTTACAGTTGATCAAAAAATTAACTTGTCCGCTGTGTGGATTACAAAAAGCAAGTAGAGTTTCGTAGGGAAAAGAGCTGGGAAGGGGCAGTTACAAAGCCATCACAACTATTGTTAGTTTTAGCGCTTAATCAAGGTCATTGGAAGCGTTGGCGGTGTCGTCCGCACACCGGATGCCCTGCAGCGAAGCCAAGCAATGACTAATCATTTTTATCCTCTTTGGCAGCAATGATGCATTGGTTTTTGGTGTATAAGTCCCATACGACGTTAGGAATTGCGTCTGGAGTTGAAGCCACCACTCGTGGGGAGCGAGTGCGTCTGCCAAACTTGTCACTCTGTTTTAGAACTTTTTCTTGTGCTATTCTTACACTTTCGAGAACGACGTATTGGCCTCTCTATTCTGTTTCCGCATTAACGTTCGCTGACTTCTCGCCTCCTGCGCTCAAAATCGAGGCACCGAGCGTCTTTTCTGTAATTAGTGTATGTCGATCAGCACGTTTTTTTCTAAGCACATGCCTGTTATTTTTACTTTTTTGCAGATATTAACGGGGGAGGACTGGAACGAAGTCATGTATAATGGCATCCAGTCCCAAGATGGAATTCACGGCGGGATGGTCTACAGCCTTTACTTCATTATTCTCGTCCTTTTTGGCAACTGTATCCTTTTCTCCAGCGCTGTGTTTATTGTTGATCACTAGATAACGTGTATTATTACGCTGAGGCGCCGTCGTGCGGAAGTTCGCAAGGCAAATAAGGCCTTCTTACGTTCACTGTTAACAACAGGTGTGCCAGTAGCTGCCCACACGTTTTCAACGTGGTTTATGCCATCATTGCGGAAACGACTTTTTTGCAAAGAAGGATAAAAGGTGCAGAAAAACGTGATAATGCAGAATTCATGGTTGTTGTCTACAACCAGTCGGCTGCCGTTTGTTCAAACACAATGCCGTCGGTTACACCTTGAACTGCTCTCTGAGACCAACGTTTGATGAAGATCAGTCTCATATAATGTAGAGGCAAGCGTTACTGGTACCTGCTTTCTGAAGTATTTTGCGTGTCAATGTTGGACCTCAAATCAAAACTTAGATAGACATAAAAGTCTCGCAGTAAAATCGAACGTTTCTTATTTTCTTTTATTCCAATGCCTTCTTTCGCCGGTTAGCAACTTATTTGCCAATGCGGTCGCGAAGACAATGTATTAGGATTAAAATTTTTAGCTACCAACAACAAAACGAAGACTCGACGCTTCGCTCCGTGTTCCGTGCTTCATTGTGCTAACCGCAGAACAAACTCGTTTTACTATAGCTTTATACATATGGGTATATGTTGACAGGAAGGTAAGCAAGCATCACGTTAAAGTTCTTCATTACCTTCCAGAAGTGCGGCCGTACATTTTTTTGCTGTTAAGCACGTCCAAATACACGTAATGCAAAAGCAGTATAACGCGCTATGCTTTGGGGGCAACACCCTTGACGACGCCAACAGATACCCTGTTAAACGTATTCTTGGCCATCGCCGTGGACAACCTGGCAAACGCCCAGGAGCTTACTGCTGCCGAGGAGGAAGACGCGGAAGAGGAGAAAGAGGTGCGCCCTTAGTCCAGTCATTGCGAATCATCATCATCATCGTCTTCATCCATTGGATGTGCCCTGTCTGTGACAATATAGCTACTGCCGCCTGATTTCTAGATGCATATAACATCCCTCGCGCTGCCATTATCAGCCCCATTCTCATTGCCGTCACCATTCTTATCGTCGCAGTCAATAATTTTTGTTGGGAACATTCCGCATCGCCGTTCGCGTGAGAAGCAAGATTTACTTTGGAGGAAGCAAAGTTTACCGGCCTTGCAGTTGCCGCGTTCAATTCAGCTCCGGAAAGAGGAAGGCTGGTGAAATAGCAAATTGTAAAAATATTATAATGATGATAATACTTATTCTTCTGCTTTAATGCGTTGAAGGACGACAATAGCAAATCGCGCAAGCATGATGGGGAGACCGACAAGGTAGCGAGGGCGCACAGCCAGACAAAGGCGAATTCGTGAATTTGACAAAAACTGTTAGATCCTCAACATCCATGATGACTACGATGTCATGGCGCATCTACTTAGTGGCGAGAGAATGATAAGGCAGACGAAATTGCGGATCTAAACAAAAATGAAGCTCAACTTTTCCAGCTCGTGTTTGGGTACACGTGCCGCACAGCTTCTATACGGCAATAGCGAATGTACCATTACAATCACGCGTGTTTTTTTTTTTCCACTCCCCTGCGAGTTTATCGTCCACTGTCCAGCTGTGCAGCAGCGTTCTAGTGTTTTGACTCGTCCACACAGGCGAAGTATACGCCAAAGTGGTTAAGCAAGTTCACGGTGTGGACTAATTTCGTCACCGCAACTCCCGAAATATTTGCTATACATATGTCGTGATATGATGAGGGGAAGTTTATTTGGCTTGTTTGTTTTTGCCGGGTTGACTCATGGCTTAGCTACTGATTGTGGTTGGCTTTCGACGTCTGCCCCTCCGGGTTCGTCCCGATTCCGGGCGCCGTTGCATTGATGCCGCCTCTTCCAAACCGCGCCTATGCAGAGAGCGAAGGAGGAGCTGGAGAAAGAAATTGCTGATCTGCAAATGGCCACCACGGGTAGCCTGGACCCGCCTCAGGTGAACATCTGCCCGCCGTCACCCCAGAGCGGCGCGCCGGGAAAGGGGAAGACGTTCCGCTTGTGAGTGCCCGTTTGCTCCTTATCGTACGTCCGTGTTATTGCTCCTGTTTGCTGTCTTCAATTGAGCCTCTGTGTGTCCATTGTTTTTTTTTCTCTCACTGCAGCCAAGAAAATCAATTGGAGGCGGGATCTAAATTCAAGGGAACCAACGACAATAACAACATTGATGTTGATGAAGGTACGTATCCGCACATTTAAATTCACGTATATGCACCTATGATTTCTCGCGCACCTACTTCCGTAATTAATGCCTTCGTCACTGTGGGGTCGCAGCGTAGTTGTCGCATTCCAGTCACTCGGCAGTATTTTCAGGAGTACGGTCAGCTGAGCGGCACCACGAAAATGTGGATTTGAGCAGACACGGACACATTTTGGGGGCTCGTTCTATACAATCCGTACAGTGCAGTGGGTCAAATGTAGGAATGAAGTGTGGTTTTCTCGCTTGACTAAAATACCCGCTCCTCGCCCTTATTGGTGCGAAAGCATTACATGGCCTATGGTGAGCAAAAAATCCGCCGTTGGAGACGGCGTGGGCGTCTCTAAGAGCGAAACGACTTCTCGACCACGTGTGTACGAAGCGCTACATGGTGAAAGGTGGCCGCCCACGGCCGTACACTGCAGATGAAGTAAGGTAGCGGAAGAACGCAACCAAACGAGCGAACGGACAGGCAGCGAAATCCACCATCGTCCTCAACTCTTCCAGTACACGGCGGCAGGAACAAGCAGCAGGGCAATTCGCAGGAGAGAGAGCAAAGCCATTCGAATGCGTAAGGCGGAAGCGGATCGCGAAGCAAGCGGCAAGAGGATGAAGCCCTTCGAGAACGGGGGGCGGAAGCAAAGCGTCTCAGGCGTTCAAGTGAACTTCATGATTTCGCATTATGAAGCCTGAAGAAGTGCCTAGGTGTCCTCTGACTCTCTGTTTCCTATATGAATCGACGTCTTAAAATTTCTGAAGCGGAATTCGTGTCTGCATTTTTTTATATTGAGGCTACATATCGAACAGCGCATTTAACGCTTCCGTCTGCATAATTTCATGTGATCGCGTTTTAAAGAAGTTGTTTCTGTTCCAGATTATGCACCTCCTAGGGAGGACGAGGATGATGACGAAATAACTGGTCCAAAGCCAATGATGCCGTACTCTTGCATGTTCATCTGTTCTCCGACAAATCCGTACGTCGTTCTTTGATGCATGATGACTGCGTATTTTGGTAGCAATGAGACTTAATTTATTATTATACCATGATATAGTACGTCAGTTACTACATATCAGATGAGTCTGCCTAAGTGTTTAAGCACTCGAGACGACATTCTACTGAACGCAGGACCTCGTGCCGTCTTGCGGTTGCGGCCGCTATATTTCTGTTGGCAGTTAACTACAAAACATCCGTGTGCGCTTGATTTCGGTTAACTGTGAAGAAATCCAGTCAACTTAAGGCACTTAAAATCTTTTCAGCGTGGCTTGGTCCCATTTTCCCAGGTGTCGCTTTGAGACCTAAAACCACGCATGTGTGCACGCATTTGAAGTTAATTATGACGGTGGCGCGTATATCAAACGCTCACTTTTTACGAACTAAGATGCTGCCACGACCGTGGTTATATGCACTGGGGGATTGGCGCTGCTGGTGAAATACGCAGAATAAACGTGGAGTATATACGTCCGCAGGCCCCCATAACTATGCTCCACAAAATCACAGACGCCATAATGTACTACATTCGTCTCCCCAGATGTCGTTTGAGCCACGTAAGCATGGTGCTCCGCCCGTTTAGAGACAAGTTGCGGCCAAAGCAAGAGAAAGCTCTGACGCGGGTTCGATTTCCGGCCGCGGCGGCCGCTTTTCTGATGGAGGCGAAAAGCAAAAACGCCCGTGTGTACGAGATTTCGGCGCGCGTTAAAGATCCCCGGGGGGGTCAAAATTAATCCGGAGCCTTCCACTACGGCGCGCCTCATCGCCTGCGATCAATCAATCAATCAAGCAATCAATCAGAAAGCTCTGAGCGCCACCACGAAAATGTGGAAAATGTGGAAAATGTGCCGTATTTACGGGAAGCCCACTCGTTTCGAACATCCGTTATGACACCAAGTACCGTTTTGGACTTTTCAGTGCAAACTGTAGGGAGAAAACAGCAGAAGCGCACCAAAGTAATTCTAATAATTTTGTTATAGCCGCAAAAGTAAGGTATTTAAGGCCAACAGGCCTTCGTGATGACTTTCGTTCTGCGTCAGATTCGTCTTGCAGATTCCTCATCCTGCGAGTCCGCGAAGCACGTCACACGAGCACATATTATGGTGACATTCGCTGCGCTAGTGTCGTGAGCGTTCTGCGTCATCGTCTTTCCATTCACTCATGCAGATAACGCTGTTTGAACAATAAACTTCTGTTAAGGCCAACTCGGAGGGGGCGTGAAAATTTGTTCCGCTTACCAGAGGTTCGCCTTATCAGAAGTGCCCTTTGAAAAAGAATTGGAAACTTGCCCGGATGCATCCGAATATCTTACTTGAAAAGATTGAATGAAGTAGACGTACATCGGTAAAAGATAACAAAGAGAAGCATTTATTTCATTCAGCTTGATAGAAAACTAGGTCTTCAAGCACCCTTGCGTGGCTTCAACCAGTCCGTGATGGACAAACGCGTTGCTTCTGTGCAAACAGGAGTGCGTTCACGCGTGACGCTATCCCCCCTAATGAGGTTAAAAATCGTTCGTTGCCTTCGTTGGGCTCAAGAAAATATCACTAAAGAATTTAAGCAAGCATATGCTGCGTCAAACGTCATCGGTGCAGGCTCCTTGTCCTCCAAGTATTCTCCGAAGGTACCTCAAGGATCTCGCTCGCCACGGATGGACTCCGCAAAGGCAGCCATATTCGAGAAGAAACGTTTATTATGAATAATTTTTTTACGTTCCCGCCGCTAGCGTAGATGCCCCGGTCAAGTCCGCCGCATTCGCTGCGCAGAATCGCCAGCAATGGCGGTCACTGTGAAAGTTCTGAACAGGATAGTACGTGTGAAGGTGTTAGTTTTAATCGGGTCGTTTTTTTTTTCGTTTCGTTGAGTAGTTAGAAAACCAAACAGAGGGTTCCACGTTGTTCAGTATATAAGAGAATTTGGCTTACACGAGTTCGTTCTAACGGAATTAATAAAACTTGCTACTGGGCTAGTTGGTTCGTAGTATTCACAATAAAAGCTGGCGCGGATTATCAGACAAAACACAAAATAGACGGGCGGGAAAAGCTCCAGTACCGTCCGGCTCTCTTGTGTTTTGTCTGTAAATATGCGCGTAGTCTAAACGGGAGTTTACTCTACAGCTAAGCTACACGTGGGCTATGAGGTGCGCAGTAGTGAAGGGCTGCGGATCTTTCTGTTAGACCACCCGAGATCTTCAACGTGCACCGAGATTTTGATCCGCGGTCATTTTCGCTTTTTACTTCTATCAAAATAAATGGTCGTCGAGGCCGGGATGGAACCGGCGTCCTAGTAATCAGCAGCACAACACCTTAGCCACTGAGCCATCGCAGCGGGTGTATCTGTGTGGTTGCGCTTGGGCAAATGCGAGCTGTTTTTCTTCACAAACCTCGTCCTGTTGCACGTTACGAGATCGCACTTGGCAATTCGCCGCGCCTCTAATTCCACTCTTCCTCTGCATTGCAGGATCCGACGAGCCGCCCATTACATTGTTAATCTCCGTTACTTCGAGCTGTTCATCATGATCACCATAACGCTTAGTAGCATTGCCTTAGCCGCGGAAGACCCCGTGGAGGAAGACTCGACGAAGAATAGAATATTGAACTACTTCGACTATGCGTTCACGGGGGTGTTCACTGTCGAGATGCTTCTCAAGGCAAGACGCTTCGCCTTAACGGGCTTGCACTCGAGTCTTACGCTGCCCTACTTTTTCAGATCGCCGATCAAGGCGTCATCTTTCACCCAGGAGCCTACTGCAGAGACTCCTGGAACATTTTAGATGCCATTGTTGTCATCTGCGCACTCATTGCCTTCGCATTTGCGTAAGTGTGTTCGGAAGTTTTGGTAATGCTAGTAACGTGACGAACATGCAGTTGTGGTAAAGTGAAGAACTGTGAATCCTTCGTTCGCGGCCCCGGCAATTTAATGAGTGTCTGGACTCGTGGTTTTCGTTTAATTGGGCCCTGTTCGTGAGCAGTGAAACTTTTTTTATTCTAGGGGAAGCTCCACAGGTCAAAACCTTAGCACCATCAAATCATTGAGGGTCCTACGAGTCTTGCGGCCTCTGAAAACCATTAAACGCGTCCCTAAGCTAAAGGTAAGCTACTATCCGTTGATTGGTATCATTTAGTGCATCTGCATTGTTTTCCGTCATTTTCAGCGTAAAAAAAGCATTGTAACATAACGTCCCAATCTTTTTCTAGGCCGTGTTTGACTGTGTGGTCACGTCCCTCAAGAATGTGTTCAACATACTCATCGTGTACATTTTGTTCCAATTTATCTTTGCTGTGATATCCGTTCAACTATTCAATGGCAAGTTTCACTATTGCACCGACGCGTCCAAGCTATCGCGGGAAGAATGCAAGTAAGTATCTGCTTCTGCTGGCTTCGCCAGACCGCCTGAACATTTTGCCCGTCTATGCTGCTCGCCCTGCACGTTTCTGTTGTTGCTTTTTTGTGCCCTCCGGGATACTGCACGAGATGTTCAGTGCCCATTGAAAGTTAGATGTTCTTCTTAGCGCAAAGCGACCTTTTTATAACCAGCCACGCGTCTGCCACTATAGAAACCTAGAGGACACCGAGATGTGTTGAGCGTTTTCTGTTTTTCTCCTTCGGAAAACGTGAAAGTGCGCTCGTTTGCGGCATTCATGACGGCGTGTGCACGCAGCAAGCGACGCCCTCGTCCGAATGCAGCAGCTCGCGGGTGGCCGAGCAATGTGGGGGCTGCCGCTGAGTTGCCTTTTCTCCACCCGCAGGGGAGAGTACTACGTGTTCAGCGACGCAGACAAGCCACCCAGGGTGGAGCGGCGCCTGTGGAAGCACCAGCCTTTTCATTACGACAACGTGATGGCGGCCATGCTGACCTTGTTCACCGTGCAGACGGGCGAGGGGTGGCCCCAGTGAGTGCAGCAGCGTGACACTGTGCGCGGGCAGCGTGACACTGCCCGGCAACTCACAGTGGACGGTTGAACGCTAACTACTTAGAAGTGCACCTAAGTAGATAGTCAATGCGTTGCTCGATAGACAATTGGTTTGAAGGCCTTCAGAAGGCCTTTAGAACGGCCGTGCAGCACAGGTATTAGTGGCACCAAACGTAAATAGCACCCCAGGTCGGATGGTGCATGAGATAGAGAGCAGCAGGAGACACTTTGAATATTGCGATTCCGGAGTGCACGTGCTCTGGAAAACTTTGTTAACCAAGCAATACCTCCAACACCCTACAAAAAATTCAGAATAAATTTGAACATGGTGGGCTAAAAAAAAAGATGGGCGGCATGTCAGCTCGATTGATTAGATATTTGTGAATCGTTTTACTGGTCATGGTTATCAGTGGACTAGCAGATAACCCATCTGGCACCTGTGGATATGGCGTTTTCATGTAATCACCTTGGCAAATGCGCTGTTTCCAGTTTAGCATGCATCAGTTTGGAGTTATAAAACTTCAAACAGCACTGCGTCTAGTAATTAGCTGACTGAGTTTGACCACGCAATATTCCGCACTGATGGCGGCTCCGAGAGGCGGGTGAAACAAGCTATGCGGACAGCACAGACTCTGTATACGTGCACAGTTCCCAGCCGCTCGTGTTCGAACAGTGGAAATCACTACACGCACTGTAAGCTTGCGTACGTTGGTATCGGGGTCTATCAGCTATTTAAGATGAAGCTACAGCAATAGGGTTAAATAGAACTTCGCTATGTACAATTCACGAATGAAAAACCGACAAAAGTCCAATAAGGACTAGCATTTGATCTACTAGAATGCAAACAGGGTGCGATAGAAAAAAAAACTGTGTTTTCAGAAACCATTTCTTTAGCTCTACGGAGCGGATAAAAGAATAGAAAGTAAAGCACTTCTTTATCTTTGTCGCTTGTCGCACCGGCAACGCGCCGTCCTCCGTAGCATTGATGGCAGAGTGTTAAAAAACTCAGCCTGCTCTTTCAGTTATCGTGCAGTGGCGCTTAGGGCCCAGTAACAAACAGCAGTGTTGTCGTTGTGCGGAAGGGATCGAGCGTGCGCACTAAAACTCGAAACAAAATATTTGGTGTTGATGTTTGCAGACATATCGGTGGCATGAGCAAATACATAAGGATTCAGAGTACGCAGTGGAACATCAGATTGACTGAATGTTGTTGCTGCGTTGTGTAAATCAACGTGCAGCCCCGTGAACTTAGCAAAAAAATGAAACCGTACGCAGAAGTGCGTGTTCCCAAAAGGCAGTCTCCGGAGTGGTTTCCCCGCATTTTTTTGTATTTGTAGAACATTGCACAAGTTTTCGCTATGCTTTTACATTTATAGTTCGGAGGGCAGAAAATGTGTTCCATTCGTGGCCGGATTCAGTATATCCGAGGTATATTCAGTTGGGATCGGTTGTTTTCCGGTGCTCCATGAGCACAAAACGGCAGCAAATAAGCAGCACTCTCCCGCGACATCCCGCCTCAAATACACGCGGTTGCATTAAGTTAAAGAGGCATTGAGTAAAAAAATCGAAAGCCAGGAATCATCCGATGGAGTTAGGCCCCGTACTTCTGTGTGCGTGCGTGCGTGCGTGCGTGTGTGCGTGTGTGTGTGTGTGTGTGTGTGTGTGTGTGTGTGTGTGTGTGTGTGTGTGTGTGTGTGTGTGTGTGTGTGTGTGTGTTTGTGTGCGTGTACACACACACAAGTGTGAGTGCAAACCACAAAACATTAAAATAAATATTGTGAACAGCCAGTTTGTCAAAACGAAAGCGCAAATACAAATCCTTCAAACACAGTTTATCACACTCTTTAGATGTGTGGATTGTGTTTTACTACCTGTCATTACTTCGTAATTTTTAGCCTAATATAAGAAAAGCGTTTGCAATTAAATTTATTCAGTCATTAGTCTAGCGAGTTCACAACCGTGCTCAAACCTCCTCCATTCCACCTGTCATTATATTTCATAATTTTTTTAAATACAATTGATTCTTCGTTTGTTGATTGCCGAAACTAATTTTCTGTCGTTTAAAGAGACGTTAATGCGCCATGAAAACTTGTACCAAGATAAACCTTTCTATTCTGTCGTTCCTAGTTCATTTGGGCAATAGCAGAATGGTCATTAACACTGACTGAATAATTTAACGGCTGAAGGTGAGCCTGAATCCAGTAATTGAAAACAGTAATTGTTTCTGTTTTGGCATAATGCATTAAACTGTAATGTGCGACCATCAAAACTTTTCTGCACCCGCGACTAGAATGCAATGTCTCCGGTGGGGTACGGGGGTTGGGGAATTTACGTTCAAGAATCCGCAAGGATCTCACGCGGATGATCCCGTAGAACGCGATAGTATCTGTCTCACTGACATCAAGCATGTCTATATAAAGCAACTACCTTCCACTACACTGCACTGCACCGTACTACACTACACTACGCTACACTACACTACAACCTTTTACACTACAATCGCGTGATGGATACGCTACTTTGTTAAGGTCCTCCAATCAACGCGCTAGTTACATACACTTATTTGTGACACCTGATTTTTAAAAGCGTATGCCGTCGCATACCTGCTTTCTTTCCGTGCTCAGGGAGACGGGCATTCATTGAAGCCATCTGATCTTTAGCAGCACAACCGAATTTTCATGAAGAACCTACCAGGCGTAAAGAAGTAGTGGTAATACAGCGCATCATAAAGCGCATTTTTGAGCAATGCCGTGTCTTCACTTCTTACAACAACAACAAAAAAAAAAGCCCGAGAAAGAAATTTAATTTGGTCAGCATTATGTCGGCCCTGTTTGTTCCGTCTCGTTTTTCATTCAGTATCGTTGCCCTATGCAGCACGCAGCGCCTCTGCTTCCTCGTTGACCCTGGTTGTTTTGTTCGCTCTTGTTCCTTTACTCCATTCACCATAAATTTATAGCGGTTTGCATTTCCGTACCGTACCAATGCATTACCGTAGAGCTTATAGCCCACTAAAACGACACGCAATATAAAACTGGGGGAAGGGGCATAGTTTGAGGAATCATCTATGACGCCAGAGTCGCGTGCCTTTTGCAAATGCCTCTGACGGCTGGAGCATCTGCGCTAAAACGCCGACAAGAATTTATAATGCACGTTGAAGCATAAAATTCGAGGTTTTCGTTCTTGCAGATACAATAATTGCACGGTTCGGACACACCGGGCATGTGCGCCGACGGTGTGTCATCGTAATTAATGAGCCTAGCTTATAATTAAACTTTCTAGAGCGAAATCTACGAATTTGCAGCATGAGAATGAGAATTAGCAAAATCTCTAAATTTGCCCAATTTTAAGCGTGAGAAAATCGCCGTCCGACCGAGTACTCAGGGAATCATAGTAAATTCCACACGAACTTAATTCGAATTGAACTGCCTCTGCTGATGATGAGCGGAAATTCATTGCTCTGGTTTAGCACCATGCGTCGCTTATCTGTGTATTTGTAAAAAAAAAATGTGTGTAAAGAAATGAACAAAAATATTACGCCCGTGTTGAAAGTGTGTTTGGCTTGTGTGTTCAAGATGGGAGTAGATTATGGGGGGAGTAGGGGAGTAGATTATGAGGGGAATAGGGGTGGCAGTCTGTTTAAGAAATTTTAACAGAATCGCGCAGCATTTTGCCCACACTCACTGCACGACATCTGCGTCTCTTTGCTGCCTGCAGAGTGCTTCAGAACTCGATGGACTCCACGGAGGCGGACAAGGGGCCCCTGCCTAGATACCGAATTGAGATGTCCATTTTTTACGTCGTCTTCTTCATCGTGTTCCCTTTCTTCTTTGTAAATATCTTCGTAGCGCTCATCATCATCACTTTTCAAGAGCAGGGTGAGAAAGAGCTCGAAGAAGGCGAGCTTGACAAAAACCAGGCAAGTGTTCCCAAAAAGCAAGCGACCCATTTTTCCCAACTTCCCGTGCTTCTGCCAATTGGTGTGGCACGTCAGTGCCTGTCGACCCTTGTGGCGTTTTACAAGCACGTATGCGATGCAGCAGCAATCGTTAACAACTTTGTGTTCGTGCACGACCGACCTCGTTCGTTATCGCGGGGGTTTGCCAGTCACGTGAGATGAGCGCATTGTCGCCGTGTTGGCTTGAGCGTAGCGGTAAACGTCATTATGGCTCGTGCAGAAAATACTAGAGAAAAGCAGTAATCCACGCGTGAACGTTTGTTATCACGACATTGCCGCATTTGGAAGATTTTAGTAAGTTTTTTAAAAAAAACTTAACGGGCTGTTATATTCAACTCCAACAAATGGTTGTTGACTGCGCCCAGATTTAAATGTACAGTATTTTGAGACAAAGCCTTCATGCTAAAACTTACTCAGCATCATTATTGAGGTGCTTTGAGCGAGGTCAAAAAGTCGGAACGCGTCGCTGACTCGCCGATACGTTGAGTCGTCGGTGACTACTTAAGTAAGCAGTAACATAGCGTTTTCCGTCGCCACTCTATTACGATAAGTAGTCAGAATCGGGGCCAATTCTGTTTTCCAAGGTCTTGGCAAGAAAATGGGACATAACGACGGCGACGGAACGTGTTTGTGTGCATACTCCTCGATCCGTTCCTCACTGAGAGTCTGTTCTCACTGCTAATGATCAGCGGTTCATGACGTTCGTACGCAGGAACGTTCGTGCCTGCAGCTGGGCATACGCCGCACGATATACGATAAAGTGGCGACACTGGGTAGAAGGCAGGCGATGACGTATAATAGAATTTACTACGACGCGTTTTGCTGCTCCGCGTGAGTCTCTCCGTATTTTCCGCGGCGATGGCTCCCGCAGCGCTACGTTTACCAAGTTCTTCGCGGTGGGTGCTCGCGTCTTTTTGGCCCGAAGATCACTTGCCGCTGAGTGTGTACTCCGGCGTGTGCTCTCGTTGCAGAAATCCTGTATAGATTTTGCCATTCAAGCCAAGCCACTGCAAAGGTATATGCCAAAGAACAAAGACAGTTTTAAATACAAAGTGTGGAAGATAGTAGTTTCAACTCCCTTCGAGTACTTTATCATGGTATTAATTGTGCTCAACACCGTTCTGCTCATGATGAAGGTAAGTGCAGCAGCCCTACTCCACCGCGCGGTGTCCTGTGTTTGTGTCGTCGCGGTCCGGTGGCGGCGGCGACGCCGGCGGGCGCCGCCGCCGCCGCGGTGCTCGTGTTCTGCGGCATGGAGCGGCGGCGGGCGGCGGCCTGCATGAGGTTGGTGTGTGCTGCATCGGAGACAAGACGGCTGGGCTCGGCGGCCGCCCCTGCATGCGGCCCCGCCCTGCTTCCTCCTCCCTTACTGCCTGCTCTGCCATGGTCAGCTGCTGGCGCGCACTGCCCGAGGCCCAGGCGCTGCACGGCACGCGCGAGCACCGCCACCGCTCACTCCCGCTCCGGACGACGACCGGCTCGCGCCATCCTTCCACCGCTTGCGCCTGTCGCTCAGGGCTCTGTCCGGGTCGGTGGACGGTGTGTCGGCTCTTCTCACACTCCAAAGCGATAGTGTGAACAACATGCGGCGTGTTGCGCAGGGCCGTAAAGCGCACGGTTTGTCACTGGTCATGGCCACAACAGCCTCGTGCAGCCAGGTGTGGCAAATTTCAAAATTTGCACTTTCACATATACAAGACCTCCAGGTCAGATAATGTGGTCCTTGCTGGCTCAGCCTTCTGGAGAAGTTGCGTATCAATTTTTCTCACGCAAGTCATCAACGCCTCGTGTGACGCGCAGATTTAGGTAGGCAGTCTTTACGCCTAAGGCCCTCTAGCTGTGCGCTGTGGCTAATCGCTCGTAGGAAAATGTTAGGCGCAAGAAAATGTAGAAAAATGTTCTGTTATCAACGTCTTCTGAAACCAGGCTCGTTTAGACAAAACGCTTCGAATGCCCGGCCTTTCTTCGCGTTACTCCCGCGTGAGTTGCTCTTTTATTCTGTGTTTGCGGTGTGTTCGTTTGCTCTGGTTCGTTTTAACGTGTATGTTTCGTTATGATAAGCAAAGCGCCTAATTTTATAAGCATGTGGTTTTTTTAATGCCTTGCTACCTAAAGACGTATATAGAACTGTCATCCACGTACAAAACCGTGTGTCTGTCAGTAGAGGAAATCGTTGCATTCATAGGATGCATGTTTTTTTTTTTTTTTTCAAAGACATAGGCCGTTCATAAATTATACAAGACTGTTTATATTACCCTGAAAAAAAGTATTCGTAATAATGCGTTTGTGTATAGTAGTGAAACAGACTATAGAGGGACTCGGTGTATAGCTGTCAAACCCAACTACATAACAGATGGGCATTTTACGATTGGCTTTGCCACATTGCTTGCTTGTATGTAGGGAAGCCTGATAAAAAAAATATGCCGAATTAAAAACGCCATTGGGGAAATGCGAGATAACAGCCGAACAAAAAGAAGAAATAAAAGAACAGGCTAACCTAAAGACTCACGACAGCAAATTAATCACGTAGGAAAGTATAGGAGGACTATGCATAAATGCTACGGATGCAGCCAGAATGCTCGCGCTTTAGCGCACAATTCCTTGTAGGAGTATCCTTAGGATTTTCTTTTTTTTTTTTTTACGCTTGCTTGAGTTGAGCACTCGCGAAATAACGTTTAAAAAAAGGCCAGTGAAGCTTCACGAGTCTGCGGTAGCTCCAGGGCGGTACATTTTTAGCTGGGCTGTGTTCAGGTTGGCTGCATTTATTTGCCTCTGTCGTTTATAGGGGCCAATAAAAGCCATATTTATTGATTATGAGCACGGATAGCAAGCTACTCAATTATTGGCTGAGCTTTTCAATGCATCGTAATCCTTTGAGCTACACCAGGTGCCTTCTAAATTTCATTGCCGTATAAAAATGCTCGGTCAGGTTCTCAAAGCGCGGAAGTAGCTACCCAAGCGCCGCTCCAACATTGGTAGCCATGATTAAGCGGGATTAAAGGCTCACTGCCTTTAGTTTTGCCTTACCTTCCTTTGTGTCTGCCTCTTTTTACTTCAGACACCCCTCACAATTGTCATTTTGTTTTGATACAGTTGAATGAGCGGCTGAAAGCAAATGTTAGTTTCCCAATTAAAAGGAAGCCCTCTAAAAACCAGAAACTTGGCGTAGGTGAAAAGCAAGCGACACCCACTTTCAATGCCGACTTGGAACTGTCGCAACGCAGTTCGGTGCCATTTTGCCCGTTTTTCCGCACTCCCCGTGAAGGCCACACTATCCCACGATGTGGAGACAGATATTGTGTGGGTGTGTGGATTTCCGTAGCGAGTCCAATTTGACTGTTCAACTTCAGTGCCCGTGCCACTCAGTTGTTGCAGGAGCGTTATGACCGCGCATTCGACAGACTAAGCTGAGTGCTATCTATCTTTAGTGATTGAGAGGTCTAGACTGTTAGATAACTAGCTGTATGTCTTCTTTTAACCTTTATAGTGCCCCCTCTTCGGTATTGTTGGCGAGGATCAGAATTAGTTTTGGTTCTTCCCTCATAATGTTAGCGTTTTTATAGTATAATATGCATGCATAGCCAGCGGAACGCATTTATTGCTTTTTTTTTTCTTACAGTGCAGCCAGGAGTGCGCCTACCCCTAACCTGTTAGTAATTGAGCCCTAGGTAAAACGAGTCCCGATTTCTTCCAGTTACTCTCGTGTTTCTGTGGTGGACGCTGAAGATTTTTAAAAAAGTCCCGGCCATTTACAAACACGAGTCTGAATCCTTAAAACGACAGCTGCTGCAATTAGACGTTTCACTGAGTCGCGTAGAGTTATTTTTCTTGGTGATCCGCTTCTAATAAATAAAAATACGTTCTGCAGATGAACAGTAGTAGTGGCAAAATTATCATTATCCAAACCGTCAGCTGTCCTTGTGGCGTCATCAAATTGAATTGCCTTATGGCAACTCCTATGGCTACTTTACGTACAGCCTGCCAATCTTGAAATGATTTAAGATGATCAGCCGAAGGTAATACGACCTACGGCGACATCTCTCGAGGTACTGTTATACGATCAATTTATGATGACTCTGCAAGGACGCAGTTCGTTCAGTAAAAGCTGTTGCTCTAAGTCTCATCACAGTGGGGTGATCTGCTGTGAACCTTATTTAGAATGTAAGATATAAAATAAGAAAACACCAGAATATATGAAAAGAAAGAAAAATGAGTGTGCCACTCGTAAGGCTGCGCCCTCGCCGACATGGGCTTGGCGCGGGATAGCATTAGCAGGATTTGCACGTGCTTGCTTTCAGCGGTTCATGAAACGAGAGGGGGGGAAATGCCGACAATGCTAGAATTCACCACTTGGTAGCCCATACTCAATGCAGAGCTGGGCTAAGCTTGGATAGAAAGACAGCGCCAGTTGCATATACACGAGCAGTACAGTGTCATACTGGGTATTCGTCTGAATACGTCCTCAGAACACAAACGATTGGACGAGGTCTCCAGGACTGTAAGGTCTTTGGCGCAGTTTAGATGTGGCGCGGCTTGCGAGGAGTTGAGCTGGTTGTTGTCCCACCCAGAGCTCTGCCGTGCTTTGCAATTATATAAGTGCGTCAGCGTGGAAGAGCGCTGTGCTAAGCCTGGCCGGCTTGGTGGTGTCGGCTGGGCCCCGGGCAGCGCCGGCCCTGACCATGGCATAGAGCTGCACTGTCCCAGCGGTGAACGGGCAGCGCTTGCCCCTCGCGGGGCCCCGCGTCGGGCGTGCATTTCACGTCTGCATGCCCTCTCCAGAGGCTCGATCGAGGCCCTGGTCTCACGTGCTCGACCGCCTCGTGGTAGAAGTGTGCTCCTGTGTCGCGACCAAAGCCCACTCGAATGTGAACCCACTCCGAGGCTCGTGTCTGCCGTTTCACGACACAACTCACGCCGAGCATGCTGCGGTGCCACGCACTCGGGAGCTGTCCGGAACCTGCGGCAGCCGCCACCCCGCGGAGAAATGCTATCCCCTGGTAAGGGGCGTCTGCTGCCTGGTTGAGAATGTGCCCAACAATGAACCGAGTGGACATGCGTCCACTAAGAAGGAAAAGAAAATGCTCGTACGCTTAGCATGACTACAACAGTGTTTTGTTCTCACAAGAAGGAAAAGAAAATGCCCTTACGCTTAGCACTACTAAAACAGTGATTTTCTTTGTGTTTTTTGTTTGGCTGCTTACTTCGGAGCTCTTGAAACGACAGCTCCCGAGAGCGTAAAACCATTAATATATGACCGACTGTGCATCATGTCGTGAGCCTTGTTGTGGACATAACGAAGTGCACACATGAAAGCTTGACGCGAAGCAATATATTTTTCGAAGCAGTCATGAATTGGTCGCAAAATGCTGATTTTTGCGCTAATAACGCTGGGGTCAGGAACAGATTATGAGCTTGCGACGCATAAATGATTTAAGCCGTTTGTGGCGTATAAATACTACTAACCCTGGATGGCTAACGGTGCCCGAATGCACGCTTCATCTCCCATCGTATTCAGAAGTCGTCGCCTTCCCAAAGCGCCTCCGTGTCTTTCGAAACGCAGTGCTATTAGAGACACCATCTCCTCGCACCACGTGCAAACAGCATCTCCTTCCAAAGTAAGCACACAGAAGTTACAATAAATTGCTTTTCCTACTTCTTAGAAGCCAAAAAAAAACTCAGTATATTATTTAATGCGAGGTTCAGTAAAAAAACGTTTTTCAATATCCCTCGGAGTCGGGGTGAATGCGCTAGCGCCTGGTAGCAAACTTTCTCATCTATTCGTGTACGTTGGCATGTGTACAAGCAACTGCCTTTAGCGAGTGAAATATGTACCATATCAAAAACTTCTTTGTGCTTAAGCCCCATGTCACGCTTCTGTAGTAGACACCTGTGCAGTTCCGAAGCGTGTTAATCTAAGAGCTTTTTTTTTTGTCTCCTCATACTTTGTGACTGCACGCGCTAACGCGCCCTGTAGACTCTTTTCGGCTACGTAGACACTGAACTGCTCTAGTGACGTTACTTTAGCTTTTGCGTTCGCCAGGCCTATACCTAACAGTGCGTGTGTGGCAGCGCTAACGAGCGGGCAACCAATCAAGCTGCGGAGCGCAAAAAGTTCATACACCGTTGTCCGGCCAATAGCTGTTTGTCACCGTTTTCCTTGAGTAATCATAAACGCGCAGCCGTTGCCATGCGGAAGAAATGAAATCCGAATTCGACCAGGTGCCCGCCGCGGGATCCATACTACGACAAGTATCTCTTTTTTTTTCTTTTTTTTTTAGTGGTGATTACAGGGCTTGTGCCTGTGTTGGCTGGCGGTAGAGCTATATAAATCGGCACGGTAACGCCTCGCTTTCTTTTTTTGTGTGTGTGACGCAGGAACGCACTCGTTACATTTTCAAAATAGTGACAAAAGGATATTTTACATACATTTTTTTTAATAACGTCTGGAATACCGTTATTCGTTACATTGGCTTGCCAGCACCGTAAAATTGGGGCATCGCCAAGTTCAAATTTGTGAAAACACCCACGAAACAAATTAAGCAGAAACAGCAAGCACGCCCTGTTCGTTCTCTATCACCTTTGAACCCGTCACAACGAAAAATATCGACCCCACAACAACAAACTAGTAGCCATTAGATAAAGGTTCCTTCTGTTTCAGGTTGCACTCATTTGTTTTTAACATTATCACTCGTGGGCTGCCATTTGGACTAAATATGAGCTTCGAGAGCGTTGCTTTTTATTGCTAATGATATAGCGCGTTACGTATTTCTTTAATCTGCAGGCTACGGGTGCACGTAATTTTTATGCAGGTACTAGCACCGTTGTGCACTTATAGGCACCGTACGAAAGGAGAGCGCCGCTTACAACGTCAACACCATCACCGTGAACTGCGATGAAGACAACGTCCTTCGATAGCAAACCCAGTTTAGGAGAGATAGGCGGGCACCAAATTCATGGCCAGCATCGGCTGCAGGAAGCGGGATATGCTAACGTAATGCTCTCCCGCATTTAATTTGCCTTTACAATTAATTATACAAAATCACAGGGGCTTGTTCGTTCAGGTTGCTTCATGTATAAACTTTCCAATGAGCTTCAGGCCACAATATTTGTGTGATGTACTTCAAAAACTATTTTGTCAAAAAAGCTGTGACCTGACGAGTGTGCCCGCAACTAGATATTATGCAGTACCCTAAATAAAGGAAGCCAGATGGGAAAAACATTACTAGTTATAAGAATACAAGTTCTGTTGGCGAATTATTTGAACCACTTTTTTCATCGCACAACTATTGCGTTCATCGCAGAAGGTATATGTAAATTAAACTATAGAGCAGAAAACTTGGCTCTACAGACGATTTGGGCATTAAAGTTTCATAGAGAAACGCTTCAATCCAGTATACAGAGATCAGTTGAATAACGATAACTCAATTTCGTTTGGGTAAATGCAGTTTTACCAAGCTACGGCCTTACGTCTCGAAAATAGGATATTATGGTTGCTCTTTGGTCGCTGCGAGCCCACAAATGTGTATTATCATTATACTTAGCTATAAATAGCCTGTTCACAAGCTTGATATATGGAGTTCACTGTATGGTTCATCCATAAAGCAATGTTTGGCACTACAGAAAACAAACACAACTAAGCCATCTACCAACGTGTTCTCTAAGTTTGTTATAGCCTAACAAAATTAGAGGGCACGTTTTTAAATAGCTTAGTTGGTTTAACAGCAGGGCTGTTCAGGCCCGCTTTGCCCGTGTCACCAAAAAACCTCTAAGCCCCCAGAAAAAAATGTGGTTAGGGAGGTCCCGGGAGTCGAACCCGGGACCTTTACGCCGTGAAACCGGCAACCTAACCGCTGGGCCTCCCGAAAAGCACGATACGATGAACTCATCCGTTATGATCGTAAAACAGGCGGCCCTGGCAACGTTTCGCAAATGTGCGTATGCACTGCCTTTAAATTCTCATGCGCATGCTGTAGCAGCCGAACAATCTCCTGGCTTTACGCGCCTGGTGGGAACGCAGTAGGCGTCAGGTTAGCAGTCAATTTAAAAGGCACACATGTTTTATGCACGACCACTTTAGCTGTTATACCCCACCGCGGTAGATCAGTGGCTACGGCGTTGTGCTTCCGACTGCAAGGTCTCGGGTTCAACTCCTGGCCGCGCAGCTGTTTTCCTAATGGGGAGGGGGGGGGGGGTCAAGAACGTCTGCATGGGCGAGGTATAGGTACACGCTAAATAAGCCCCACATAGTCCAAATTATTCTGTAACCCTCTACTACGCTCATCATAGTCAATGTGTTGCTGCTTCGGCGTGTAAAACGCAAATATTTCTACACTTCACTAACTGCAAATACCGATCTGCTTCATCTTGACCCAACATCACTGAAGCTTTATATGCGGCCGGTGAACCATTTTCTTTGGGCTAAGCGTGTTTGCAAAGGTTAAAAGCACTATATTCTTAACCGTGCAAGCAGTCTGCAGCAATTTAGGAGGCTGTCACTGCGGCAAATTTTGCTCGGACAACCTGAAATAGCTAAGGATCTATTTACCCTTTGGCTCTGTCCATGCCTACGACATTACTTGCTCCGTTGTTCCCTAGAGGCATGATTGTGTTACCACTGCTCATGTCAGGCAAACGTATACTGCAAAGCTGCACTATAAGGCGGCATTTGACAAAAAAACGGCTTGTTCACAGAAACGCACAATGGTATCAATACGAACAGCGTGACTTGGAACATGCCGGTCAGCTCACAGTGGCGAGGCTGAACGCTGGCTAAAATCAAGTAACAACACCATGAAGGCTATACGTACCATGCCACAGCCTCAGCGTACTTCAGTATTGTCTAAACCACGCGAGCTGTCTGCTCCGTAGGAGTTACCGGAACCTCCTCACAACCGCTGCGCTCCAAAGTAGCTGCTTCTACGTGTTTTTCTTAGTTGCCCTGCATGTAACCTCCCCTATACAGAATCCAGAATCAACCCTTGAAAGCGCGGAAACACAGACCGCCTGTGGCGTTATTCAGAACACAACGGTCAGAAGCTTTGACCAGCCCGGTATCAACTAGGTCCGAATTGGTCTTGGCCTTTCAGCCTTAGAAGTTACGAATAGGGCATCTCACCGTCGTCCTGATCCCCCCTCCCGACCCCCCATTTCTTTTTATTTTTTGAGCAAAATGAAAAGGTGCATGTTATTACTAGAAACTGTTAAGCCACTCGGTTCTAGGGATTCACAAAAATCAAAAATTTTGATTATATCTTACGAAATGATACCACAGAATGCGTGATATCGTAACGTGCATCAAAACGGCTTTCTGAATGCGGCCTCAAAATTCTAAAATGTTCTTTCCAAAGAGCACGAATTTGGCTTGTGACTTGGCATACAGTTGTATGCCGCGTCGCCTTGCGTTGGTCGCCTGTGATTTTTTTCTCTTACTGTTGGGAAAGAGACGCCAGTGCTGCGCCCAACAGCCTGGACTGTACGTATATATAGAGTTGAAATTAATGTAATAATACCAAGGTCTCCATTAAATAAATCATTAAATCCTCTTTAGCCCGCACATACGTCTAATCTTACGAGAAGTAAGTGGTCGGTTCATGTGTTTTTATGAATACTTTCCCAGCTTGGTTCTGGTCATTCTTTGTATTGGGATGATAGCTGCGATCAGACTCCTGCGGTAAGCCTAAGCTACATTCTAAGACAATCCTGTGGTTCGTCTTCCTTACACTACACTTGATTGGCCAATGCATGCGCCCAACAATGAATTTTCGGCGAATGACAACGCCGAGTATAAGAAAGTTAGGTCTGTGCTGTGACACCACGTAAAGCAAGCACGGCGTTCTTTGGCCCAGTGCCACAGTGCAGGTCATGTTTTTGAGTCAGTTGGTGTGCTTGTTGCTGTTATTTCCCTAATTTGCTTTGTTTGCAGCGAGAATTGGTCACTTGAGTGTGTTGCGGGGAAGCTGAACCACGGGATTTCCTTATAGCGCACATCTGGGTTATGAGGCTCGCCGAAGTGGAGGGGGCTAGTATTAATTTAGAACACCTGGTAGCCTTTAACGTTCGCCGATATTTCGATGGACGAGCGCTTTCGTTTGTCACCGACATCAGAAAAACGGACGCCGCGGCCGGAGCCGTGTCGTTGGGCTCAGCAGCACAATGCCTTAGCCCTTGATCCACCGCTTGGGATACAAAAAATAATTCCGTCCGGAAAGTTTGATGTTTTTTTTTATTTTAACCTGATTGAAAAAGAAAATGGAGAATGGAAGTTTTGTTTAACCAGCGGGGATTTTTTTTCCTACCGTTGACGTCTTTACGCAAGGTTCGTCCGTACTTCTACAGGAAACATCACTTTAGCACAGTTATTTTATTCATCACGGCTTACGTCTGAGGCAAATATGACGTTGCTGGCCCCAGCACCCTGGACGAAATTTGACGGGAAGTAGCGTACATCTGCTCCATGGTCTCGTTCCGCAACCATGAATGAGTCGGAACTTTTGTTCTGGGCGGAATTCAGAGTTTTGTCCGTTTCAATGCGTCCACTTCGGGCGCGCCCTGATTGGCTGAAGGCAGACGACCTGCATGTGAACCAAACAAAGCAGGTAATACGCAAGATGCCCCGCTCCCGGAACTGTACGCGACGCCTTGAAACGGACGCAACTCAGGAGTCCCAACCTGGCCCTCGCGTCGAAGAGCGCGTCAAGCTGTCATCACGGCCTTCGCACCACGGACGGCGGCCGCTCGCACCAAGCGCAGCGCATGCCTCGCGCGGCGACAGCCGAGCTTCCCACGTCGCGCAGCTTGCTGGCCAGCACAGCGACGACGGTGCACTGAGTACGCGTCCGTGGGCCCTGCGCCGGGACCGCCCAGGGGCCTCAGCCCCGCCGCCGAGGCCGCCGGCGGGCCCGGGCGCAGGGCCACGAGCAGCGTCCGTAGAGTAGGCTCCGAGGAGAGCATTGCTGTAGAAGATTGTTTCTTTTTGTTTCATTTGCTTGGCTTTTGTTTTCTTTCTCTTTCTCTGTGACCCTCCCCGTGCTTATTCCTTGGTTGGGGTCCTGTGCATCTCTTCGTGGCCGGCGGCTAGTTTTACAATCAAAGCAAGACGCTGAAGAACACGCTCCACTACATGAACGCTGCCTTCACCGCGCTTTTCACGATTGAGTGCGCCCTCAAGGTGGCCGCATTCGGAGTCCGGGTAAGGCTCCCGTCTTAGGCAGTGCCAGCTGGGACAGCCAGGGAACTCCGGCCCGGAGCTCGCTGGCTGGCCCCGTCGGCCACTAGTATGCGTAGCTCCTCTTGCAAGCTGGGCAGTGGGCAAGGCTTAGTGTCTCTGTGCTGTCACGCTGCCCCGGCTGCTCGTTGCTGAGGCCCGCCGTCGTCAGCGCAGTGGCGGCAGCACGACAGGTGGCGCCACTGACGGGCCTGCTGTTGACCCTGGCAGCACGCCGCTGCCTTCCCAGGTGGTGTCCGCGTGCACGCGGCGCCGTGCGGTCGTGCTGCCAGTTGCATTTTGCCACCCATGGTTGCGCGGGGTCAGTGCTGCTGCGGTGCCCCCTTGTACTCCTCTGGCGAACGCATTCGAGCCCGGCGGCGGCACTGGCCCCGCGGAGCGACGCCGACATAGGTCAAAGCAGGTCTGGAGCTGAAACCGGCGGCGGAAAAGCAGCCCGATGCGCTCATGTGCTACGCGAGGGCGACCAACCTGCCAACCGCCCTCGTGGTGTCGTCTTACCAAAAGAAAGCGGAAAAAAGAACGATACTTGAGCTAGCTTCCCTTGAACGAGGGTGCAATTTGCTGCATGTGACATGGTGAAAGTGTGACATGGGTTTGTGCTAGCAGCATTGTAAGCATCTTCTAGGACCTCGACGCTTGGCCCGCAGAGGGCCCCGTCAGGAGTGGCGTCTCTACCTGTCCTACGTGTACACCGCCCCACCCTACCCCGTCCATGCTTCACCCCTTTCTGCCCTCTTTCGTTCTCACACGGAGCCGGTAGTGTTTAGTTCCCTTCGTGTTTCCGCTTCTTTTCGTTCTCCCTGAGTTCGCGTACGTTCTCCGTTTCCCCAGAGTCTTGAAGACCCCAGCGCGGACCAAGGATACCTGAGGGCTACTTAGTCTTCCCCGTACTGTGCCTCCTCCTGCCAGCGAGCACCGCGTGATGCCGCTGGCAGGCGCCGCAGGGGGGCTTCCCCGTAGAGCGTTCAGCGTCGCGTCGGAAGTACGCGCGGCAGAGTGGGATACGGCCCCTTGTCCCCGGGTCTGTTAGGCGCCCTTTGTTCTGCTCTCCTGGGACCCCTTTTACTGCCTGCCCGTGTCCTGCACGCCAGACTGCATGCCGAGCATCTTCAGCACCTGCTGCCGTGTGGAGCACCCGCGACGAGTCGCCGGACGCTTGCCTGCCGCCCTGCTCGTCTCTTGGGCATGACCGCTGCACGTTACTGCTGCCGCCGTTTCGAAATGGCTCTTGGGGAGCGCCGCTATGCCGGCGAGGTTCCGAAGCGCCCCTTGGGTCCGTCCCCTGACAACGGCGCTCGCAGGAAGGTCTCGACGATGGCGCACAACGTGGTGGCTCCAGGAGCGTGACGTTTCGAAAGACTCTCTGCTTGAGCTGCTGGCCGCTGCTCGCTGCGGCTGCCCGTCGATGTACCTTGAGCTGCCTTTCGCCCTCGCGGCCGTTCCTAAGCGTTTGCTGCCCGAGTGTGTAAAAGGGGCAAAGCTCTAGCTGGGAGTGAGAACGGAGCATACAGCGCTCTCCATACCTGGTTATTCTACGGGCCATCCTAAAAACACTCTTTTTCGGATTCATTAGAACCACGTTTTGCCACCCTTGTTAGATCGCGTCAGGCGTAATTTGGTTGCTTGCGAAGTAGACGCGAGTGAGGCACGTTATCTTGCGCTGTTTTCAATGCCTGGTCGATATGACCGAAAAGAAAGCTCGTTAATCGTTTCTACGGTGTTAAGATTTTCTGTGTCTCTCAAGCCACTGTTGTGTTAGAACGAACAGACTAAGGGTACTCTTATACTAAGCAGTGGACACAACTTTAGGCCATCAGGGGACGTTCGGCTGGAACGGGTACTGTTGCGGGAAACAAGCCACGTCTTTTCCCAGTTGCACGATCATTCGGATTTCATCGTTAGGCTTTGTCAAAGAAAGGCAACTGGCGAAATGGAAGATACGCTGTCTTCACACAGAATGCTTTTTCGTCAGGCAGTGCCCGCGAGGTCAAAGGATATTCCTAGCAGCGCTGCTTGGTTAGCTGAATGAACAAGTGCACGCCAGGCGGGTACCTGCGAGCGAGACAGGAGCCAAGGGGCGTTTCACGGAGAACCTGGGGTGAGCGCTGCCTCCTCCTTTTCCCTAGGGCGGGGAAGAGGCAGCGCCGGACAGGGATTTTTTTCGCGCTCCTCCTCGGTGGCTCATTACCGTCCTTCTGGTTTCTTCCCCTCCCTCCTCTGGTGGACCTCTAGTTCCATTATGCCAGCGATTTATATTCCGACATACTAAGCTACTTAAACATGGCCTTCACTATCCTTTTCCTGCTGGAATGTATATTCAAGTTCATGGCTTATGGATGCAAGGTTTGGGAAAATTATATTTTTTCATCTTTTCGTTCTGTTTCGTTCCTGGTTTTTCTGCTGTGGTGACTGAGAGTGTGCGCAGCTAGAGGAACTCGCAGCTTCTCTGTACCGCCGCTCTTTTCGTTCCTTCTGTTTCCTGTCCGCCTGCCAACCTGCCCGTGGCATAAAGCGCTAACCTTGCTAGGAAGAACCGCCGCTAGCATGTCACCCATCGCCCCAACACATCCGACCCCCATCACGCGGCAAATCGGGGACACAGAGAGCGCTACGCTGTTTGGCACGGCGTGATAACGGGCTGACGCCACAGAGGGCCGCAACACTAAAGAAATATTCGACCATTGACCCGATCGTAATTAACTAGCATGTTGCGTCTGGTCTTCTTCACTTAGCGAAGCGTCAGATGAAACGTCTAACCGTGCCCTCCTCACCTGAAAATGCCGTTACTGGGATCATGCAGAATTACACTGCTTGGTGCCTTACAGCGTGCCTTAGTTTGCTTAATAACGACAGGTAAGAAACCACGCGCTGAACATCAGCACAAGCTTCAGATAATTCCTATATTCATGGCGTTTGGCTTGGCTTTTGCCATTCTGTTAAATGATTACTGAGAGCAAGCTACGCTCATTAATCGTCGCCCAGCAACAGAGCTAGCTGGCTGTTACAGTCACAACTACTGCTGCTCTTCAGGGTGCTCTGTGGCGAAATCGCTATTTTACACCTTCATAAAGCAGTGAGTATTTCGCAGTATACCCGTTTCTCAGCGCCGTTTTCAGAGCGCACTGCAGTGTTGAGTAAACATTAAGCATCCCGCTGTGCTAAATTCATATCTCCTAGCAAGGTTACTTAACTCGGCGGTGACAGATTGCTGCTGCAGAAGTTCGGATTATTCCAGCGCGTCTTGATATCAAAGCAGAGGGCAAAGAATGCTCCCGGGCCACATTTTATACTAATTTGTTATGTACATAAATTGCTCGGTGAGAAGGTGCTCTGTTCGGGTGTCGCAGGCAACGGCTCCTGGGTGTAGAGTTTCCTTCTTTTTTAATTTTTAGCATTTCGCAATAATAGTGGCACTCGTGTTTGTATATATCGTTTGAAACTAAAGTAACTAGTAATTCGCTGGACCTGACGTCTATAGCGTGCATAACAAATATTAAACAATTGCCGTGGAGCCGTCACTCATGTATTATATCAAAAGCAAGTGTTTTTTTCAAAGTTACACTGAAATAAAATAGGCGCAAACAATGCACGTACGGTGAGTCTTGAGCCAGCCTCAGAAAGAGATCAACGCACAACTCATCTTTTTCCATTCTTCGCTTTCATGAGTGATAGGAGCAGAGCGTTACGGTGGCTGCCACGGCTTGTGTTGGCTCACGTTAACGCTATATAGCGAAGATTGCAAATCGTGAATTTTTCTCATTACACCCACATATCCGAGTGTCTACAAATAAAGTTAAAATTGAACATTTAAAAGCAAGACAATTCTTGCGTTAGCAGGGGAGACTATTTGTAAGTATTTGTGCTCAATTGCGTGTTAGTGAGGACCGGACATCTTCCCCTCTTTTTCTGCTGATGTGTTTGGAGCGCTAAACCTGACTTCCAGGTTTTAGGTGCGAGTGGGTGGTACCATTAGGCGGGAATTAAATACGAACGGCGGTACTCGTGGCCCTCGTGGCTTTCGCTACAGGATGCGCCATCTGACTGCACTGACGGGAAACAGAGGCACTTGAACGTTCGGACCATTTTTCGGTTCCTCAATGTTTCACCTCAACGGCGGAGCGCTGGAGGCCGCGCTTAGTTCTTGAAATAGTTCAACAGTGAACTATTCTAGTTTACTATATTGCAGGAAAAGAGCTAAGCGAACGGCTACCTTCTTTTCCTGGTTCCTTTCTTGTAGTTGTTGCCGCCCAGATTGATCTATCACGATAAAATATAACCTGCACTACACGACAAGCTACATAATTATCGATAACGTTCACAGACATTAGATATTAGATACTACCAGCACTGCGCCATTGGGTGCAATGCAATACGCGATCTTGCACTTGGCGCTCGACTAAGGATCCTCGCGGACAAGCGCAGATGTAGCTTGCGGTTTTTTTCTACCCCCCCGGGACGAACGAAGGGGTCGGAGGCAGACAAAAAATGCCGAGCTGGTAGTGTACGATGGCAACCGGGAACCCAAATTCCGCGAACAGATTCAGCCAGTGTGGGCCAAATCGAACACGCACCTTACGCAGCCGATGCTTGGTTTCGAATATGTGACGGCTCAAGGAACAGATATGCTTGCCCAGATGTAAATATGCTTGGAGTACTTCGCTCTTGTTCCCCTGTGTATTTTTTCTTCTTTTACACTACGCATTCTTAGCCCCATTACAAAGGAAGAAAAAAAATGATCCCTTAGAAGCCAATATCCACGTATACACGCCGTAAACTTTCATCTCGTTTACGGCTTACGTGGAAATTATGTTTTTTTTTGTATGGTGTGGATTTTTTTTATGGAGTGCACATATCTAAAAGGAGACAATGGCTTTAGCACAACTCATGAAAACATAAATCGAGCGAAAAGCGTTTTTAATTTGGTCCCATGCGACTGCGCTTGGCGTGAACGGTAGGGAAGGACATCTAATTCGCCACTCATTGGGTGTTTAGATGTTGAGTGTTCTCACACGTGGAAATGTCGCGTAGTCACGCCAGAGGAGCGTATCTCGCCGGGAGTGGTTGCCCACTTTGCGTTTGGGCACAGGCAGAGGAGTCAAAGCGCGTGCACAACGTGCACATCTCCGATAGTCGCAAGCGTAACCGGTCGCCTTCGAGCGTTGACCAAGAAATAAGGCGCCTTGATGACATCAAGGAACAGGCTTCAACAAAGCGTGCCGAAAACAGATGATAGGGTTCTAAGAAATGATGGGCGAGTGCGTTGTCGTCGTCTGCTTTCGTGACAGAACTTGACCAATCTTCTCTTTTCATCTCTTGTTGCGCTAATCCTTAGCGCTAAAAACGGAACCCAATGTTCTGCTTTGTCTCATACGCGCCACTGCTTCTGCGTTCCCTGTGACCTCGGTACAAGGCGTGTGAGCAAGCTGCGACTCGTGAAGAGGGCAAGGTGGGCAGAGGGGCAAACTTCTGGATTTCGTTTTGTTGAGAGAATCTTCGGACAGGCTGGACTTGCAAGTTTAAGGTGCGCGGGGGAACTATCTACCGATACACCCAGGAGCCGGGGAATGCGACTGAATCAATGGCTTGTAATGGCCATATGTGGCAGTATACAGGATGTCGGTCACCTTCGAGCATCGGTTATTCTGCCAGGATTAGCGAGGATTGTGCGTGAGTGGAGGTGAGACCAGTGTCTTTATCTTTGAAAGAGCGCACTTGAAATCAAACCGTTGCACATGCAGCAAAAACACACGCGAGAAACCAAGAGTTGCTCTGCAGCTGTTGGGTTCTCAGTATGTTTAGGGCTCTAGGAATCGGCTTAACTTTTAATGACTGCAATACCTTTGTTCAATTCGAGTGCAATGGGTAGCTTTCTTGCCATCAAAAATTAATGATACAGTGCTGTTGTGATTAAAAAAAAAGTGCTGTTATCACTTGCATGACTTCTGTATGCTATCCCAATGAGCTCTTAAAATGCAACTTTTAACTCACACAGTTTCAAAGTTGGTGTGCCCCTCTCTCAAAGTTAAATCTTATCTCGATATGGGTGCGGTGCATGTGTGCATGCTGCATTTGTTATTCTATTTGGAGCCTGAAACTTACTGACGATCACACTTGTCCTGTCGTTTTTCCCAAACAAGAATTTCTTCAAGAATCCGTGGCACACCTTTGATTTCATCACTGTTATCGGAAGCATCATCGACGTTCTAGTAATGGAGACGGGGGTGAGTATCACTGCTTTCAAAAACGCCGTCCGCCGTCTGCATATAGCATCGTTCACTTTCCTTGCTGAATTATTTATCAGACGGGTTAGTCATAGACCTAAGCGCTCGTGAAGCAAGTACTGTGGCTTCTTGATGCAACGGTTTTTATAAGCCGCGTTGTTGTGCATTTGGGAGTGCGCAATCCCTTTCCAGCAATTACAGTTGTCGCATCATTTCCTCTCTCTCTTTTTTTACAGTTGAACTTTTTTAGCGTGGGGTTCTTGAGGCTATTTCGAGCAGCCCGCCTGATTAAGCTTCTCAGGCAGGGCTACACCATACGAATTCTCCTTTGGACATTCATTCAGTCTTTCAAAGTAAGTTGGCGTTTTTTATACTGTGTGTTCATTTACAGAATAGAGTATTTTTGGCCGAAGCTGTAGGAGCAGCTCTTCCGTCATCTGCCCTCCACCTGGCGGCAGTGTCGGATACAAAGTTGTTGCCGCGACAAGTTGTGTCCGAAAAAGGCTGTGCTCGCAAACCTATAGAAAAATGAGTTCCCCCTTTTTCGCTGCTCGAATGCAAGCCTGTGCACCTTTAAGGGTTGCGTAAAAAAAGTTCGTGGCTCAAAGAAGAAAACAGTCGTAACTACAATCAATGCCACTACTCACGATACATTACGCACTATGGCACACTGCTACATTGGTTTAGACGTTTGTCTGTGCTGTTTACTATAGTTTATTCCATGCGATGAAATAATAACCGTCAACGTGGTCCTTTGATATACAATGTAGCACATTGAACTGACGTGCCTACGGGGCCTAGCTTTAACAATTTGCTCGGCTATTTTTCTTACATGACAAAACTACACTTACACAGGGCGTTTTAGCGTAAGTACTCTTCGAAATCGAACAGTTGGGATGGGAAAGTAGTCTGCGCAATCAGGCCATTTAGGAGGGCAGAACAGTAGAAACTGGTCGGGTCGGCCACAAGTAGCAAGAAAATATACTAAACCTTTGTAATATGTCTTGTAATTGTCGTATCTGTGCTTATGTGAAGTTAGGCAGAAAGATTTACTTCGCGCAAATATTTCCACCACGCAGGGAGCCGACCAGACTGTGACGTGGCTAAATGTACTCTCACATAAGGAGGGGTGCATTCTTTGTTATGCTTTGCGATTCCAGCTCTTAGATAGTTTTAGTTTGCTTCCGGAAAAATCAAACCGCTACTAACTGAAATGACTTTCGTAACTTCGAGCACTTATGGACAGCATCAAGCCCTACTTTCGCTCGCGGGGCGCTTCATTACCTCCGTTCCAGTGAATGTGCTAGTAGCGCCAGCAAAGCTTTAGCTACAAGCTAACTGATACACCCGTTGTCTGTCATTTTTATTGTTGTTATTTATAGTTTAGAGCGCATGCTGGGCTCATTCATGGCTCTGAAACACTCGTTCAGAACGTTACGGCCTATTACGCCCATCGACGTCGAATCTTCGTACTCTTCCTTAGCTTAAAGCGCACCATTTCAGGCTGAGTTCCGTTTAGATCACATGTATCTCGTGTTAGGAGGCTCTTTTCGCCTGCAGCAGTAAAAATAGTTGATAGCAAACTATAAAAACGACTAGACAGACTGCACACGACAATCTTTTAATCTAATCGAGCAGTGCTGCTGTTTATTTGTGAAAGCATAGCTTTCACATCGCATCGAAATTTCCAAGTGAAAAAGAAGCGCAATGCTTGCAGAACCACTCCTTAGCAGCGCTTGTTCAATGCCTGTTTAAAGGGCCCCTGCAACAATTTTTTTTTTCACTTTTTTAACCATCTGAAACGTATTTACAACATGGTGAACAAGGCAATCCAGTCCTTAGATTAGTGGGCCATGAAATATCCGAAACACAAGGCCATTAAATATCCGAAACACAAGTTACTGCCCTAAGCACATCAGATAACTTAATAAGCTGGTTCGGAACATTTTTTTTTCTCTCTCTCTTTCCCGGTGTTTTTCGAAGACAGGGCATTCTTCGCGTGCTTACGTGCCGTCCCACACGCAAAAACACCGCTACTGGCCGGTTTCCTCTCCGCTGCAGTAAACAAAGCATGCCACGGCTGCTTTAAAAAAAAGTTGTAATGAAAGCAAGTCCGAGAGAACTAAAGGTATCTGTTGCGGCGAGCATCGCGGAGTGCCATTGTGCGCTGGCGATAACTACGGCTTTCGCAGTGCTTCCAGACATTAAAAG
Source organism: Haemaphysalis longicornis (assembly GCF_048455015.1). Lineage (NCBI taxonomy): Eukaryota > Metazoa > Arthropoda > Arachnida > Ixodida > Ixodidae > Haemaphysalis > Haemaphysalis longicornis. Next base: position 292,390,288 of record NW_027526203.1, on the reverse strand, counting down.
AGGGGTGAAACCGTTTGTCAGCACTGCTGCAGAGACCCTCTAAGTAAAGAAATAACTCCTTTGTAAGCACCCTTTAATAATCTCCAAGCTGAAGTCTTTGTGAAAAAGAGCGAGCCAGATGTTCCCGCATACCAAACGTGCTTCCTTTCTGCCATTGCAAAGTGGATGCCCCAAAAATACGGCTTGAAGGCTATCTAGCTAGCAAGTTTTGATTAGCTGGTTCATTAGCGCAGGTGAGGCTTTTTCCGAGAGCTCACTCGCTGCAATAGCATAACGAGCAGGTATAATTTATTCTGACCAAGGGCATTATTTTTATCGACTCCAGCTGTCTCCACTGAAGCACGATGGGTTAGCATACGGGGAGTGCATGATAGCGTGCACTTTCTCTCTAACCCCGTCTTTCTCCCTTATTCTTGCTCGTTGTGGTGAAAGCTATGAAGGTAGGGCTCAATTAAGACTCTCACTCAAGACGTATTTGCGCTTTCTACAAGCCCTAAAACTGAACTAGTCCACGGTCGGACCACAGTGGAGTGACACTGCCGGCGCTAAACAAAGTCATTGAAGTCCATTTGCTGACGCTCCTGTCTGTTCGTATTTGGGTGTGCACAGCTTTCGTGACATCTTCAGATTCAATGTTCGCAGTATATCTGTTAAGGTGGCACCTCCATTGACTGATATCTCGCTGTTCTGCGCTCATAATTGTAATTTGGAAACTTAGTCACCAGAAACGGCGGTTTTGTTGCTACCACAGCTATTTCTAAGGATTTCCCGGCTTTACATGGTCGTAAATAAAGTCACACTCACTCAACGTACAGCGGCATCTGTTCAGCTGGCACCAAAAACAGTTGATTTGGTCACAGCCTGGTCACTTTGAAATGGGGATTTTCATGTTTGTTTGTTGTTGTTTTTTTTTCAAAACGATTGACATTCTGAGCAGCCAGCACTTTGAAAAGCACGCGAGCTAGATATATACAGAAGCAAAATCTGCCTGTCTGCAGTAGCCAGCACGATACCACGGTTTCTGCGGTCGCCAAGGTTTTGCGCTATGGCTATTTTACATTACGTGATAATGTAAGCTAAGACAGCAGCTGTCTTCAATGCGAATGCCTTTGAAATTGCTACAGGGTTACCCGCTTGTTGTGTTAGGTCTTTGCTAACGAACTAACGTATGCGGTGTGTGCCAACTGTTTGCGGGTGTTGTCAGATTGGTTCCGTTTCTTCCTGTTGACGAAGCCGGTTTTGACGCGTGTTTCTCATTCTCGCATTCTTCCATTTTTCTTGTCGTAGGCTTTGCCTTACGTTTGCTTGCTCATAGCGATGCTCTTCTTCATCTACGCCATAATCGGCATGCAGGTAAGCAGGATTTTCGCATTCTACACACCGTTTATTTTCCTTGTTTACTGATAGGTTACCAACGTTAACTGTTATGTATTGCGGGGCGGGAGGACCGTAATTTTGGCCACATTTAAATGTTAGTTCAAATTGTGTACTGGAACGACGTGTATTGTGCTCTTAAATTGTCTTTGTCCTAAAGTGTCGTTGTGCAGCGAACACTGTATCTTGTCTGCTCATTGCATGTGGCAGCGCTAGAAACAGAGGCCAGTAAAGAAGAAACAATGTAATTGCCTACTGCCTGATTACGTCCTTTTCTTGAAGAAACAATGTTTTTGCCTACTGCCTAATTACGTCCTTTTCTTTATTGTGGTTATATTCTAGTTTACATGCCAAATTTACTTGTCGGCAACTTCGCACAAGTGATTTCTCACCCAGAGGGCGACGAGAAGTGACATATGGAAGCTATTTATTGTTGGAACTACGTGCATCTGCTGTGTTAGGAATAACCCACGCTAACGCTTGCTAACATGCCCCGCTGGCGTCTTCCCTTCTTGCTTCGACAGCGAGCTGCAAGGTGCAGTGCGATTGTCAGGATTGCTTGCTTTCATTCTTCCGACGGAAATGTCATCTGATGCTATTTTTGCCATCATGCGTACTCGCGTAGGGCACTAGCAATCCTGTGAGACGGCTTTGTAATGTTAAAAAGGGGGGAATCTTCTCAGTCAACGTGAGCAGTTTGACTGCTGAACGTTGAAGGCATTTTTAGCCGATCACTTTCAGCGAAACACAACTTCGCTACTTTGCTGGGTAGTTCTGTAGTTTATGCGAATAAATATAATGAAACTTCATGGGAACTGTAAATATGCACAAAAACCGACATATGCCATTAGGGCTTCCGTAACCATCTATGTCCCTGACTCCGCATCTTGCGCGGTCTGAAATCTGGAGTGGGGTCGTGGGGAGAAAAAAAGCAATGGGCATTAACTGGAAAATCGTACGCCAAGCGAGACCACCGAGAGAGCCGGAGATGAACTTCGGAGATAAACGCACGAGACTAGACAAATGAAGCCTACACGTGCATAAAATCACGAAAAATATTCCATAGCTGCTGTCAATCGCCAGCCCGTGTAAAATGATCCATTATTTGCTGCCAAGTCTTCGCGGTTACTACGAACCAACCCGCATGTGCGTCAAAGAAAGTCACGGATAGACAGTCCTAGCCGAATTCTCTGTGTTGGCGTAGCCTCAACAGAGTTGCAATTGTTCTTTCCATTCGGCTTAGGTCAGGAAAATTGAACATAGTTTGTCGGTGTGCAGCGGAGGCCATCGCTTACTTGAAAGTGTGCCTACCTAAAGAGCAGCCTCTGAGGGACCAACCGTGTTTCTGCGGTTGAACCTGTGTCGACCGACCATACGTGGTGCGACTGCGATGGCTCTTCAACACTATGCAGCGTGGCGAGGAAAACTGAAGTGTGCACGAGCGTCCGGAAACCGCAGCGACGGTGGCAGTTTGGGGGCGGGGGCGTGTGTGTTGTTTACAAGCTGCCGAGCAGCCGTGGCCGACCAGCAGCCATGGCGCGGGCCACGGCTGCGCGCGGGTCTTCCCACCCGGCGGCGCGTGAGCGCGGTGCCCGAATCTCTTGTGACGGTCGTGTTCTGGTTTTGACCCGTGCCTTGCAGGTTTTCGGCAATATCAGATTTGACCCTGACACAGAGATCAATCGGCACAACAATTTTCAGTCCTTCTTTCAGTCCTTAATACTGTTGTTTCGGTGAGTTCCACCCCCTGGCGGCAGTGCACACCGATGGCGGCCTTAGCTAGAGCCTCGGGAGCGGCTGGGCCGGCCATGCAGCACGGTCCGACCGCATAGCAGCGTAGCGCCCTAGAGGAGCACGCCAGCCGCCCACGGGAGGCACCACGTAGGGTTCTGCATTGTCCGGCGCCGTGGCGCGCGTCGGCGTAGCGTTTTCCCCCTTCTGTCCTCACCTTCCCTTTGAACCCGACCCGAATCCCGTCGCGGGTTCCTCCGTGATGCTGTTGTGTCTTTTGCCCAGGTCTTTGGAAATATTATGCTGGCGTCGGACAGTCAAATAACAAGGCACAATAACTTCCGAACTTTCTTTCAAGGTCTAATGCTTCTGTTCAGGCAAGTGAAATCCTAACCTAAGCACATGCCGCCTACAAAGGGCCTACCACGCCTTTGCTGTGCACAGCTCTTTCTTTTTTTTTGCCCACGCGTGCCGTTCAAAGATCCTCATGTTTGGGCCCTCTCAATTTCCTTGCATTCCTGTGCCATTGTTTTGTGTGTGCGCGCCCTCAGTTTTCTCTTTTCTGTATATAATTTCATTTCAATGCGCTCTACCCAAGACACCAGCCGGCTGCTCCGTGAAGGAAGGGCTTGCATGGCACCTTCCGTACGAACGTCACTGTTTCGCGAGAGGAACGCCTTTTCTTTCCCCCTTCTTGTTCAATTGGCTGCTCGCACAAGCGCTCCAGAGCCATCGCCGAGCCCTTCCGCGTCAGACGTGAACCTCGTGTCCCACGAGCTTGCAGACGTAACCTCTGTCAGCTTCCAGGATCGATTGCGCTACAGAGACTGCTTTGTAATCCGAGGAAGCTCGCCCTTACAGGTACCGCAACCGTCAATCAGCCTGTTTCAAACCACAGTCTAGTATGCGTACATGCTTTCCACGTTTTTTATCCAAAGACTCTGTCCCGAATTCCTGCGCCCCTATGAAGATTGTAGTGCGAACCACTGTCCCACGCCACTGGTTCCCACTCGCGAAAGGAGCGATCCGTGAACATTCTCCGACGGCCGCTGGCGACCTCATGTATAGCGTCCACTGCGGCGCACATTCTTCTCTCACGCGACACCGGTTCTTATTGCTTGCCACAGGTCAGTGCGAGCCAGGCCGTTCAAGCCTAATAACAGCATTAAATGGACGTGCTTATTTCACATGCCAACCAATTCGCGCGCTTTGAGAGCCGTCGACGTAAATAGCAAATTAAATCGCCCGGTATTTCTTCAGTAACTGCCAAGAAAGAACTCAGAGGCAAGCAACTCCAAAACTCAAGCTTAATTTCCAACGCTTAGATTCAACGCTTGCGCCATGAGGAGTAGATTTGGTGGGCTCCTTTTAGGCTACTTCAAGCTTTTTAATGTGCACATACCGTGCCGATAAGTAAAAGAAAACGTTTAGCTCTGAAAAGACGAGGACACAGAGATAGAAGAGAGCTATGTTCGTCTTTTTAGCAGTAAACATTTTTATTCAGCATGAGCCAACTCGCCCCAAGTTAACGCCACGTAGTTTGACGCTTTTTTTTTCTTCGGAAATACAACCATCGCGGCTCATAATCCAAACCCATGACACAATGTTGTCCCCAGCACCGGGATGCCTTGCCCAATACACCGCCACGGTTAATGGCAGGCACTGCAGCCTTTGCAAATACTGCTGCCCTTAGCTAAAGGTCCTGAATCCGCGATAATTGAACACTGAGGAATTGCTAACCGTGTAACTATATGCACTACTCGAGCTGATGATAACATAAATGAACACGTATTCCTCAGCCTGACCGCGTGCCCGTAACACGGCGCATGCGTGCTCGACAAGGGTTGTAATAAGAAGGCCACTGGCTACCTGCGCCAGAGCTGGAACAAAATAGAAGTCTTCTACCAAGAAAATCTGAAGAACTTTTGAAATTTGAATAATTTTGAAAAAAAGGAATGTATTTTTTTCACTTGAATTAGCACGCTCACACTCATTGGGTAATTAACACGTTTGCGCTGACACATACTCTTAAGAACTCCCGTGGGGTTCCTCCACCACAACGCACCTGAATGACTAGTCACTGTGATAAAATTAGCCACGTAGGCCAGTGACGAATCATTGCATTTTGTATTGCGTTATGTCACAGCACGGCTGAAGATGAAAAAAATACTTATTTAAAAAATGAAAGGATACAGTCAGCCCTTGACCGACGTCCTACGGGCGAAAAGGAAAGCGAAATGTTCATAGGGCAAAGCATTGTTTAAATGCAGCACGCGGGCTCTCTCATCCAGGTGTAGCGGAAAATACTGTCGCAGTATTGTTTCTGGTTGTCTGGCTCGGAAGTGGGGTGTAGCCCATTCTGCAAGTCCACCGATCGACCTGCGGGTGGTGGCCAGTCAAGGGGTTGTTTGCGCAAGCGAGGCCTTGGCAGGGGCGCAGCTTTGCATTGTGACAAAACAGGCAGACGCACAGCATGCATTCTTCTTATGGTATTTGGAGAAAGAAAATATTACGGCTGATGGGTGTGTGATGACACATCCCCGTTCCCCCGCACAAGGAGAGGGAGGATCATGATGTCGTGATGACGATGTGCTGTACGTACAACCTTTGTCAAAATTTTGTGGGCCAACCCTAAGTCTTCTCGACCACACAGAATTCAAAGAATCGGCTTTACCTTTAAACGTGACAAAATATTTTAAGGCGGTAATAAAGAAAGGTGGTTTCCCTAGCTTTCCGGCATAAAAAGTTTCAACCTTGCTCGGGACGAAAGCTTGTACATTGAATTTTTTGGAACCTGCGCGTTTCCGGCTTGGCCCACAAAATTTTGACAAAGACTGTACATACGCAAGCGTAATTGCTCGCTAGCATCCAGGCGTACGTCATGTTTCATGATAAAAAGCGACAAAATAGGGTACAACGGATGCGTACTTTACTTTCCATAGAGTATACGGAGTAGCTCTACTGCTCAAGCGCCTGCTTCTTGTCGCGCTCCTTCAAATAATAGCAAAATTACTTTAATCTTTTCTCACTCAGATTCGCGTGCGCAGCTTTGGTCGAAGTACTTAGATTAAGCCTGACTATGGCGCCCAAGCGCACATACCTTTGTAACTGCCGTCCTTGAAGGCCAGCGGCGTTCGAGATGTTCACCGGATGGCTCCTCTAGCGGCTCCGTTCGGTCGCGCGTGGGAACCTGGCTCGGCACGTCGGCCGCGGACCCCTCAGTCGTCCAGCGCCCTCCTCGCTGTAGGATCCGCACTGTCCACGCCGCTGAGTCCCAGGACATCTCAAGCCGGGCCACCGTTCGCTCGTGGAAGCGACGAAGCGCGCGCTTCCGGGAGGGCAGCCCGTGTACAACGGGCCCCTCTTGAGATGTCCACCCAGCAGGCGCATTTAGGCTGGGACTCCGCGAGTGAGCGGTGCGCCCACGGGCTGCGTTAGTTGCACTAGGCTCCCTAGGATGAGGTCTGTTTCTGACGGCCTTCGACACCGCTTGGGCTTTGCTGCGCATGCCTTCTGCTTCATGCCTGGCTCTTGGCTGTACACTGCACCCTGCTTCGCATGAACCACGCACACGGCTTATGCACCCATGCACAACGCTTAGGGGGGACATTCTCGCGCAAGCCCCTCAGGGGAAGGAGGTGGCCTTTCTGCAGCCATAACATTTGCCATTCGCAAACGTTATCTAGTGCTTTCAGCTTTGAGTTAGCCGCCTGGCATGGGAATGGCCCCCTGGATATGCTTCTGCACTGCATACTTGCCACTTAGGGTACTAACGTATTAACACGCATATCCATTACTCGTAATGGCTATAAGCAAGACGTAGTTGTGCATACTGTGGCACTGAACATTTATTTTGCTTTCGTGTCTTTTAAAAAAAAAAATGATTTTTTTTTTCGTGTATCAGAAGGGGATGTTCACATTGTTCCCCTTAATCTGTCTAGTGAAGTGCGTCACGCTTCACATTCTTTAAGGAAATTTCGGCCAGTTTTCAGATTATGTGCGTGGGGCAACATGCCTTACGTTGACAGTTATCAGCTATCATAGTATCGATGAACCACTAATAAAAAATAGGCGGGAGGGTGGGGGGAGGCAATTGTGACCATTAGGTGGATACTGTTTTCACTGTGAGCTCAGCCAACACTTAAGAAAGGCAGGGCAATCAGCTCGCTTATTCATTGTTGTTATCAATTGCACTTTTGGGTCCCGTGTTGCGGAGAAGAGTGTAAAGCGTAAAAAAGTGCCTCAAAGGCGACTTTGTTGGCATTGTTTTGTCTATATCGCGTTCATTTTCTTTTTTCTTTTGTCGAGCATGCAGTTTATCCGACAGATGAAGTAACTCAGAACTGCGAAGTGCAACCAGGGCACAGATAGGTCAAACTTTTGAGGGAGTTAACCAGAACGCGGCTGGAACTTGAGAAATCCCGCTACAAAGGAGTCGATCGTGCAACGCGAGAAGCTGATGTTCTTGCGACTTGCTTATACTGAGCAGTTGTGCACGGTAGACTGGCGGCAATCAAGTGGCAATGAACTAGGCGCACTGTGGTTGAAATGAGACAACTATTAGTGACAGAAAAATTCACGAAGACCGTAGGCTATCAATCGCCAAAAGTGTTGGCTAAAACCATTCGGCCTTGAAGATGGCATGACATTTTAAGGACATTCATGAAATGGGTACTGCTAGCAAGTACTTTTTTTGCAAGCTTTCTAGGAGCTTAGAAGATTGTGATTGATGAGCCGAATAAAATGTTCATAGATCCTGTACTTGGTATTAAGAACCTCCACGGTGTCATTAACAGACATGTGTCTGTGTGAACGCACACACATGGCGAAGGCCGCGCTAAAAGCTAGAAGGACCAAACAGGGTAAATCTTACGGTAACATTGATCCGGAAAGAAAAGCTTTGTGTCGTGTGGCGGTAATGCCTCCGGGCTTCAAATGGGCAACAGTAAAGACAGTATCCACACGTAACTGGTAACATTACATGACCACAGCTATAGCAATAAGCCTAATTGATGCATGTTGCACAACTGCGTTGCCACAGCGCCTATGCAGGAGTACACGTGGACATTGTGACACCATTCACTTGCAGTTCTGCTTAAGCAAAAATACTTAAACAACCAGTGCTTACACGTTATAAGCGTACTGTACACTTGTGCCTCACTTTTGAAGAACTCCGAACTTGCCATTGCATTGTAACTCCGAAAGAACTTGCTTTGGTGTGCTCACGTGACAAATTGGCGCACTAGTCCGCAGTTAGTGTCAGCTGTAGCTTGGTGTTAGTAGTGTCTTCCTTTCAAAAAACCCGCGTTTTATGCCGGTGCTGCAGTCATGCATGTGAGCCCCAAGGATAGTAATACGCATAAGCTTTGTAGGCAGGCATAATTGCGTAACCGTGTGGTCCTTCTAACGATGGTTTAAACAATATTAGTAGTACGTAAAGTTCTCGCTGACTGCGATGAACAAAATGTGACTACCACGCACAAGGGACTGGGACATCTCAGTCTCGTGCTTTGAGCGTCAAGTGTTGTTCAGGGGGTCCCATAGCAGCACCGGCGCCTGTTTCTTAGCGGTCCTTCAGCACGCCTTCTAGCGAGTTAACGCATGTTTTGCCGGCGTTGCGTGTCCAGATGCGCCACCGGCGAAGCGTGGCAAGCTATTATGATGGCTTGCGTAAAGGGTCGCCAGTGCGATCCCCTGTCGAAGAAGGAGAAACCCGAGTGCGGCAGCAACATGGCCTATGCCTACTTTGTCAGCTTCATCTTCTTCTGCTCTTTCTTGGTGAGTCCTCAGTTTTCGCAATAATCCGATACCTTACTCGAAACAAAAACAAGGGAAGAAAACCTTATACGCGGGACTTAAAATGAAACCATAGAAATGAAAGCAAGACAAAAGACAAAAAAGAAAAACCAGTACTCCTCGGGTGCATTCGGGCAAAGGGGAAAAGTAACACAATATGTCGCGTGTCGCTTCGTGGTGGGGGTGTGCGTCTCAGCTTGTTACCCATATTTTGCTTCGACAGTGAGAATATCGTCAGGGTCCCTTATTTCAGCTGAGCACGCAGTGGTGACGATATATAGTGCAGGACAAATTTGACAGCACAATGACTACTTTGCCGAGAAAAATGGCCTGACGCGCCCTCAGCCTGGCCACAGGTACATACATGGAAGCATCACCTCTGCGAAAGGTGAAAAGAACATCCCACCGTGAGGAGAATGATCACCGGAACCATACTATCGACTGACACCAAGTAGCCACAGCGGAAGGGGCAGTTGTAACGCGATATTCCGTTCCAAGATAGGTACAAGCGCGGCACTTCCGGAGCAATGCAGCACGCTAATTAAACGGTGCGGTATATTGCGCCCCACCTCTTATCAACAGAAAAGATACTAAACAATCTTTATTTACGACAGTAATGGGCATAATTGAGCTAAGTGAACATTTTACACACAAAAAAAATCGCGGGCCTCGAAAAAAAAAATTGGCACTGCTGGAGCTCGAACTCAGAGCGTTCGCTCTTAAACCTACTATTCTACCCATAGGCTATTAAGGCTTTTTTTATTGCCTGTATTCGGTAAAACCCAACACATCACAGATCAACAGTGTCAATGACCATACAACAACGTGGTGAGGCTGCCCGACTGAGGGCTAGTGATGTCCTTTAAAATTCCTTCAATGACGTACGCTTCTCTATTTTTGGCAGCCACACAGGCGAGATCTCTCGAGATTTAATAATTTGCACAAAGCGACCTACGCTTTCTTTGAAATACTGCTTTGCAGAGCGGGCATCGACGTCGCTGTACAGCCTTGCTGTGCGTAAGTGCCATATGCTGCGGAGGCCCATCGCCATGACTAATTCATACGGCATTCTATCCTCTTTTTCTACGGAGAGATCCCTTATGCCATGAGGGTGTGGAGGGAAGTCTTTGCAAAGTGTCCGCTGTATAACATCCCAAAAATATACGCCCTCCAAACAATGCAAAAAAAAACATGGTATATCGTCTCCGGGGATTTGCAGATTTAAAAATTTGTCCCCCATACTTACATGGAAGAAAGGGGGCTTTTTGTGCCATGGAGGCTATTGAGGCCGAACAGCGGGGATCTTGTAGAACTTACTCAAAAGAATAGAAGGTGCGTTTCAAGCGAACCAGTAGATGGCCCTGGGTGCGCGCAGGAAATGCCGGGCTTGTACCTATCACGTAACGGAATGTCGCATCACTGACGTTGGTGGCTTGCCTGCAGGTTCAAAACCAACATTTATTTTATTTGGGCGCGGTAGTCAGACACTCACACGTACTGTACACCGTTTTTGTTCGTGTTGAAGCCGGTGATAATAATCATAATAATAATTGTTGTAGTAGTAACAGTAAAAGAACTGCCACCAATTATGTGAAATATTTGTAACAACCCCATCCAAGTACCCTTAAATCTGCCCCTATTCCCCCGTGCGTTGTCAGCCGCAAAAAGAAAAGGCCTTTCCTGAGTCCTGGGAGGCCACTTTGAACGATCAAGTGAAATGTCCTGCAAACAGTACGCTCAAACCTACCCCGCAGCACATCGTCTGGAGCGTCGTAATGCCATTCTGCTCTTTCTGGACACTTCATTGTGGAAAACACCGAGTACTTGTCGTGTTAACGCCACTGCGCTTTCAGGCACACTTCAGTGCGACTTGGAGTGAAAGCAAATATATCATTTTTCTCTACTGACTCAAAATAGCAAAGTACGAATTTAGATCCACGCGGTGTGGACCTAGTTCTGAATGCAAGGTTACGGTATCGCGTTCTCTCACGGCTTATCTGCTGCCCTGTAAGTGCTGCAGGCACACTTACGAAGAGCGTGCGCGGCGTTGTTTCAGATGCTCAACCTGTTCGTCGCCGTCATTATGGACAATTTCGACTACCTGACGCGCGATTCATCCATTCTCGGGGCCCACCACTTAGACGAGTTTATACGGGTCTGGGCCGAGTACGACCCGAACGCCACGTGAGTTGTCGCGTCTTGGTCGCGCTGCTCCCTGCGTCCTCGCTGCTCACTGATTGATGCACGTTGTTTCCCAGGGGCTACATTCACTATACGGAAATGTACGATATGCTACGCAACATGGACCCTCCCCTGGGTTTCGGGAACAAGTGCCCTTACCGACTGGCGTACAAGGTGAGAGCCGGGAATGCCTGCGTCTGACGGCAGCCACAACCTTACGTCCTGTCTCGTACTCCGGGTGTATTGGAGTGAAGCTTAGAGAAAGGCCCGTTCCATCATGTTTACTATTACGAGGGTCTGCAACCAAATAGGTTCAGCATGTACAGTCTTTGTCATTAGTTTCTAGGCCAAGTCAAACATTTCTGGGCCACGAAGCATTCGCATCGCAATGTTAACATTCAAGGGTTACTGAAATATTTTGGGAGAGAGAGAAAAAAATTATTTCGCCAGCTTTCCAGCTGGCATAAAGCATCGAAGTTTCAACGGGGAGGTGAGCTGGTGTGTTGCTCTTGCGGTACATCGACTTTTGGCATGGCCTATGAACTTTTGACAAGGATTGCACGTCGTGCATCGTCCACACCGCGGACAGAACTGTCCTTGTGAGTGTGTGCTCTGAAAATGCGTCACCACCGCTGTATTTCGTTAATTGAAAGACCAATGAAGAAAGCAAGCCTGCATTTTCGCCTGCAGGAAAATGGCCGTGCTGGCTGTCACATTCAAAGTAGCCAATCAGCATCTAATTGCTACAGTCGTTGCTCATTGCACCATTGCATTCTCCTGTTTTCAGAAATTGATTCGTATGAACATGCCTGTGACTGAAGAAGGAAAAGTGAACTTCAGCACTACACTGTTTGCACTTATTCGGGAAAATCTGAGCATCAAAATGAGACCAGGTAAGGGCGTTGGCTATCAAGAACCGCGTAATCTCTTCTTCGTCAGTCTTCTTTTTCCTCGCCTCTTAGGTAAACTTGTCGAGTGCCTGATTTTTAGCTCAAACTTTTCCCTTCCTCATTTCCTTTCCGTCAAGCAAATACATTCACGAGCAATGAGATGTAGTAGCCAATGTCTGTACAACGCGATAGGATTATCTATACAACGCTATAGGATGAGTTCCCCAGGAATCTGGTCGAGCACACAACACGCCTTGATTTCTTACGAGGGATACGAACTGCGATTTTTCTGGTCAAATGAATACCGACTGTGTGCATTTTTACGACGGAGCTGTGTAGCATAACTCCCCCACTTTTTTTTTGTGCCCGTGGGACGAGAAAAGCCACACGTTCTCTCACCTCCCGCGCCGTTTTTCTCTTCAAGTGCCGTGGCAGAGCGCAGGTGTCTTACCGCCGCACTGCATGCACACCCTATCCTTTCGGCCACCTTTCGCCTCCAACGCTTCACACTTTAATATACTATGGCGGGCATTGCCCTTGTAAAAACGTCTTCCCGGCAATATGCATTTGTGTTTAGATGTGAAGCCGACCTTAGGGAAATCGGTGTATACTTGGTTTTTGTAAGCTGGCTTTCCCACAAGTGGTGTTGCACAGTGAAGCCTATTCACAATCCCGCTGATCGCTTCCCCGGCGCGACGGCGCGTTTTGGGCGGGAGTTCGCGACCAACCAATAACCCACAAACAGCTCCGCTGTACATCCACCTTCACAGAAGGGAATGGCACTGATTTTCTTTTTATTTTTTATGCTATTTTCCTCTTTATGCCTCGCCATGCTTAACAACTGTCAATGGCATAGAGATTTTGGCGTACGAACGCACCCCATGCGGTCTCAATTCGTCCGCAGTTCTCAACTACGAAACGGGTCATAGCCCGCCCCGCAGGTATAGCTTCGACGCGCAAAACACAACTCTGAACGTACACTCTTTTCAATGAAGACAACAGTGTACGTTCTGAAATGTCGATAGCACGGATCCAATCGTTTCTGCCCCAACGGGGTGTGAAATTAACGTCGTTTTAAAACTGCGATTAATGGAATTTTAACACACCCAGCTTCATAAAATTTGGTGTATTACAGAGTACAGCAACGGGTGACGGTAAATACAAATTTTCCAGCCCGATGACCCAATTCTTAGTACCGTGAAGAAGCCACTAAGCGTAAATAGGTACCCACCGGTATACCATTTACTGCCATGGCGGCTGGGCGATTTCGGTGCATATTTCCCACTAGGCAACTGCCTGTAACTTCACGCGCCTCTCTGGAAATTCCCTGATCCGGAAAGGTTGGGCGATAACTTGTATTTTGCAAGAATTCCAGCTTTCGGAAGCATTTGCCTCAATCTAGATGTGTCGGTTTTGTTCCTTTCGTTTAAAGAAACAATGACAATCCTAAAAGCAGGGCGACTCCCTAATAAATGTGGACGGTAAGTTTAATATTGCGCAAACTACACGAACTACTGGCACCGCTAAACGCAGAGTTGATAACACAGTGTCATTTTAAATGTCACTGCTGAGCTCAACAGCGTACATGTCTAGCTGAATTTGCCTTTTAAAAAGCGATGTCAGACGTTGCTGCAGTTCGCTAAAGAATGCTAGCGTGTTAAAAACGTTAGGTTTCACTACTTCTCCACGTCTGCGCGTACTTGGGGAAGAACATGCGGGGCAACTTGAATACCAAAATGTCGAAGAGCGTGCAATGCTCCGCTCAATGGTTCGTTCGCTTGACTCTTGCAGCAGAGGAAATGGACCAGGCAGACAAGGAGCTCAAGGAGACCATCCGGAAGTTGTGGCCGCTGCACGCGCGCAAAGTCACGGACAAATTCATGCCGCCTGATTCTGGTAAATTGCCCGGTTGAGTGAATTTCAACTGCGCATGCTGTCGCAGCGCAGTGATGCTGACGGGGTGCGCTGAGTCAGGCTGGATGAATGAACAACTTTATATTACCCAAGGTTGGTTAGGGAAGGTAGGAGGTGGGAGTTCTCTTCAACCCTCTCCCGTCAGACGGCGACCAAAAGTCATTGGGTTCTGGCGGCGTCTTCGGCCGTCTGGACTGCTCGGAGCTGGACGAGCGGGTCGGAACTGAGCACTAAAGTTTCCCACTGCTCTGGCGTAGTTTGTTTATTGCGGGTGGATTTGCTCAAATGTCGTATAGCGCGGGGTAGTATTAACTGTTAAGTTGCTTCCCAAACCAACTGTACAACCGTTGGTTTGGGTAACAACTTGATTGAAGGAGACGCCACGCGACTCATTTGCATCTGTTCAAAGTACTGTGCGCCGACGGATATCTGATCCTGCCCAAACGGTATTGGGCGATTATTTCCCTGTACGCCACCATGCGGTCCCGACCGTCCAGGGGGAGCGACAGCTCAGATGTTTCCGGGCGTTCTCGGAAGCTAAGGCCTCGAGCCGCCTCGTGAGCTTTGTCGTTCCCTGGAAGTGCAGAGTGTGCAGGCGCCCGTACAATTTGGACCCCTCTTATTTTTTTTTCCCTTTAAAACCTTTGAGTATTTCTTGGGCCTCGGGTCAGATCTTGAATGCTCTCCAGTTGGAGACCGGAAACTAAAAACATTTTACCCGCGTAGTTGGAATGAACGCCGTCAGTGTTTGGTCTCTTCCGTCCTTTGTAACTTGGCACCTGTATTGTGGTATGCACAACCAAAGGCTCGTTATTACCAATAAGGAATCTTTCAAAAACGTTTTTACGTCTTTGTTCGTTACTCATAAAGCAAATGGGTGCGACGAAGAGGCTTCGCAGTGAGAACTATCTAAAGTACTCCTTACGCTTGAAAAATAATTCAAAGGTAAATTAATAAAACTCATATTTTTTAAATTAAGCCCTCTCTGCCACAAGAATGCACGACTTCAGCCCCGTAACGAAACGCAGAAAACATTGCGCGCTCGTTATCATACGGCAGGACAAAGCTTCCTTGTGTCTCTGCCTATAGTGACAGCTATAGTGGCTGCCCATGTTTGTGCAGGCGTCCAATGCTGGCTTGGGGGTCGCTGCACTGGCTTTTGCTCACCGCGCTTTCCTCCTCCTGTTCTCTTCTTTTTTTCAGAATTGGAAGAAGGCAGGCTAACTGTCGGCAAAATCTATGGTGGTCTCCTAATTCTCGAAAACTGGAGAACCACCAGATTCGGACAAGCTCCTGGAGCAGGAAGCCTTACGGTGAGGGAGGTCCCTTAGCACTCAGAACAGTGCGGTCTTTGATCGTTCGACGCAGACTCTGAATAATATAATTAAAAACTACACTCTTAGGCAGTTCCATGGTTCAGCTTCACCGCAATACGCTTGATTGACCACTTCATGCCGCCAACAAAGCAAATTCGGTGAATGACAGCAATGCACGTACCATTTGACTCAAAAAAGTGATCTGCGCTGTGGCACTACGCAATGCAGAACGTCATGCTTGCACTGACTGATGTTAGAGCGCGGGCGAACTTTTGGGTCAAATCAAATGCTCGGCATCGTCATTGGCCGAAATGTATTGTTGGCTGCACGGATTGGTCAACTGAGTGCGTAGCGGTGAAGCTGAACCACAGGACTGCCTTAAGGTGTATACCGAGATGTGCGTAGAAGAGCATAATAGCCCATGGTTAGCCTTCCTCTTTTTTTTTTCGTTGAGTGTCTGTGGGCACATGTAAAAACTTAATTTGACGTTCTTTCGATAATATAAGCGTGGGAAAAATTAATTACATACTGACCGAAATTATGTGCATGTGTTCGGACCACGATCTTTTCTGTAAGTTTTTATGCGCTGGGTTCCTATTCTTTGCACCGTATCCATAATTGTGCCCACCATATCTATGTGAATGCACCGTTCTATACTTTCAGTGCTCGAACTAATTTCCCAGTTTGATCAAGCCTATAAAGCTTTGCTGTTCTGTCCTTTCTACCATCAGTAATGGGTTTTTATTCACCGACTGCCTAAGTAAATACGGTGAGATTAGCTTCCGGCTATGATAAACCACCCCCATGTGACTGACTTCAAGCGCGGATGACGTTGTCTTGAAGAAATGAAATGCAGTTACTGCAACGTGAGCAGCCGTGCGCCGAGGGAACGACGCCGTTTTTACTCTGCCCAGTTGCAGTGTGCGACAGGCCGGCCAGGGAACCTGCCTCTAAGGACGCCCCTGCCAATTGCGACCTAACATATAGACGCCACACATTGAAAAAAAAAAGAGAGAGAGACCGCCTTTTCTGAGTATTCTCGCTAGCCTGCCATAGGAGCCGGGAAATTCGGAGCTTGGCGAGCGTGCCGGGATTAGGCGCCAGACCCAGCGGGCGCGGCGGGAGGCTCCTTGGCTGGCCGCCGGCGGGAGTGGCGGCGCCAGCAGCCGACGCAGCAGCAGGCAGCTCCCGCGAGCGTCGGTCGCCATCAGCGGCAGAGGAGGAGGCGCACGTGCACGGGGCGCGCGCCTTGCCCGTCGTGTGGTGTACAGTCGTTGCTTTGTGCCATGCTTGGTTTGCTGCTCTTGTTGCCTCGTTGTGCGTCTTTGCCCGAATGCCTCTGTAGTGGATCAATGTGGGCTCTCTGTGTTTCTTGTTTGCAGGAAAAGGCGAGTCCGCCATCGCCGCCAGATTCTCCGGTAGTATAGATATTGTTGCTCTCTTCCCCGCGGAACGACCCAGTGTCTAGTGTTGTCGGCGCGGCTGCGGCCTGGCCGAGCGAAGCCGCCCGCTGGCGGCGTGGGGCCCTCCCGCGCCCCCAGCGAGCCGCTCGACCACGCGGCGGCACAGAGAAGCGGCTGCTTCCGTGTTGGCTGCAACGCTTGTGTTTCTGTCACAACGCAGCCAAAGCTCTCCAGCGCCCCTGGGGCACGGCGGAAATGCCACTGGTGAGGCCGCGCGTGGGGCAGCCCAGGGCGGCCCGCTCGCGGGACACCCTCCGTTCCAGCCTTGTCGCAAGGTCGCTGGGAGCTTGTCATTTAGTATCCAGTGCCGTAACTGTTGCTGAACCATATTGCATGACTGTTAACTCCCATGCTGTTCGATGTGGTCCAAAGTGGTGATGTTGGCAGGCAAAAAGATAGATAATGAAACGTAGCGCAAACACGCTTGCAACACTATATATAACGTGAAAACAAATGAGCTGCCACAGACGCTTATCAGTGTTGGCGTACTGAAAAATGCACTCACAAAAAACTTTTTGCCTAATTTTTTTGCGATACCTGCAGGCTACCGTAAAGTACAAGACGCTGGGATAGCGCGGAAAAAAAGTATCAAGGAATAGATTTTTTTTTTCTTTTTTGCCGGAAAATTGTCACCCGATTGAAGGACACGTGGAAGATTGATGGATATATTGCCAAGCAACCTTTGCACTGAACCTGAAAGCAGCATTCCTTTATTATTTCAATTTGTTGCGTACCGGCTGGAGCGGCAAAGCACATAGATAAGTGAACGTAAGTGTGACTTCGCGTTTCAGCAGCCAGTTCCCGTATAATAAGATATAATAGACTGACAACGGGAGCAGTTTTTACCTTGAAATATGAAATACCAACGATCTATATCTATGAGATCAACATTATGAGACATCGGCAAGCTATCACCTATAACTAATACTTATGCTGCACAGGTATGTATATTCGAAAGATACTGCTTTAGACGTCAGCTCCTGATGTCGCAAGTCATCGATCATGACATTTGTCAGGTTCAACCTGCTACCCCACGTGTACTAGGGCTTGTTGTCCTCGGTTGATATGGTATCAGTAGTGCAAGATTTCGATCGATCAAAATCGCAGACCGCGCATGTCGTCTTCCCGGGCGACAAGTAGGCTCTGTTCTTCTTTTTCAGAGCCAAGCCATTCGAGCCAGGTGGTGATGGAAGTGGGAGGGGTTGATAGAAGCTTGTCTGTTGAGCCTCCGGAAAGTGGAAGAGGCAGTGGGGTAAATCAGCATAGGTAGAAAAACATCTAAGGCAGCAGAGGTCGGACCGATAACGATAAATTCTCCCTGTAACCTGACCGCTCGCCGCCAGCCGTGCTGCAATGCCATTGTCGAGAGTGCTTTTCCCAGTACGACATCACAAGCTGCTGTGAACTCTAATGGCGTGCCGCCCAATCCGTCGGTGTTGCACTTATGTTAACTGTTGTTTGCCTTGTATGTGGGTGTGCGCTGATTGGGCCCGAAGGTGTGTTGTGCTGTTAAAGGCGTTGTACGAGTGTAGGGGGCTAAGCGAGAGCCTCGGCTTTGGGAAGCTGGTACAGCGCTTGGGACAGGCGGTTAGATACGGACCACGAGCGCACCTTGCTTTCGGACGAGAAGTGTAGCGCTGGTAGCGACGCTAGCCGTAGACGGACGGGCAGCAGGGCAGAGGCACAGGCCACCTGGCGGAGCGCATGGTTGTGTCCTTGGCCTTTGTCACTGCCCTGCGGCCCGTTGCTCCTCGGCCCGGTAGAAGCGCGGCTCTTTGCTGCGCGCCTTGAGAGTGAGAGAGAGAGACGCACCTAGTGCACTTGTCTACACAGTGTGCACTTGCCACTGGCGCCCCGCGTTGCGGGCGTAGTAGGTGGAGCGCCTTTAGAAGGGCCGAGCCGGACGAGTGTCTGGCCAGAGCTCGGGGGCGTCGGTGAGCGGATGGAATCAGGGCATGCCCCCTTCCCGTAGGTCTAGCGTCTCTTCTACCCTAGGGCTGCTCGTGCAGCGGTGCATGACCCGTAGTCAGGCATGTCTGCATCTCCTAGTGCCTCCTTGTCTCGGTGGCTAGTCCTGCGTAGCCCTTTCCAGCAGGAGAAGCCCTGGGGCCCCTTACCCCTCGCTAGGCGCGCGGCCCCGCGACGATCTCTTTCTTCCGCACGGCCTTTGACTTATGACCACGCGCCGCAATACAATTACGGCTATCTGCCGTTCTAAGTCAAATGCCGGACAGAATGCCAGGGAGCGCGCGAGCATGCCTCATGTCAGAGCCCTTCAGTTACAAGGCGGCCATCCCACCAGGAACGTCAAGGTTACGCGTATACACTTTACCTATATTCTTCCTTATCAATTAGTGCGCAATTGGGCTTTCTTTTGGTCGTTATCTTGCTTTCAACCTCACGTTCTATGTTTTCTATCGCCACTGAGTTGTCTTATATACCCTGTATGAGCTTTGTCTTGTCCAAAGGCTGTTTCACATGCTCGGCTGTAACTTTTGTGCTCTTGATAAGTACTACTTCCACGCTACTATTGCGCTTTGCTACTATTGCTATTGCTACTATTGTACTTATTCTGTAACTAGCTTGTTTTTAGAACCAGAACAGAAGTGCCCTTGCATTGTCTTGCATCTTCCTAAAAGTCACTTCATGTGAAGCAGCCTTCGTGCTCCGCTGCAAGCACTAGTCAACGCTGTGAATTCTACCAGCCGTTGCTTTCTAGCTATCTGCACGACAGGCTATGCTGGTGCACTGTAATAGAGCAAGCACATCTCGGTAGTCTGCACAGCGTTACTGCTTTCAAGGCGTTTCAACAAAGCTGGTGCATAATCATCGGCCTGTTGCACTAGTTAGGGTGATGTGACAGCGACCGGTGAATGCGAACGACCTGAAACAATCTGAGCCACATATTACAGGAAGAACGGCAGGGTGTAAACGCCCCACAGGCTCATGGCTACCGGAAATAGCATTGTCTAGCGGTGTTCTTGCATAAAGAAGCAACGATTAAAATGCGGTTGGGTTTGGGCGCAAGGCGCTACTGTTGTCAGTCACTGCCGTGCGGCTAGCCCCAATGCTACCGCTGAAAAAGGCTGCTTATATTGACGATCCCGTGCGCGGAAGTGTAGCGTGGATCCGAAATGAGAAATAATAATAAAGCACCATAACCAGAGCTCCTCTGTGCAACGAGGAGCAGCGTATTGACGGTGGCAATGCGGAATATCTTCGAGAAAGAAGTACTAATTATCATCTACGGCTGAGTCCTTTCGGGCAATCAACGACAGTTGCCATTGGTGTCACCGTATCAAATTCAAGGGCAGTACCGCGCCTCCAAGTACCAGCTACTAATATGTCCAAAATATCTTATATGACTGGATGTACTTAATTAGTAAGCCTCGCATGAACTGACACAAAAGGTTGCTGTTGATGCAAATACTGATTAAAAAGGCCTAAATAGTAGCACACGCAAAAAAAAACATTCAGTCTTAACATCAAAGTCATTGCATTTAATCTGGCCCCAATTGTAAGCTGTCGAAACAGACATCGCCATGACGCGGAACGCTAGCACGAAGTAATACTAAGTCAGCGATAAAGTTACCGTTGAGTAGTTGCCATGCTCCCGGCGCGAGCAGACGTTAGAGAAGGCTTGGTGCACGCGGCATCTTACGTCATTGCCGTGCTCCAGTGACATTACCCTCCGGTCGTCTCATCGAGCGCTGCCGACAGTGAATCTTGGGGGCCTAATACGTTCAATTTGTCAAGAGCACTCTATTAAGTTTCACGAAGTGTCTAGAGCACATTCGCGCATTTGTTACCTTCATGTTTACCACCCGGGCATTACGTTGAGCAAACAAAAATGTTACAGTGGAAGAAATTATTGTATCTTATTATTGCGCGTTAAAGAGAAATTATTGTTCGTTAAAGTAACGCGCAAATTTTAGCCGGGCTGTTACACAGCTCTGGATCGTGCTGTTGCCAGCAATGCTGTTATGAATAACAGGCTAACGTTCGATGTTTCTGCTTGAAAAGCAAAGAGGCAGTTTTCAGCTGATCGTGCTCCCTTGTGCTCTAGACATCTTCAAGGAACAGGCGTCCTCGGTATGTCCTTGCCTGGCAGTTATTCAAATTCCTAGCAGTCGCTGCACAGGGAACCTTTCCACTTGGCCCTTTCTCTTTTTTGTTTCTTCGTTAGCCTTGCTTTTACGGTGAAACAATTTCTTAAAAGGCTCATTACTTATTTTCCCCAACGCGTTTACGCGTAAGGCTAGCTGATAGGCCAGTTGTACTACAGGATTCAAATCAAAAACAATAATTCATCGCAGCTCTTACAAGAGAAGAAAACGTGTGACCGCTGAAAACGCTTCAAGCACAGTAATATTAACGATGACGATGCGGTTAATCAAAATTCTTGTCTTGCCAGTGAGCACAAAGTAGCATTATACCGTGACGCATCCTATGCTTCAGGCTTCACTATACTTATTTATGAACAACCAAAAGAGCACGCGGTGGCTGTCTTTGCCACGAGTTTGCTGCAGCGGAGCACCTCTTTTGTTCGTTTGTTTGTGTTTGTGTCTCTGATGTGTTTGTTCAAATGGCTTTTTGTTTGTGGGACAAGCAAGCCGAACCACTGACCTGCCTTCCCCTTTAATTACGATTCGGCCACGTCCCAGCTCTTTTTACAAAGCTCAAGACGATTAGCAGTAATCCACTCGGCGCACTTTCTATCGAGTGGACGAGGCTGTATAAGTGGACAAGGCTGTATAATAGTTTTTGACAACTTAACCGAGTTTTCTGAAAGCCTTCTCCGGAAATCTAGTCACATGATTCTAGCCGCGCCTGCGCATTTCGGTTAGGTGAGCTCCAAGTCTGTTTTGCCTTCGAAGCAGTGGGAAATACATGCACTGAAGTAATGCAAAAATGTTCGTTCCCCTGCGCTAATAAAGTGCGCTTTCGCCGCGCACTCCCCGAAAGTGGTGAAGCCGCCGGTAAAGTCGCGTACAGCCGAAGAGCGCGCGGGGAAGGCAGCGTGGCGACGCTTGCGGTGGATGCGGCCGCGGCCGGATGCGGCAGCTCTATACAGCGCGTGCGTGTTTCCTCGCCGGGTCCTCCGCCGCCGACGCATGCGCGGCCGCAGCGACCGTCCCTGCTCCAGCGTTTGATGGGCGCCGTGCGCAACTCCAACACCCGAGCCAGCCACGGCAGCCTGAACCAGGACGAGGCGCACCTGGACGACGGACACTTGCAACCGCCTTCCAGGCACGGCTCGCTGCACCGCTCCAGCCTCAGGTGAGCCGCCACATTCGCCACGCTAAGTCTTCCTTGTTAGACTTGCCAAGTTCAGTACGCGATGGGGACTTTCGGGACGTAGCTATACGCATTACAGTTGCAGAGCTGCACATCTGGTTTCTGTTGAGCTTTTCGCGTGATTTGGGCTTCCATTCTCGACCTTGCTTGGGCGCCGCCGTGCCAAAATGTCGATAAGTGGCCTTAAGGCGAAAGCCTTAGATCTCTATGTTTTACGGAACGCTTGAGGTACAAAAACTCCTTGCGAGGTACACAGAATCGTTTAGAAAGAGTTGAAGATGCGCCATTCGAGGAGTGGGAACCCGGGATCGTCCGCCAGGACAGCAGTGCGGGAGGAGCGTCGGAGGAGGGCTCTGAGAAAGAGCGATGCAGCCGCGCAAAAGGAGGCCGCTGCCGCACGAGCCATCTTGAGAGGGGAAGGTACCGACGGGGACGTACGGGATGCTTTTGGCGATGGCTGGCCAGCGCAACGAACGAACAGAGCGAAGCCAGCGGAAGGAGCTTCGGGGCTGTTGCCCAGGTCAAGTGGTGACGGGTGTGGCCGCAAAGTCCAACAGAAAGTTCAAGAGCAGAACAACAGAAGGTCAGCCCAGGCTTCCGCCGTCACACTCTGAGAACGTTCTAAGCGTCCCCCGTACTTTTTTGGGTGACATGCCGCAGTGGTTCAGTGGCTACATAAAGTTTTATACTAATATATGCTAGAGGGGAACGTGTGGCTGCAGTCGCATGCCTTCATGGGAGCCGTAATAGCGGCTGTAAGCGTTCTCTCCTACTTGGCGTGGCTAGCAACATGCCTTCTTGTGGCCGCTGACGGCTATGTCAACAGGGATAACTTTTTTTTTCTTTCTAGGTAGCATAAAGCTTTCAAAAATTCCTGACGAATTTTTTAGCTATGCCTTTCTTTTGATAAGATACCCTTAGTATTTGAAAAATAATAATAATTACGGTTTTTGCGGCCACAGGCAACTTTTGGGCTTGTTGGAGAGCCATGCCAAGTACAAATGGAACGCATCTCCGCAGTACACAACGGCGTGCTCATTGAAGCGCGGCTCGCGTACACATTAGCGCCAGATTTCCCTGTAGTATGTATATTAGTATGAAACTCTGAGTGGCTAAGGCGTTGCGCTGTTGAAGCAGCCCAAGGACGCGCGTTCGATCCCGGCCGCGGCTGTCGTTGCTGGTGGAGGCGAAAAACAAAAACGCCCGTTTGTCGAGATCTTGGAGCACGTTTAAGATGTCCAGGTGGTCGAACTCAATCTCGAACCCTTCACTACGCCGTGCCTCACAGGCCAACTGTAGCTTCGTCGCGTAAAACCCGGAAATTTATTTTGGTGTTTTCTGATTGACTGTCAGCGTTGGTGACGTAACTGAAATTCAACCAGAACAGGATTTGGGGAAGATGGCGAAACCCAGGTAAAGTCGAGAGTAGAGCCCTTGGACGAAAATTATGCGAGGGCCATTTTCAAAGATTTATTGCACGAAAAGCCCAAAGTGGCTTCAGCTAGTGTACAGAATGCGGCATCGTTCTAGAGTCACTGACTAGCCAATCAGCGCGCGCACCGTAGTTCGGGGGAGAAGTTTCCGTTAAAGGAGCACTGACACGAAAATTTTATGTTACACTTTTATTGCTTTTATCGATGCTTAATGGCCTGCCGAACCTGAAACAGCACTTCAAATACTTCAGTGCGCGATAGTTAATTACATTGAACGGCCTGAAAATCGTTTGTTTCAAATTCCCGCGCTTTCATCCCGAACGGCGCATATGACAGACTCCCTGCCTGACCTCACCGCTTTGTGCGGACGTCACCGGCGCCCGCTTGAGAGGGTGTTGCGCCCGCTGGCCGCTCGTGGGGCCGCGCGCATGAAGGGACGTCACGAGCTTTTGACGAGCGCTGCCGCGTCACTTCTTTTGGCTCTCCCTGGATGATGTCACGCTGATGTCCATTTGCTGAGTGCCGCTCCGCGCGCTGCTCCGTCGGCGCGATAAATGAGATCCAATTAAACTATGTTCTTCGCGTCGCAGGCCGCTCATATTTCACCCAGGGTATTCTGTTGAGTGAAGGAAGTGAACTGTGCAATAATATTAACGCCGAAAATTGGGGTCAGTGCTCCTTTAACTTTCGTTCACCTAGTGGACGACATTGGGGACATTTTGCGTGATTAGCTGCCACACGCCACCCCATTAAGTATGAAAAGAACTACATACCTGGTATGCACTTTCGGAGCTGCACGATCTAAACGAGCATACGACGAAATCCAATAATTTAACCTTTATTTGTCATTCGAGCTCGTTACACCCCGTTCACCGTGCCTGGCAGGGAAGAAAGAAAATATGCGTATGACTTAGACAGTTACAACGTTAAAAGCACTGCCTTAATTGTTCTTGGCTTGAGCGGGTCTTCACTACTGAAGCCTCATGTAGGGTACACAGATTACTTGTAATTTGGTGATATACTGTTCTAAATGAACTTCAAGCATCCCGTGTGTTGCGCAAACACAGTTCTTATGTTTTGGAGGATTCCTTTGTTTTGTTATTTCTTCAAGGTAATAAAAAGTGTACAGCAGTAAGATATACGGGGGTACTCCAACCGAGCAGTGAGCATCTTGAACCAATTAAGGACAGTGTAGTGCAACTAATGGATGACTGCTATTAGCTGCAATGGTTATGGGACATTACAAAAAAATATAGAACAGACTGGTCCGGTGTAGCTTTTCTCCATTAGCAGATATCATTTGTCTCGCCGTAAGGATAACTCTTTTTATTATTTTATTGTTAATAAAGTAGCGCTGTCGAGCCGACGACACGATCCGATACACAAAAGAGAACAGCATGCATTGCAGCTCCTAATTTTGGTGGATTTCCGGTGCTAGTGAGAAATGCAGCACGTACTCGTCTGAGGCTCAGTGGTGAGCCCTATGCTCTCGAACGCTGTTGCCACTAACTTCCGGAAACACCTTCATGCAAAACCTGAAATAGGAAAGGCTATCGATACAGAGTTCACGTGGACAAAATTCGGCTCGACGGGAGCGAAGCATATCGCACCTTGCGGGAATCTTTTGTGGTACGACAACGGGACAACCATGTCACAGAGACAGAAACTGGCGACCATAAATGAATATTTTGCCATGAAGTGGCCCATATTACCGGTTCCCTCTCAGTACACAGTTAGCCTGACGCTATAGCGAGGCTGGACTTTGAGTTAATAGAGCGCAGCCGACAAGGCCATACTATATGAATCGATACGTGTTGTACAGAAAATGGCGCGCAGTGCATACCGTGGGGTGTGCGAATTAGTTGGGTCAGGTATTCAGAAGGGTTTTTGGCCATCCGCTCTCCAAGTCAGAGAAACACCAAAACAGCTAGAAAGACGCCATATGCCACATACAGAACATGCTCTAATTTCAACGTAGCTCCCAACCTTTATTTCTCGCCCAACAATATACTTTGCTAACCTTTAGTTCTCACTACGCGACCCGCAAAGGGGTGGCAGCCAACTCACTACCTCCAATCGCGTCCTACCTGATATTTGGACTATCAAAAACCGTAGGAGGACAGCCGTACACTTGTGCACAGCTGCCCTTGTTGGACACCAAGCAATCTCTCAGTATTTCCTTCCGAGATACTGTCGCCATCGTTCGTCCCTCTAGAGCCACAAACTCCCGACGATGGTAACAAAAAAATGTGCGGAATACTGAGCAGGTTTGTGTCAGATTCCTGACCACAGGACCACAAACTTCCAATATGGTAACGGAAAGTATGACATTGTTGAATGCCATGCCATCGTCCCCTTTGCTATTCCTGTTCCCCCGTTATTACACGAAACTAGCTCAGACCCATTGACCCATAGAGCCAAAACGCTGGATGATGGCAGCTTTTCCGAAACAAAGTCGCACGCATCCTCCGGTTCCGAAGTTCCAGAGTTTAATGGTAAAGCTGTACCTTCGCCAATTGCAAAGGTGATCTACCATTCAGGGACCGGGCAGTACGGTCTGTGTATCTACAGGAGCGACGACAACACAGCCAAAGCGAGCACACATCTGAGCGCCCTCTCGTCGCGCGCAAAGTGCGCAGAGGGTTTTGCTGCTTTTGCTGGCACCGGTGTACGGCACATGCCGACATGACCGAATCGTGCTACGGAATGAGCTAATATGGCCTAATGCGTTAGCAATAGAAGGGTCATGTCGGCAAAAGACGACACGCGTCGTTCTCTGAACACAAAAGAGAGAAAGTGGGTAGCAGTGGAAAGGAGGGAAGCGAAGCACGATTGGTGCAGAGGCAAGTGACGTAGTATGGCGACAGCTAATCAGCCGCGCGCGGAGAGAGGTGACGTCGTGCCGACGCTGCCGCCCCAGTTGTGCGGACACGGTCTGGCGCGTTGCACTGCCCCTTGTATGCGTTGACGCGTAGTGCAGAGTGGGGTGCGAGGCGAACGCTGGGCCGAATGCGTGGCAAAGAGGGTGGAATGGGAACGGCGCTGACAGAATGCTGATACCGCTGAACGACGAAAGAAGTGACAGCACCCATCGCCGAAGCTAAGCGAGCAAAGGAGAAATACTGCGATAAAGCTCAGCTAAAAGCATAAATGTGGCCGGTTGGTCGTCTTGTGTGTTTTGCGACATCATGCACTCAGTTACACTGAACCCTGCTGCACAGAACTCCACTACACTAAACGGGCCCGGCGACATAACTTAACTAGAAGTGATGCTTACGCATTGTCACGTCATAAGAGAAAGCTGAGGTTCCTCCATAGTTCTTTTTTTTTTTTCGTAGGTGCAACAAGCAATATTAAAAACAAAAAATTCGTCTCAGTACTTCACCGCGAGTGTTTCGCCTGCTGGCCGGTGAGGGCACAGGTAATCTGGTGTTGATAAAATGGTTTGAACGGCACTCCCTATGCAAAAGAACAGTGCAAAACTCAGCTTGCTCAAACTTTTGTAGTGTCCTTTTAAGGTGCAGTGAGGCTGCCAGGGGTAGCCGCATGGTTCCGAGACCACGCACTATGATAGCGCCAGCATGCAGGGAGTGTGATAATTAGGAGAAGCATGGAGGCGCTGTCTCCAGGTACACGGGTAAGAGTCGTTGCCGCAAACCGTCATTTCTTTGTGCACAAAATTGCCGTCATACACAAAAACGGGCTCTAAAAAAAGTCCAGCGTTGGTATGATGGCCGGGTAGGTTGCTAACAAACACGCGGTGGTGGCGGCACAATGGCAACAACAGAGTGAATACCCGGTAGGTGTCTGTAACGCAGGCTGTAACTAGCTGTGGTGGCTCAGTCGCTAAGGCAACGTATTGCCGGGAATGCGACCACGGGTTCATTTCCTTGATTACCAGGCATTCCGGATGTTTTTTTCTGGCGTAAACATCTAGGCTCACATGTACGTACGAGATTTCGGGGCACATTAAAAGGACACTAAAGGATTAAAAACTCGATTTTAAGTGAACTATTACGCTTTTCGGAGCTATTTTGTCTTTTGTTAGACGACAAGCGATTCTCTATTCGTCTACTAATAATTACATCTGGCATATTTGTGTCATATCTTCTGCAAATTTTCGTGTGACGTAAAAAAGCACGTCTAAAGTCAGCCGATCGGTCACTTGTACCCCAAGGTCATGCATTTCACTGAATACAACACAAAGCCTATCGACGTGGTCGTGCGGCAGCTTGAGAAGATCCATATGTGACTTTAAAAATATGTTGAAGAATGGTTGCCAGGTGCGTCTATTTTACTCTGACATGTCCTTCCGTTACTAAATTTTTTTTACAAAAACGTCTAAGCAATCTGTCAATTGAATTTCACTATTCCCTATTTGCAACGTCACAAAACCTTGTGCGGGAAAATGTATGCGGCGGTGATTCCTTTTTCCCTTTTTCTAGCTTTTGGCGTGTCTAGACAAGTGATGTTGCAGAGAGAGAGAGAGAGAGAGAGAGAGAGAGAGAGAGAGAGAGAGAGAGAGAGAGAGAGAGAGAGAGAGAGAGAGAGAGAGAGAGAGCTAGTTCTTGTTAAAGCGACAATGAATACAACCAGCAAATTGGTTTTAAACGAAATCTTGACCTTCCCATAG
Organism: Haemaphysalis longicornis; assembly: GCF_048455015.1. Classification (NCBI taxonomy): domain Eukaryota; kingdom Metazoa; phylum Arthropoda; class Arachnida; order Ixodida; family Ixodidae; genus Haemaphysalis; species Haemaphysalis longicornis. The sequence goes on along the minus strand of NW_027526203.1, from coordinate 292,362,259 downwards.
CCATTTTAGTATTGATTCGGTGCCGAAAGATGCCTGAATTGCTGAGAAAGCGCTAATCAAAAGCCGATCAAACGTGACGCAAACAGCGTCTGCAGCCGCTGCTTGCGTCACAATAAACCGGAAGCAAGCGAAGCAGCGGCGACGAATAGCGATATAGAAGCAGCCGAATACAATGCTACCACATACCGAGCGGTTTGGTCAGTATCGGTAAAATTACTCGTGCTGATGTTTTTTTGGAGAAAAACATATTGTCTTTTTGAGGCCCCCCGAATGTTGGCGTCGAACCAGTCGCTCATGCGTAGCTCGCGCGCTTTCTCGAAAAGCGGTACCGGCACCCCAAGGATGGACGATTAGCGCCATCCAGCGGCAGACAGCGAAGACGTTGCGCACGCCAGACGTTTTAACCCCTTCCGGTGAAAGTTGCGCGGTATAAGCCAGTGGCGACGGCACCTTTCTTCACGTTTTAGATATTTTCTACCTTATTGTAATAAAAATCTACGCGTAAGAGGGGTACGTTCCTGTTCTCGGTGCGGTAAGCTATCGATCTAGAGCATCTTGTACTTTGACTACAGTAAAGCCGCTGCAGTCGTAACTTCTCTCACATATGGGATGGCACCGGAACTCAGCTGCAAAGTAGGTGCGGGGAATAGCGAACGTCGTATTTGTACTCTGAACACTGTAATATACCCACAAGGCCAACTTGTTTTCACAATTTGTTGTCCCTATAAAGGTCTGTGGTCGTATTTAAAGGTGCCATGAAGACAAAATACAAGTTTGTTCTCTTCGAAAGATTTGGTCATTGTGCCCTCGGCGCTTGTCCAGCAGCAAATGATGCTTTTTTCTCTGATTCATTAAACATTGTACGCCAAAATTTTCATTCTCCCGTTGCATCGCGTCGGCAATGACGTATTCTGGGCAGGTCTTGGCGTCAGGTCCTCATTTGAACATTTCCGAAGGCATCTGTAAATGATTAATTTTTGCGCGTTACGTAGTAGAGCGGTGAAGCTTCATTGCATCAGAAAATCACCTGAAGATTTCCTAAGGCTCCTGTAAAGGGTGCATATTTGCGAGTTTTCTAGCCGTGCGGTGAAGCATCATCGCGTCAGACCATTACGAACATTTGCGAAGGCACCTGTAAAGGGTGCATTTTTGCGCATTCCGTAGTAGTGCGGTGAAGCGTCATCGCGTCAGCCCATCACTGGAACATTTGTGAAGGCACCTGTGAAGGATACATTTTTGCGCGGTACGTAGCAGTGCGGTGAAGCATCATCGCGTCAGGCCGTCAATTGAATATTTTTGAAGGCACCTGTAAAGGGTGCATTTTTTAGATGCGACGCTGAGGAGCATCTCTTGCCGGCGGCCCTGCCCTGCGTGCGTCCGTCATCCGCGTCCGCACAGCTGCGTCTCTCCTCCGCTCGCCTCCTCTCCTCTCTCCGATAGCGAACGCTCTCTCCCAACATCTGCGGTCGCGCTGCGCGCGGCTGCGCACTGTGCGCATGGGCAGTACTCTCTCTCTCCGCGGTATCCTCTCCTTCGGGCGCGCTGCGCATAGAAGCGGAGCGCCGCGCTCCGGCCGGTCTCTCAGTCGACGATCGTCCGCGCTTGCGGTTGCGCTTGCTCTCTTGCCGTACCCTACGATTGCTTGATGCGACGCCAATGGAACCCCCTTCAGCGTCGCATCACACCAGGGTTCCCGCGAGGGGAGGTGGGCGTAATTGTTTGCGTAGTCGTGCGGTGAAGCATCATCGCGTCAGACCATCACCTGAACATTTTCTACGGCACCTGTAAAGGATGCATTTTTTAGAGTTCCGTGGTAGTACGGTGAAGCATCATGGCACTTTATGTGTACTGCACAAGAGACGATCATATGACGTCCAGTGCTGTAGTGATATTTATGCGAAAAATTGGCACGTGATGATACCGTCCGGTATAACACGGAAAATAGCGGCAGCTGATACGATTGTGCACTGGTATGCGCAGCATTTCGAGGTCGTACGAGGAAGAAAGACGATCGCGTACCGAACAACCGCATATTAAATAACTGTGGCGGAGGTACACTTGTGACGGGCCTTCGTAGGGCCACGTCTCAGCCCTCCTCGCTTCCTGTTATCTACATTGGCTTAGTTTCTTCGTTATTTCTCGCTTTGTTTCTTCTCAGATTCACAGCCGGCTCTCTTTCGCGCGCTTTATAGCCCGCATGCCTGCACCTAAGTGCCAGCGGAGCTGTTTCCACGGTGCACCTGGTTGGCGGCTTTATTATCAACACACCTTCTTCCTCCACACCGTTCCAACCCTTGCGGTGATTTCTGCTTGTGCAACTGATTGCACCTGCGCCCTATATCTTCTTTACCATAACAACGCGTTCCTTCTTGCTTTCGCGCTCTCCTCGGTGAGCTAACAAGAGCGTACCGCTGTGATGTATTGACACGTGGCTAAAACCAAGCTTAAAGATACTAAAACTTCAGTTGGTGCACCCTTATAAAAGGTGCAGCCTCGCACAAAGCACTGTGTGGCGATGAAACAAAATGCTTTGCGTGCTTGTTGACGACAGCGTCGACATCCTTGGCACAAGGGCAGGTTCTTGCATATCTGTAACGTCTGCTTCCCCAGCCGCCTTCGCCCTACTGATGTCAGAGTTACTTGATATAGGAGTTGCGAAACTCCCTATAGGCCCCTGCATCAAAAAGTGGCCCTACGATTGGTCCACTGTTTTGGACTTTCAGTACAGTGGCACCCTCTTTTGGTAACAAAATAAACTAGACAACGTGCATCGCCGCTCGAAGACCTAGGCGAAAAATGGTATTTGGGTGCTTACGTAAATTTGTTGTGTCGAAGGAGCCCAATGTGTTCAACCATGCAAGTGTTTTATATGCATTCGAAGCAAGAGTAGTAAAAAAATGTTACCGTATGGTCAGCGAGATGCCTCGTCGCTTGCGCATTGTCGTCTGCTGCGGATCATCTGCGGTCTTCCGGCGGCAAAAACAAGAGTGAAAAATTCGCTTCGACGGCTTTGCGCAAGCTTGAAAGGATTATGTTGAGCCACTTGATCAGCTGCTGGATTAGTTTGGTATACGGTGTGCTGTAGTCTGAACGACAACTGCAAATTTAGTACTTCAGGTCGGACCTATGTTTACCCGAGTGCCCGCACATTGCACAGACGCAGAAACAATCGCAGCATAAAAACCGGAGTTAAGAAAGCAATGAATAACTTATGAAAGTACAAAAACAAAGAATCATGCACCTTTAAATAAAGTTTAAGGCCGGATTCAGACTGTTGCCACAACTGTCGTAATAGCCAACCGAACTGCGTGACACGCCGTTTTTTTACGTTCATAGATCACGATAGGGCTTTTACGTGGGGAGTCTGAACGTTGCCAAACGTTAAATTGCCAGTTTGAATAATTAGTGTGGTTTTTTGATGGTGCGTGCGTTGGCCACGGTGGCGCCACCGTTGGCACGATCCGGGGGGGGGTCCAGGTGCGGGCCACTTTTTGAGGCGGAGTTTCACAACTGCCTACATCGAAGAGCTCTGTACTGATGTGACACCCTTCCTTCAGGTGTGTCTACTGCTACCACAGCTTTTGCGGCTACAACAGCAGCCGGGTAGGCACTCGTAAACCTAGGGAAAGTCCCTATGCGAACTCGCCTGACGTGTTCGTTGCCCGTGGCATTCGCAGCATGCTTCGAAAGAATCCCCCCTCTCGCACGTTAGGTCCCCCTCTCCGCTGCCGTCCGCTTTCAGTCTAGTTCGGAGCGAAATTTATCCGCAGAGGTGCACTCGGGTTTCTTCGCGGTCGTCTTCCGCAGAGCGCTTGCTGCTAGCCAGTCCACTGCCGATTTTTGTCTGCGCACTCAAACCTCTAGAATCAACAATTGCCCAAACTAAATAACGTCCCAAAAGGTAGCTTTCCATTACGTCGTTAAATGGTAGAACTATTTAGCGCTTAACTCTGCAGTATCTTGCACTTGTAAACATCATTTTCTGAGTTAAATATACGGGACTTTTCTGCACCCATTGTGGGCGAACTGGTAAGCGACGGTGATATGAAGGCACGCCGAAACGTGTTTGCTGTTTATCTGTAGGCGCGGATATTCCCTTCTGATCACTGAAGTCTTTTCATTTGTTACTCCGGATCAAAAGTAGCGCACAGCAACTCGTTGCACGGGCTTCAGTCAGGATAGCGGGTAATGAACCATACGTAAGGGGCCACGCTAGCCATAGCCATGACTTCTGACCACGGAGAAGATTTCCGATGTTACTGGGTGCTGTTTTCTGAACAGCACAAATATACAAACGTCTCCTGTAATGACGCTGGTTTAGTTAGGTGGAAACCATGTGTTAATGTTTGAATTGAGGCTTCACTTGAATTCATTTCGCAACGTAAAACTTTGCTCTAAAGTTCTGCACCACCGCATTGACTGGGACAAGTTACCAGCTGTCAGGACTTTGCCTTTTTTGGAAGAAAAGGTTTCATTCGTTCACCAATGTGCTGAAGTTTAAAATTAACAACGAACAGCCCTATCTTTCACGCATGACGGCCAGCGGTCTTTTGTACGCAGACGAACTTAAAATCATTCAGTGACTTGCTAGCAGCAAGAGAAACGAGTACTACGCTACATTTAAGGAGATTTGTCCCAGTGCCTTTTTTGAGAACAATTTGAATCGAGAAATTTACGCAGCGGGCTACACTTCGGTTAAGAGGGGTCGTAGTGGCGGGCTAAGTATTCATTTAGGGGCAACCTGGAGACCCTAAAGGTGCACCGAAAATTCGCACACATGGTGTGTCTTTATTTCGTCCAATTGATGCATGCTTGTCTAGTTTAAATGGGACACCGACACGATGTGCCGTGCATGTGCCGTGCCGTGCCGTGCACGGCACGTGTCGTGCTGCCTAAGCATGTGCCGTGCTGCCTAAACGGTTGAAACAAAAGTCAGGCTCTGTGCAGCAGGTGGCTACAGTGGCGGGGAACTGCTTCCATTCTGCATCCGCGATGACTGAACGACGTTTTACCCTGGGTAAATTATTCTCCTGTGACACGGCTTTAGTGCCGTTTAACGAAGCGCTTTAAAACACCACAGAAATTGCCGGACGTTCTTAACATATCAGCCTTTTTTTCCCCCTTTTCTATTGCCATTATGTGGCATTCTTCCTCCAACTGTTGAACTGAGCCACACAGCGCTGTATTGAGTATTAACTATTGAAGAGAACATTTCCTACCCAACGAGACGTGTCTTCTCAACAAATTTGAACTAGCAGTCTACGTTTTTAGCAGCTTCCTTCCGCTCAGACTGCCCACTTGTAACTTCACCAATGACAGCCATTGGCATCTTGAAAAGCAACCTTGCACTCGCCACCTCGGTGCAAGAAAAAACATTTCCGCATTCTGTGGCTCCTCCAAAAAAGTCTAATGGGACCCGGAAGGCAACCAGAAAGTTGGTTTTAAACGAAAGTCTGACCTTTTTATAGCTATTTTAGCGTTGATCCGGTGCCGAAAGATGCCCTAATTGCTGAGAAATCGCTAATCAAACGCTGATAAAACCTGACGCGAACTACGACGACGGCAGTCGCTGTTTGCGTCACGGTGAACAGGAAGCAAGCCAGGCAGCCGAGATGTGTAGCGGTATAGAAGCAACCGAATACTACGCTACCAGGTACCGAGCGGTTTGGTCGGTTTCGGTCAAATCAGTTGTGTTTTCCCGAACTACCCCGTCCTTTATAGCTCTGGATCACTAAGAAAAATTTTCCTTCGTGGGACCCGTGATCAGTATTGACGCTTTGTTGAAGACAAAATTATTGTCCTTTTGAGGCTCCGCGAATGTTGGCGTCGAACCAACCGCTCGTGCGTAGCTCGCACGCTTCCTCGAAAGCGGTACCGCCGCTCCAAGTATGGACGAGTAGCGCCATCCAGCGGCAGCCAGGAAAGGCCTTTCGCACGTCAGACAGTTTCAGCAGTTCCGGTGCAAGTTGCATGGTATCAGCCAGCGGCGGCGGCACCCGTCTTCACGTGTTCGCTTTTTCCTGCCCGATTTTTTTTTTAAAGCTACGCGTAAGACTGGTATATTCGTGTTCTCCGTGAGCTAATCCATGGATCTAGAGCAACTTGTATTTTGATTCAGTGGCCCTAAACTTATACATCGTTGTGGTAGAGTGGCTGCAGCTGTAACTGGGTGCTTATTATTCCGCACGTCTATTCCAGACCGTTGCAAAGAGATGTGGGTGGGGCTTTCCCAACGCAGCTCCGGTTACTGGCCCAATTTACGGATTGTAACTGGTCGGCTGCTTTCGCATTGCAAGAGGTCACTGTCGGAAACGCCTCGCTGAGTGCACTTTCTATCAACGACGATTCTGTTCCGTGAACAAATCATCTGCGCCTTGCCTTGGCGCACGCGACGATAGTTTCATGACGCAGAAATAGGAAATGGCCACTCGAGTTGTGAGGTCAACGCATGGTGCGCGCGAATTAAAGGGGCGATGAAGACAACATAAACATTCAATTGTTTTATTCAGAAGATTTTGTTTTACAGTATTCATTAACTGATGTGTCCGGCACATGTCTGGCAGCAAAAGATAACAATTACAGCTAAAATTTTAATACCCCGTTACGTCACACGTTTAGTGACGTCAGTATAAGTGGCAGTGTCGCTTACGTCGGTTGGTTGGTGTCGTGTCAGGCATGCTTAGCGCGTCTGCACAGCAGTGGCGTTTCGCAGCATCTGCCGGCGTAGGCCGTACGCGGTTCGTGTATGTTTACGTGCGCGTTCAGAACTTATGTTGTTTACTCCAACATAGGAGGTCCCGCTATAATATCTGAGCTCTTTCTGTATATCACCCCCATGTATGATTTTCAGAAACTAATAAAATTGATTACTTGGTTCTTACTGCAATAGAAAAAACTGCACAAAATTTGAAGAGCATACACTTCGCTTTGCAAGCTTATAATCCCTGTTTCATTTGCGTTTTATTTTGTCGGCCTCAGCCAATTTCATGAGCGGGTCGTAATGCGTCGTAATTCTAGTGCGGAAAAATGTAGCAGGTGAGACGCACGCCTGTTCTCTGCATAGCTGACTCGAGTAAAGTTTTGCGTTGAAAGTGGTGTCGGTGTTAAGTTACGTGCACACTAGCGGCGCCGTGCCGTGCCGCGCGCCGTTTGCCGACGTCAGCAGCCACTGGAAACCTGTTTTCGCCGAGAATGGTGCGTTTTGCTTGCCGCAGAGCAAATGGATCCGAGACCTATTTCTGCGTGCCGCAGAGCGCAAAGGCCAATGGGCGATAGAGAGTGGGATGACGCGCTGGTCACGTGCGGGCCAACCTGTTCCCGCTTCCGCACCGCCGCTTCCGCGAGCGCGCGCCGTCTCGACAAGAACGCATTTCGTCCGAAAGCTGCTCAGGAAAGCGGCGGGGAGCTCTCGCTCGAGAGCGCTCTCGCAGAACGGGTGTACCACGTGGCCTCCGTGGCGATGAAACTCTATGGTGTGGCCTACACCGACGGCGCGGCGCTGCGCCGCTGACGGCCGTCGGCAGGGCGGCACGGCAAGTTCGACGCTAGTGTGCACGTAGCTTTATTCTAGCGAGGCACTCCTTCGAATGAACCAATTTCGTATGTTGTCTTCATAGTCCCTTTAAGAAGAGAAGAGTACAACCGTGAAGTGTTGCTGGCGGCGGCGCCTGACTTCGTGCTGGGCCGTGTTTTCTCTCCTCCCCTTCCTCCCCTTCCCGCAGCATGGAGCACAACGGCCAGTCGTCGGAGAAGCCGTGGCAGCGGTCGCTGAGCTTCCTCCGGCGAGGCAGCAGCCGGCGGCACCGGCCGGCCGGTGGGCCTCCGCCGCTGCCGCCCACCGCTCCCCCTGCCCCCGAGAAGGTGGGCGCCGGCCCGGGCGCCGGCTTGCCTGCCGCCGTTGCACGCTGCATGCGCCGCACCTGCACGCCTCTCGGGGGGGCCTCCGCCGCCGCGCCGCCGACGCCCCCAGGGCAGCACCCGCGGCTGCAGCAGCACTATGCACGCGCCGCGCCGCTGACGCGCGAGCCGCCGCCGCACCCGCGCCTCACGCTGCGGCGCCGCGCGCAGGGGGCTGCCGACCGGCCACCGCCGGCGCGCCTCAGGCCGGACTCCATCGCCCTGGGGCCCTCGCCGCAGGGCAGCCGCTGCCCGTCGCCGCTGCGGCGCTCGCCGTCGCCGCGACGATCGGCCGCGGGCTTCTCGGACGCCGTCAGCGACCTGGTCGACAAGGTCAAGTACGAGACCAGCCGCCGGGGCCGCGCCAGAGGTACGCCACCACCAGGGACCTCGCTCAGGAGCACTCTCGACCGTGCGCCGTCATTTGATCCCCCTCCTTGTGCTGTCGCCCGTAGCTGCTTCTCAAGATCACCCCCTACCTGGCCTCCCGGGGCCGTACCAAAGGCAAACAAAACGATTGTCTGAGCGCCCACTCGTCGCTCGTAGTGGTCCATGGCGATGTGTTCCTCCGGGATGGCGCACGAGGAAAGGCCGAGGTTAAAAAACGCAAAGGTTCCAATAAACGAGAAAACAATACACCCTGCACGAACACTCTGATACCTAACCTTGGAGTATATTCTAAATGGCCATTTATTTTTGTTTTACTTCGTAATGCAGCTCACCTTTGCTTCAAAATGGGTGCCTGTAAAAAGAAAGGTTTCACTGTTTATGGCTTCAAGTATACGTTATTAACGAGATAGATTCGATATTCCACCTGCCATCGTTCATGATCGACGCAAGGTGGTCGATGTCATGTTCTTTCTTAACTGCCTCGCAGGTTTAAGAAATGTCAAGCCGGAAACGTGGCATTTCTACTCTCTGCAACAGTTTAAATTTTGCATGTTGGTTTGACGCGCCAAAGCTGCACCTGGGCTACGAGGCCTGAAGTAATGTCACACGGCCTGTGGGTTTCTTCGACGTGCACAAGGCACCATCATGCACGCGGGCGTTTTGTCTTACAGCAACGTATGGGTTTGGGAGCGTTGCCTGTTGTTCGCGATGGGCGAAAAATAAAACTTGAAAGTTGGTCGTAACTGGCAATTGTGCCCAGCCTTCACTGTTTCCGAAGCGGGAATTATAGTAGCGCGCCATGCTTCCACTGCGGATATCTCAGCACGCCTCCGGGCTGTACGAAATGCTTACTGGGCAAAGAGAAAAACTGTGTTAAAAATTATACACACACATGGTGCAAACTGCAGTTTTTCATGGGAACGATTGATGGAATCACCATGCACGGCCCGTAGAAAGGTGACCCACGAACGTTACCTCCGCGCTGCTCATAAACAGTTATCGCTGTACTCTTCGCATGTGTGTCAGCGGAATTTGCTTCAATTTTTTTGTGTGTGTGTTCGGCCTCGAGAGGTTTGACTTCATAGCAGTAGCTTGCGAAGTGTTTTCTTTTCTTTTCTTTTTTTTTTATGGGCGGCTCAACATTTTACCATTCCTCTCACCTTCTCATTCTCAGCGCAGTTCCTCTATGTTGCAGTCCTCTTCATCACGAAGCTGCTCATTTTCTTCTACTTTCTTAATTCGTTCACAATAAGGGACTTCCTATCCAGGAAAAGTGAACAGCTCACAAATAGAACGAGGGCGGGGTGCGTTTCGTCTATTGACACAGTGAGCGAAAGAATCATCCAAAACGCTACCGCGACGGGGACCTCTGCACAATGGTGTTCGATATTTATTTCTGGCTGAATTCTAATATTATATACAAACCAGAACCAACTTCCGGAATCGAGGGAGGTTGACACATGACAAATCATTGACTACCAGTTAGGTTCTTGCCGCGTTATCTCTTAGTCACTCAGTGATTTACTTTTTTACATAACGTAGAGGTTCCACACCGTGTTTGGTTGGGTGGCTCATTTCTCAGGATTACATATGCACACGCCCCCCCAAATACACCTACGTTTTCCGCAGGAACAAATGACGCGACCCCAGCAACGCATATTTGTTCCCACTGGGCAGCGCGGGGTCAAAGCCGTCGAAGCACGCATGGACTTTGACGTAGTCGCCGGCGTCAATAGCGACCATTGCTTGGGGCATAATTCAGCCAAAACAAGCGTGCCATGATCACGCCAAGATACGTGATGAAGAAGTTGAAGTCGACAACGGGTACCGGCGGCAACTGGCACTTCTAAGAATCCACTATTTTATGTCCCGGCATTGTGGACGTGTAGAAGAGGCTCCAGGCTCACCGTTCTGTTGGGCCTTGGCGCGCAGAGTGATGTAGTTGCGAACCGGTCTGCTCGAATACTCATTTCTCATCAGGAGGCAAACAGAGGAATACGTGCCCTGGGTTCGCCTCAACAGCGTCTTGGCTGCGCGACAAGGATGCTCCGGCCGGACTTTGATATGCGTTGTGGTAAACTGCTCGGCGCATAACTGATGGCGACGCAAGTCTTGCAACGTCAAGCAGTTCGCGCACAGAAGGTTATGAAATGTTCCAAAACAGAAAGAGCAATAATCTCGTGACTTATTGGAAGCGCGCAAAGCACATACGGCATAATATTAGACGCTTCGGCAATTCAACTACTGCGCCACAGTTACGGATCAAACGAGTGATCGGCTTGAATAACTGGTACCCACATGTAAGAAAGGGCTGTGGCACTGAGTCTGTCGTAGCATAAAATTTCTTGAACCCACCTCAATAATAATCAAACGAATAGTAACAGTGAGCAGGGTTCGGTTTATCCCTGCTCGGCTTAAAGTTTTTTCCACAAAAACGTTAACACCCGCCGCTCTTGCTTTGGGTGCCTTGTTAGGACTTAAACCGATTTAGACACAGCGGGTTAGGGCGCCCGGCTTAGGAACTAAGACGTTGCGCGACTGAGCACGAGGTCGCAGTATCAATTCTTTGCCGGAAAAGCTGTTTTCCTGAACGAGGCGACAAACAACAACAAAAAAGACACCCGTGTGTCCAGACTTCGGCAGATATTGCTTAGATATTGTCCACGTGTCCAGACTACGGCACACCTCATCGCCCAGGTGTGGCTTCGGAGCGTGAAACCTCAATTTGTTTTTTTTTTTTTTTTGAGCACAAGTGTTAAGTTGTCACTTGGAGTCTAAATGGTATGCAAACTGGAAGCCCTCACGGGGCCATTCAAGTTAACAGTTTTCGAGCTTACAAACCGCGAAACACTCAGCAACTCAACAGCACATTGTTCTGTTTTTCTGCATTGGTGACATTACTCAGTGTGATGAAAATCCTTTGCCGAAAAATCTTCAGCAAAGTGTCAGCCTGCTAGGAAGACGTGTGGCCCAATCGACGCGTCATGGTCGCGCACCGCTCGTGGTTGCAGCGCGACTGCACGGCGACGAGTTCCTGCGGGACTCGCCGCTGCGCAGCCGCCGTGGGTCGGCCGAGTACCGGAGCAGCACGTGGCTGGGCCAGAGGTCCCGCAGCCCCTCGCCGAGCAGCGGTCGGGCCGAGCGCCACTACGGCGGCGCGCGGTCCGCCAGCCCGGCTGCCTCGGCCCACAGCCTGCCGGCCCAGAGGCGCCGGCTGCCGCCGACGCCGGCCAAGCCGTCGCGGCTGCGGCTAGACGCCCGCTCCATGGAGGCCGGCATCAACTTCCCCAGCGTGTCGCAGTCGCCCACGTTGCCCGGTGCCCGGTCGCCGGCCGCCATCAACTTCCCCAAAGTGAACGCCTCGCCAACCCACTGCCCGCGGCAGCTGCCCTCGCCGCTGCTGCCAAACGGTTACAAGCCGCGCCGCACGCCGCGACGCCGCCGCAGCGGAGACACCGACGACGACGACTGGTGCTAGCCGCCGCCCTCTTCTCCATGCAAACACGTCGCTGCCGCCGCCGCCGAGAGAAAGAGAGAGAGAGAGAGATGTTTTATTACCTGAACGAAAACGAAAAAAAAATTCTACTGCGCAAATAAACTAAAAAAAGTTACATATAAAACAGCGGCTCGGCTCAAAATTAATTCATAATTATGGAACGCCAATTGTGCCCTTGTCTTGGCTTCCCACAAGACGCAAAATTTCGCTCCGCTGATCTAGAAGCACCGGCGATCACCGCTTTAAACTATTAGCATGGCATTGCGAGTATCTATACGGCAACCAACAGAAAAAGGCATTCTGCGGCATGAACGTTTCTGCCTATGGCTGAAAGGTAGGTTCACGTGCCGCGGATGGTTATTCTTAGGTGGACGTGGACGGGGGGATGAAACCTTCTGGTGGTGGATCCAGGAAATGGTGGGTACGTCGTTCTTTTAACTAGCACGGCTAAGTCCTCAGTGCGTGCCGTCCGAAAAGGTAAGTGTGGATCCACCTCTGAGTGGTAGAAGTAGCAGCAGTAGCTGTATCAAAACATTCTATTCGGGGGTGAAGTGCTGCGCCATTTGCGCCACGCTGCGCCAATCCGCTTTTACTGCGCCATCCTGCCCCAACTGCTCCCAAGTGGTGCCGCAAAATGGGATGCAACTATGGGATGATGTTCAGTGCCAGTCACATTGCGCAGGGAGCAGTAGATACTCGGAGTAGATTTGTTCTCAGAGAGACAAACATTTATTGTACTAATGGGCAGGAGGATGTTCTTAGGGCCTCCACCCAGTGAGAGGCATCCTTATTCCAAGATGCCTTGGAGCTGGCTGGCCGTCCGGGCCCGTTCCACCAGTCGGCGCTGTTCCGAGAGCTCGCAGCTGGTCAGCTGCTCCACCGATTGCTCATAAGTTGCGTTGGGATTTGGGGTTAGAGTAGGGGTCCGTTGGCACTCCCATACCACGTGGTATAAGGGTGCCAGCAACAGGGCAGAAGTTACAGGTGGCAGGGTATTGGGTGGGGTAGCTTTAGTAGGGTGTTGTGGGGATACGAATTGGTTTGTAGGCGCCGTAAAGTGGTTTCTTCGCCGCGTGTTAATTGTGAATGAGGTGGTGAGAAGCGACGGCGGTCGTTTTTGTAGTGGAATAAGATTTCGGTGTATGTGTGGAGTGGTGCTGGCTTTGAGGCAGTTCAGTCGTTGGTTTCTCCCTCTGAGGTAACGGCCCGATGTGTATGAGCACGGGCAGCGGCGTGTGCCACCTCGTTCCCTTGGAGGAGCTGGTGGCCAGGTGACCAGATGATATTAAGCTCTGGTAGTCTTTTTACTTGACGAAGAAGGTACAGTGCGGGTTGAGAGATGCGGCCAATTAGAAAGTTTCTGCAGGCAGTCTGTGAATCGGTGATAACAGTGAGAAATTTCTCGCCTGTTGTGGCAAACTCCTCAGCAGTCTCTATAGAAGTGGTGAGAATGGTCGCTGCTGCCAGTTTTGTGCCTTGCGTGCTAACGAAACAGGCTGCATGTGCTTGCTGATGAGTGTAGGGCGATGCATCTGTGTATCGAGTGCACGGTAAATGGCGATTGTCCTTATGAATTAAGCGAGCTCGTGCCGTGCGCCGTTGTTTGTTGAAAACCGGGTGCATATTTCGGGGTAGGGGGCTACGCGGATCTGTTGTCGAATTCCTGATGGGATTCGAATCTCCTCATCTGTCGTGGTGGGACGTTGTAGTGCAGACGGAGAAGTGTTGCTCTTCCCGTGGGCGTGATCTGTAGCCGGCGTATCTGAGATGCGTGGTGGGCCTCTAGTATTTCTTCCCAGGTAGTGTGGACCACTAGCTGCAAAAGTTTCTTGGTTGCCGTGCTAACTGGGAGCCTCAAAGCGGTCTTGTAGGCCTGGCGTATGATGGCGTCGAGTTTTCGTATTTCTTGTGGTCTGGGGGCCAAGTATGGCGTGCCTTACGCTATCCTGGTGATGAGAATGGCTTGGACCATCCGTAGGGTGCGAAGTCCGAAGCGACGATTTGATACGTGGCGGATGATGTGCCTTAGTTCGTTGAGTGTGCGCTGTAAGGGCGCTAGGGATTGTAAGCCAGATCCGTCTTTAGGTATTATTAGGCCCAATATTCGTAGGTGGGGGACATTCGGGACAGGGTGATCATTTATATATAGTTCTGGTTCTGGTGTTCCGTGCGCGGTCTTGCGGGTAGTTCTCTTGCTGAGCGTAAGTAAACCGGAGTTTTTGGGGGCGCACTCCGGTCCTCTGGATTGGAGATATCGTTGGGCGGTGTCAATTTCCATTTGAAGTGCCTCTTCCGTGGGTGTCCATAGCGTGAGGTCGTCCGCATAGAAAGCGTGTTGGAGATGCGGAATATCTTGGAGCAGGGGTGAGAGGTCCCTCATGGCAAGATTAAAGATGAGGGGTGAAATAACCGAGCCTTGAGGTGTGCCTTTGGGAATTGCTGAAAAAGTGTCAGACTGCAGGTGGCCGATGCGCACATTGGCGGTTCGGTTGGTAAGAAATGCCGCGACGTAGTTGTAACGTCTTTGCCCGCAGGTGGTAGTAGCTAGGGGATGATGGCTTGGGGGAGGACATTGTCGAATGCCCCTCTTATATCAAGTGCAACAATGGAATATTTGTGCTTGTTTGAGAGTTTCATTAGGATGTATTCTATAAGCTGTAGCAGGATGTCTTGGGTAGAGAGATGGGGCCGAAATCCATTCATGGTGGTTGGAAAGTAGTTATTGCCCTCTATGTAATGGGCGAGACGATTGTGAACCATATCCTCGAGAGAAGCTTTCCCACGCACGATGTGAGAGAAATGGGACGGAGGTTTTTTAATGTGAGGGGTTTTCCAGGCTTGGGGATTAGGGTGATATCTGCATGTTTCCACTGTGGCGGGAGAGTTCCTTTCATCCAGTGTTCATTCATATATGTGAGCAGTTCACGACGTCGCACTCTCTAAAGGACTAATGCTGTGAGTTACCCGTCACAACTTCCTGGTCTCCAAGTAGCGGCGCGGTTTCACGGGGCTTGGAAGCCAACTTGGGGTGCGGCAATGCGCAAACTTTTGCCCCTAAATGGAGCTTCACCGCACAGCGCGCTGTGCCGTGAAGCAAGCGTCGTCCCCAGCAGTCCTGTCAATCTTCCCGCTTATTGTCAGAATCAAGAAAAAATTTACACCATCTTCCCGCGAGGGGAACCATGGGTAGATGCGACGCATCGTGGGGTTTCCCTTGCGTTTCCGTTATGTTGTTTCCATTTAGCGTGTCAATTTGTTGTTGTTTCCATTATATTACGTAGGGTGGCGCCGACCATCGCGATAGCAGGCCTGTTAGTCTCCATTCAAATCATCGATGGTCATCGGATGTCATCGGAGCGGCGGAACGACTGAGCGGAGCGGCGCAGTTACCGCGCCGCTCCGCTTTATATGTACCGCGCGTTAACGGTGAGGGGAATGAGAGAGAGCAGCGCATGCACATGTGTTAGATGTTTACCCGAGCGCTAACGCGCGCTGACGCACAGTTGGCACGGCGACGGGAGCGAGCGCTAACACGCAGATGGTGCTGCGGTGAGAGCGGCGTTGGCGCGCAGCTGGCGCGGCGAGGAGAATGGGGGAGGGATGCGGTGAGAGCGGCGTTAGCGCGCAGCTGGCGCGGCGAGGAGAATAGGGGAGGACTACGGACGACGGAAGACGCCGGAGGGACAAGGCGAGTTAAAGAGATGCGTCGCATCTAATAAGTTAATGTTCAGTTGTACCTTCCCCAGGTTATCTTATAGCGAGTGCGCTTGCCAGACCAAAGGCTGATGCCGCCGTGCGCGGTGTCAAACAGGATGAGATAACAGGCATGGCCATGGCACAAGCGAGAGGTTCTGTTAAGATAGCAGCTAGCTATCTGCCAGTAATAAGCTCGGTAGGTCCGTCTCGCGCACAGCACTGCTTTTTTTGAGGTGGGGAGAGGGGGCATACGTGTTCCCCCCTCCCTCCCGTAAGCCCGCTGTTTACCCTCAAAAAAGTTGATAAACACTGGTACATTCGTTCCTTGGATAAACACAACGCAGTTGCGCGTTATTTCTTACGGAGGTATAAATGTGCAGTATGCTTGAATATTTGTTTCTCTTGAGGTTTTTGAACACCAGCATTTATTTTTATTTATCTCGATTCTAGCCGGGCTTAGTTATGCAATGCATCAAATTATTTCGTTTCATCTTAGTTTGTTCTTCTCTCAATTTCTATCTTAGCATCTCTTAGTTTCTTTTTCACTTGTCTAAAGGCTCGTTTTTTTTTCTTTTTTTTTGTGGAGTGAAGTTTAGCTTTCAAGAGCTTAGGTGAAAAAAGGACGATTCTGCCTATCTCTGGCCTGCTCTGGGTTGTCTCGCATGACTGGGATGGTTTTTTAATATCACGAACATAAGTTTTTATGTATGAAGTCTAGTTTAATGTAGCTATTCGAAGCATCGCTTATATCTATTTTCTTTCAGTTATTACTCTGCCAGCTGTTATATTTTAATTGTGGCAAGGTATATTGTCTCATTAAAAAGCGGTCGGCTCAGTATTGATCGAATGTTGAGTAATAACGCTTTGAATTTTTGTTGTTTGTGTTTACGAGAAATAAATGATTGCGAATAAGTGATGTTTGACACCAGAAATCTGCTCCAAAACAGACTTGCACTTCTCCAAAGCTTATCTTTGATGCTCCGAAGCTGCTCCAAAACTCTCTTTTTATTGCTCCAAGGCTGCTCCAAAACAACATTATTCCTGCTCCCCGAGCTGCTCCAAAAGACTTAAACCCGCTTCCACCTGTGTTTATTGAGCCGTGAAAGAGGGAGTGATTCCCAATTCCAGGAATCCATGCGAGTAGCTTGCAGCCTTCGCTCTGGAGGCCAGGAGTTGCTGGACGTCCAGATGGCCGCTGGTTACCAGGCTCTCCCACAGATCAGAACGGTGTGGGAGACGAGATGGGAGCGGGAAAGGTTATGGTTTGGCTCGCACTCTATTATATGTGGTGGAGTAGCGGGTTGAGAACGAAACTTCCATTTGGCAGGGGTTCGATTGAGGCGGGCAGTGTGGGGAAAGGTATTTCTTGTGGTCTGCGGAGTAGCGATCCTGCTTTGGAAGGTTTAGGATGAGGGGGGAAAGTGACTGTCAGACCGGTAATACTGAGTGGTCTTGGAAGGTGACAAAGGAAAGGGCGATGCAGGGCTCCTCGAAAGCCTGGAGGGAGAGAGCGCAGGCTTGCTGATGAGAAATATTGTTTCCCGTCAGTAAAGAGTAGGCAGGGGTACAGATGAAGTTGACTTCCCGCCAGGACTGATAACGCGGGAGTAGCCTCCGAGTGAAGCGAGGCCACCCTTCCGGATATGAAGCTTCTACAGGCAGCTTTATAAGACTGTGATAAGGGTCGGATTACTTCTACGCATCACGGTTATGGCAATAGATAACTCTTCATATGCATGAGGGTTAAGGATATAGCTAACTATTCAGCAATCCATGCTGATGAGGTCTTAATGAGGCACAAATGACGAGGGTGGTCTCTGTGGTGACGGTAGTGACCTTACGTTGAGCGTTACGGTAGGTACTCGCGTTCGTATAGGAGACGTCTGAACGCTTTCCATAAATGTTCTCGTGGGCCCTATAGCTTTGAGCTCGTCGGAGGCTGGAATGGAGGTCAGGATGCATGTTCTTAGGTGAGGGTCGTACAGGATGTGATTTCTCAAACGATTAGGGAGGTTCTGAGGAGTAGTGGATAGTTGACATGGGATGTGGAGACTTCTCAGTAGGGCTAGAACCAGTGGCGTAGCCAGAAATATTTTTCGGGGCTGTTATACACCACCGATAAAAACATAAAAATGGAGAGCCTGCACCCACACAATATATTCGCCATTTTTCTGCTTCAGTAAAGCCACAGGGCTAGTTTTGTTCACGGAAAATCTAAAAATACGAGTGCTCGCACAACTCTAAGAAAGCATTTTTGTCAAGAAACCAACCTATTATTTCCGTTTTTAAATTGTAATTTATCAATGCGGCGTGTACACAGCGTGAGAGAAAAAAGACCTGAAAGAGAGTGAATGTAGCAGTCAAGAAATTTCGTGGGGTGTTCTGAAACCGAAACACAGCCCCCTGGCTACGCCCCTGGCTGGGACCGCAGGTGTTTGGGCAAGACGAAAACGTTACGGGGGCCTTCGATAAACTCGTAAACCGTGGTGTGGAGGCCCATTTGTAGAAAACGGGCCGTGGAGGTGCGTGCGCGTGGATAGATTCAGTGCTTGTTTGAACATTCTGCGAGTAAACCGATGATTGGTGTCCATGCCACTTTTCGGGAGGGTAATGTAGGGTGTGACATACGGGGCTGTCAAAATCAGGAGCGTTTGTACCAGTTGGGTCATCGAGGCACTTTGAAACACGTCGTAGCAGTCCACCTTTTATATGAACATGTCCCTTTCCCATAAAAATTCGCTGTCCTCTAGCCCTACTCAAACAAATAGGAATCCGTATAGTGTGCTAAAACGTGTAGCATATCTGCTGAGCAATGCCGCTGGCTGCCGTTGTCGATGGCCACACTTTTAGCAGCTCTTCTCCGGCGGTAGTGTACGGCGCCTGCTCTAAATGTAGCGTAGCTACAGCATTTCTTATCCATAAGATCGATATGTCGGAATGCTAAATATGGGAAAGTTAATAAAAGCTTCATGAAATTATACCTAGTGAATAGGAAAAAAAATAAAGGGTAGTAACCACCCGTCGTCTTCCCCGTGCTTACTCAGTAATGTTACCGGTGTTCTGTGTGGATTGGGTGACGCCATTTAAAAAACAACCGCAAGTTAAATGTGATTTCTGGCGTGCAATTTGGACCAATTGTGGTAGAAATGAAAAAAAAAAAAGCGTTGTCCCAGCGCGAGAGCACCAGATGTTCCGTTCCTGAAAAAAGTCGTCACTGCGAAGCTACGAAGCCACCCGCGAGAATGAATGCTGAGCCAGCAATAAAGATGAGATCTCGTCTCCGTTGCTAGGCAGCGCCCAGGCGCGTTTGGCTTGCGCAGAGCTGGTCACCTTGCACCCACGCCGACGCGTCCTTCCCTTCCTTGTGAGCCATCCCCAGTGCACTTCCTTTCCTTTTACTTTCACTAAAACCACAACTACTTCCTGTTCTTTCGTTTTGCACCTCGTTCAGCTGTCTCTGCTCACTGCTGTCTGGTAACAGGATCGCTCTCGCACTACCACCGCATTCACCGATGGAGCGGCTCTCAATTTTTAGAGCGAAAGCTCCGTTGCTCGAGGTACAAACTCAAAAAAACAACGGCTCGTACCTCGTAGCGTCAATCTGACCTTCGAGCTGTACTCAGCGCCTCGTGCGGTTGCGCAGTGAAAGCGTCTAATCGCTACTTCTTTCCAAAGGAAGGGTTGCGGAAAGGGGCATAGGGGGAAAGAGTATCGGAAAATGATACGAGGAGGCGCTGGCTGCGTCCAAGTCCACTGCGCCCTCGCCCCTACAGCACCAATTGCGTCGAACAGCGTCGGTGTTTTCTCTTGCGGTGCAATTGTCTGCGCGTTTACTGTGCACTCTCAGCACAAAAGCCGAACTGTCGCTCGACAAACTAGGTTTAACAGAGTTCAACCACGGCGAAATTTTCTTTAAGACGAAAACATTGCAGTCGAGCCCACTTATAACGAACTCGACCGTCACGCTGAATTTGTTCGTTATATCCGAAATTTGATATAAGTTTAATAAGCGTTTTTTGCGCGCAAAAACGTGGCACACATAAGGCGGGAGCGCTGATGCGGCCGCGGACATCGCCTGGACGGTGCGCGGCGATAACAGGGCGCTGGCTGCAGCCGTGAAGCGAAGTTTGGCGCTCGCCGACCGGAATGGAACTCTCGACTCAAAAAGAAGTTAGACAAACAGAAAATAGCTCAAAATTTATGCATAAATGGCCCGTGAATTGTCATTGGAGCCGTCACTGAAGGAGGCCATTAATTTTCAGCCCCAGTGGTAACCTGGCTCTCCGAACGCTTCGAAATAACCACCATTTGTCGGGGCACTTTAGACACCATAGACGCACTTTTGCGACGCTCCTGATTGGTGCACGGTTCGCTACGCTACGTTTAGTTCATACAGAAACTGCCGCCAGAGCAAAATCACCTACGCGGGCTGAAAAAGAGCGCGCGCACGCGCGCTGCACTTTAGCGCATGAACCGCGTGGCAAAAAGCATCAGACACGAATGCGCGATAAGCAAAGCCGAAGTTTAATTGCGGAAGAAATCGGTTACATGTCTGTCTAGGCAGAGCAGACGCAATCACGGCGCTCTCCAACTTGTCCAGCGCGGAAATCTGCTCTTCGCCGGACGAACGGACGAACCCGGTGTGCAGCTCGACATGGCTCCGCGATGTTCGAAGAGAACAACCGACGACACCTCAGTGGCACTCGACGCGTTTTGGCTCCATTGCACGCGTTTCAGGTTGCTTCCTGTTCTTTTTTTTTTTCCCCTATTTGCACTTTTCTCATGGCTGAAATGGAGCAAGCGAGCATGAACTGGGACTGCCGAAATTCATGCGTAGCTAATTTTGTGTCCCCACAAAATCCGCTCCGCCGATTTGTCCGCCCATAGACAGGCCGGACGGGAGAAACACAAGTGCCTCAAAGAGGTTGGCACAGTGCCAATGCTAACTTTCTGCAAGTTCGCCGTCGTCTCTCATATTTTCTCCTCTATCCCACCTCGAATGAATGAATGAATGAATGAATTTATTGTCAAGGAAAAGGAAAGGAAAGACCACCAGCAGGCGTAAATTGTCACACCTAGGGGTGGACACCGGAACGCCTGCTGGTGTGGGAGTTGGGGCCGAGGATGACAGATTCATAGAGAGGAGAGACAGAGGATAGAGGTGACATATTTACAGAAGACAGGGGAGAGAGGGGCATATGTACAAGTTAACACACACTCACACACTCACACTCACACACACGCACGCACACACACAGAAAGTATGGTCCAGGGGAAAAAAAAAGGTCCACACAGTCATTGGGCCAGGGAGTGAAGTGCCAGTCGCCCCTCCTCCATTGTGTGCTCCCCCCGTCCGCCAACGAAGTTTGAGGTGGGGCAACATGGAACCCACGACGGCGACGCCCTTTTCTGCTGACATTTTCTTTCCCTCTGGTTTTCTTTTGCTGGCTGCAGTCAGTTCTGCTGAAAAAGGATGATTCCCGCGCAGTTCATTTGACCCTTCACGTTCGTGGAAAGCACCATCATTGAAGTGGCGACTGTGAACACCAGGCGCGGTCGGGCGACGGTCAATCGTTCGCTGCACCCGAGTTGCACCCTCGTGCCGGTTTGTTATATCTGAAACAAAATGCCGTTGCCTCAATGCATGCTGTGACGGTCAGGTCACGTTCGTGCGTTGTAACTGAGCGTTCGTTATAACTGCGGCCGTTATAAATGGGCTCGACTCTACGTGACTTAATCAATCGTCATCGCCGGCCTGCTTAGGTCCACTGCAGGACGAAGGCCTCTAAAATTGCCGACGGCGCAAAAAGAATAAAATAAAAGTAATCGAGTTGGTTGAAACAAAAAACACTAGGGGCTGGATGTGACTAGAACTCGGGGCCTCTAGAATGCGAGTCGATCCCACATACCCGGCAACCTGAAGGCTCGTGCATGGAGCTGACGAAAGGTGGACAATCCGTTGTGCCCTCTTTTACAGAAAACGTCGACAAGCGGTACGCGCAGCTGGACGTACAATGAGTTTCACGTTGCTTGACACGTCATCAGGCTCAACGTCAGGGGGACTGTGAAGACAACATACAACTTTGTTTAATTTAATAGACTTGACGTTTTATAATACCCCCTTTGTCCGGCAGCAAACGATGCTTTACACCCTGAGCAATGTAACGAAGTCAAATTTTCAATTCCCCCGCAGCGATGTTTTCTGAAGTCAGAAATTGTGCATTATATCCAAAACCTATAGTTAGTAGCTTGGCTCCATGTAGCATCCAAACGCTGCAATCCAACAGGAACTGCAACTGAGGCTGGCAGGAGGCCACGCCTAAATGCGCTTGGTTACCATGGCTTTCCTGAATGGCGCAGGCATGTCGCTCGGCGGGCGCTCCCGTGCTCAGTTTACTTCTGACCGACACTATACGTGCCGTGACTCAAGCATCTCAGCTTCATCCTTTATCATCTACAGCATCACTCCTAATCATATTAAGCTGATCGTATTATATTAAGGGCATTGGTTCCGGAAGCCCTAGTGTCAAATATAGGATAAGAGGGTATAGGAGGGATGATAGGATAAGAGGGATAATAGGATATATATATATATATATATATATATATATATATATATATATATATATATATATATATATATATATATATATATATATATATATATATATATATATATATATATATATATATATATATATATATATATATATATATATGTGTGTGTGTGTGTGTGTGTGTGTGTGTGTAAGGTCTTTTCAGTAATTGAAATTTATTGGAGCGAAATTGTACTCCGCAATAAAATGGAAGAAAAGTACTGTGGGGATTCTACATTTCACACACTAGTTATTTGCCACCCCGCAGCCATCCGCGCTCAGCAAACATGCCTTGCGAGCGCAGGCTGCGGACGGGTCCGTTGTTTGCGGAGACAGACAAGGGCAGGAGGCGGCAAGGGCAAAACACCAATGGCAGCATTTATTGCAAAGTGCAAATCAAATATACTGCATACAGACTGATCGTACGCCATAACGGTAACACTGTGAGCGAGGCATTAAACAACGCTAGAGATCGAGATGGTTCGACTCACCGATGGCATGCCGGAGCAGCGGAGCGCTGTGCGTGCGAGCGCGATTGCAGTCTCCCAGCTCGCCCGGACGCGTCCCATTGTGGCGCGTTCCCCAGGTCCTGACCAGCGCGCCGAAACGTCCGCGCGCTACCGCATCCCCAAGACAAGAGGCCGTCCTCTCGTCGTGCGACAACCCACCAGACCTCGCCATTCTCGGTTCTCGGGTAAGGCAGAGGGGAAAAGGGTCAACGGTTCTCGGGTAAGGCAGAGGGGAAAAGGGTCAACGCCTCCACCCGGGCGACAATAAACCCTCCGGTCGCTGGCGCCCTCCCGTACGGCTCCCGTCGCGTAAGCAAGGCGCGTTGTGCAACGCCGGCCGCGATGGGAAACTAGCCAGAAAGGGGTTCGCGTGAAAGTCGCGATCCCCACAGTACAAATGTCGACCGAGCATTCATCATCAAAGCGGCGTCGAATGCCGCGAAGTTTTTATGCATGCATTCATCTCGGTGCGCTCTCCTCACCCAGTCGGATGGAGACCTAGAAACACACAAGCGGATGGAGACCATTTTCGATCAAACAAGAACCGTCTAAGTCATTGACGGCGAACGATAAAAGCAGCAAACCCACGCTCTACTTGAAGCACAGGAAAGATATAAGGGCGCGGCCATGCGCTGGCAACAAAGAGTATAAACAAACGAATACCAAGACATGGTTCGCCGCGCACCCCCCCCCCCCCCCCCTAAAGGTCCATTAACCCGATGCTGAACCAAACAGTTCTCGCAAAAAGAGACAGTCTCTTATCTATCGTATTATGGATTAGGAGGACCGCATGGACGACCTCGTGCGCGCATCGTATTTATGTCCCGTAGTCACCGTATTTAGGGAACAACCCCGCAGACAAGTTGGCCAACACGTAGTTCAATTCTGTATGACTCGAAATACCGTGGAAAAAGCTTCTCGCTGAGGCCTCGTCGTCGGATTGCGGTCCAAACCCACACCCAATCTCCGGGATGATACTCGGCGTCGAGGGTTATATATCATCCGGCGTTCATCTGCTTGTTCTTTTTAAAAAAGGGTGAGAGCAAACTGGCGAGCCTTCTCAGCACGTTGCTCGATCCTGGGAAGTCGGCGTTGAGATTGACTTCTGCGTTAGGCCGCATGGCGTCGATCATCTCGGGGTGAAAGGAATCAAACGTAATCTTAAGGCCAAACGCAGTATGCAATCGAGGAGTCAACAAATATAGGCATATATAGCAGTCAACTCCATATTAAGCAAAATACTGGAAAAAATAATTGAAGACAGAATATATTACTTCTTAACAAAGGAAAAGCTCCACGGCACAAAACGATTCGGATTCACTCGTAACACTTCGGCAACCATCGCTTCAGCCGAGTTACAAAAGAACGTCGATCAAGCGAGAGTAGATAAAGTGGTATGTATTGTCATCTCTTTAGATGCAGAAAAAGCATTTAGCTGCATCGAATCATCCGTCATTGTAAACTTTCTAAAACCATCAGGTATCCAAATACCTGATCATTTAGGCGCATCTTTTTTTTTAATCGGGAAATTACCCATAACACGGGGAAATCAAGAATTCAATTTGATCTTAAGTCAGGTTCTCCGCGTGGGTTACCTTTAGGTCCATTGAATTGGACATTACAATTTTATATCTCTTAAACAGCCAATTCCCTAGCGATGTCTATACCCAGGCTTTTGTTGACGACATAACCTTAGTAATAAAAGACAACTTAAGCGCTCAAAATAGTAGAAAACTGGGGAATAGACAATGAACTCGCATTTAACGCAACAAAATCAAAATTCACTGTAAGATGGCAAGTACATTAAAAGACCTCCCATTATCAAACTCGGAAACAAAAATCTTAAATTCTGTGAAGAAATCAAAATATTTGACGTCTGTATAGATAACAAGCTCAGTTTCACGCCTCATTTATAACTATATAAATAAAAAGGTAAAGCAAATAATAAAGAGCCTAGGAAAATTTGCAGCCTACAACTGGGAGCTTACTAGCAAACACCTGTATACAAAAAATTTATATCAGAGCTGTAGCAAGGATTACAATTTATGCCGCTCCAATGTGGTGTAAGAAACAGGTCGTAATGAGAGACAAAGCTATGACGTGTTCAAAAAACAACCCTCATTAAAATTATCAAAAATTTAAAACAGTATCCAACCCGACCTGAAACATCATAAAACGTCCCGCCATTCCACTTAACGATGGAAAACGAAATTGAAATATTGAACGCACTCCCTGCGGGGAAAATGTTCTCCTGGAAAAACCGCGCTTTCACAGGAGACCAAATTGATTGATTGTAGGGTTTAACGCGCCGACGCAACGCAGGCGATGAGGCGCGCCGTAGTGGAGGGCTCCGGATTAATTTTGACCACCTGGGGATCTTTATCGTGCGCCGAAATCTCGTACACACGGGCGTTTTTGCTTTTCGCCTCCATCTGAAAAGCGGCCGCCGCGGCCGGGAATCGAACCCGCGACCTCGTGCTCCACCTAGAGAAACAGGGTTGGTTCGAGAAGCGCGAGAATATAGGAAAGCTCATGCCGTAAGCAGAAATCCAACCCGCTGCCTTGTTCATACTAAATAGCACAACCATAATGGGTTAATACATTTACACCCCGTAGCATAAAAAATGACATTTGAAAATCTAGACCTTTTCAGTTTATTCGACTTTCCGTGAAAGATAAATAAGCAGAAAACTGTGGCCACAGTGGCTGACATATTTCATTGGGGTAGTCTATAGTAAAAAAATTGGCTCCAATCCACGCTTTGAAGGTGGTTGGAAGGCAAAGCTTTAAACGACACCCACAACAATTGCCCATGCGACGTCAATTGAATTCACACACGTGGCTCTACAAAGAGTGAAACCAGAGATTCTGCCAGCTGTTACCTCGAATTCGCGGGGGCGGCGTCCCGAACGCAGCAGCAGCGCCGGCCACCGCCGGGCTAGAGCGGCGGACGCCGCCGCTGTAGCCCGGCCGTGAGTCGGGAGAGAGAAAACGGAGAGGAGCGTCTTTCGAAGGGTGAGACAGCGTATAGCCATCCTGATGTGCTAGCTTGGGGCTACACCACCGCGCGACACAAGCGCAGACACCGAAACAATCCGGCATGTGAACTTAGTGATTCCCATTTATATCGATTTAAACTAGTTGGTTTAGTAAGTGCGAGAAAGCTGAGGTGACTTTTATAATTCCTATTTACCAGAACCTGCTGCTACTTTCGCCTTTTGTAATACCTTCTGAAACACAACCGAATTGGCAATAACCAATTTAGAAAACGGAGTCCCATTCGTGGCAAGCAGTGCGCAAAAGGTAACGTTTCTCTTGCGGCCAGATGTCTGTATGAGGTACATTTTGTTTTCCCGCCCTGCAAAACAATCCTTAACGTATGTTTCCAGTGCGACCACATAATTCCGTGGGGTGCGGGTTACCCTGGAGGTGCTATCGAACAAGTTAAGCCGTGCGAAGGCACCGCGCAATGGACGCGAAGCTGCACCAAAACAGGCCCAAAACAACCGCCGCTGAAGCAGACGACAAAGTCGTACCGCTGACGCCGCCGCCGGCGAGCAGGCACTCCCGCGCGGGGAACGCTGGATAAATTCGCGGCGGTGCCATCTCTAGTGTGCTCCGTGAGTGAAACCCTCCGTCCCCCCTCCTTCCCCCCGCCGCCGCCTCCGACGCGTTAAGAGTTTGTTGTCCCGCAGGCCACGAAAGAGCCGTTGGCTGGTAGAGCTAGAACGCTTTGCTTCAAAAATGCTCACAAAAGTCCGGCTCACTTTCCCACACACCGTTGCACCTCGCAGGTTGTTACTAGACACACTAATTTTAATTTCACTTTCAAAAGTTTGCCATTACAAACAACAACAAATGTAAATGTAACCTACCAGAAGACAGCTTCGGCCACTACCTACAGGACTGCGCATAAGGGGGGGGGGGGGGGGGGAGGTGGTTGTGTTACGAAACAACGCGGAGAACAACTTTTTACCTTCTATAGAAATAATCTCACAGGAAGAAAACCTGAGCTAATAAAAGATACGGAAACCTTAGAAATTCTAGAAAGAATGACAATCATAATTAGCGGTAATATTCAACAATATTACCCCCTCAAATATTTCGGTGAAAAATTCCACAAACACGCAGACACAAAATTAGCTGCAAATAAGGCGAGAGAAACTTTGAGATCTTGTGTAATTATCTAGTGTGTATATATTGAGTTATTTTCTGGTCTAATTATTTACTATAATTACCTTTTTTGACATTGCTTTTCGATTGATATCGAAACATACACATTGAATGTATTTTTTTACCCGTTATACCGTGGTGGTACGGGAAGGGTCTCGTTTAATGAAGAAGTCGGCCGTCTTTCGTAGATATGCCCGAAAGGAGTCA
The DNA here is from genome assembly GCF_048455015.1 of Haemaphysalis longicornis. Classification (NCBI taxonomy): domain Eukaryota; kingdom Metazoa; phylum Arthropoda; class Arachnida; order Ixodida; family Ixodidae; genus Haemaphysalis; species Haemaphysalis longicornis. The sequence goes on along the minus strand of NW_027526203.1, from coordinate 292,335,296 downwards.
TCTGCGTCGTTTCCTAGATATTTGTATTGTACACGAACGTAACATAGGCCAATATTTCGATACCTCTCGTGTTCAGCGTCGACTTGCATAGCATATCTGCAATTGTTTTGTCCAGGCTTTCAGTTATTAGATGCGACGCATCTCTTGCTCTGGGGCATGTCCCTCCTGCGTCGTTGTCGCCGTCGGCGTCCGCACACCACCTGCGCATGTGCAACTCTCCCCCGTTCTTCTCTCCGACAGCTCTGTGCAACACTCTCACTCCGTCGCATTAGCATAACAACAACACCTGCGCGCGCACTTCGCTCCGCTCGCGTCTGCTCCGGTGCGCAATTGCGCGCATGCGCGACTCTCCTCCGCTGTCTCCTCTCCTTCAGGCGCCGTGAATATGAAGCGGGTAGCGCACTGCGGCGGTTCAGTCAGCGCTCGTTCTCGTTCGACTCCGCGTGACCTTGCTTGACGACTCCGTGCTTGACTTGATTCTTCCGATGAAGACGTGATGGAAGCGACGGTCCCTTCAGCGAGTGGGCTGACACAATCCAATACAAGCGTCAGCGCAAACGCTCAAGGCAACGTTACGACCAATTGAACCCCCCGATGCGTCGCATCACATCAGGGTTCCCTCGCGGGAAGATGGGCGTAATTTTTTTTATTCCTTTCTGCACGGTACAAGGTGTCCCTTCGGTAATCCGTGTTGCTAGGCCCCTGGGACTTCAGGGGCTCCTTGTCGTACAACTGGGTGAACAGAGAATTCGGCGACATCTTGCGCAGTCCCAGTCGGAAGAGCGCCATTTTCTGCGTACGCGTCACGTAGTCTGGCTGCAACAATCCCCTTGTTTTCAGCTCGTGACGCAGGTAACGGGCCCAAGACATCCATTCCTGACTGTTGGAAGGGCTCATATGCAAACAGCGCAAGGACGACGGACTTACAAAAAGGGAAAAACGGTCTTGACGGTGCGACAATGGACTACAAACTCCAGCGGGTCTCGTCGGCAGTGTTTTCTGCCGCTGGGAGTCGCGGCAGCCACCCCCTACGCCTGCAGGCGTAGTGGGTGGCGTTGGTTGTAAGGCAAGGCCATATGCATTTCGTTTTGATCTTTTCGATTGTGCATGCCGTGCCGAGATGCTCTGAAGACGGGTCGTCGTGGCACGCTTCGCAGATGTCGCGTTGATCAAGACGAGAAGGTACTTCGTTTTCATTGTGGGTCGAAGTTCTTCACGAGAACGGAGTATTTGAGGCACAAAGCAGCTAAGTTACACTTAAAAAGCCCTTGGTACGGCGATGTTGCGCCCTTCGAGAAGGTAAATCATGTCCAGCAACTAAGGGTTGACACGCTGCCGGGCTACAAGGTCACCCTCTGTCACGATAACGATAAATGCGCCGTCTTCATCAGAGTCCTGCCGTGGTGGGGTTACGGGTGCGGGTGACAGGCAGCCAGCGCCGGAATGTTTCCTTACGTGTCACCATTGAAGACACTGGTAACATCGAATTCCTTCAGCCGCAGGCTCCATCGCCCGAGATGGCCAGAGGGGCCCTTCAAATCGGAGAGCTAACACAGCGCACGATCGTCTGTTAATGCCGTAGACGCACGGGCGAAGTTTGTAAATGACCCATGTGATGGCGAGACACTCCTTTTTTCATAACCTGAATAGTTTTCGCTGTTACAGCGAAGCTGTTTACCCCTAGCCCCTGCATGCAGCCCGCATCGACAGTTCACGGTATACAGAGACACTCTTAGGACATCGATCCCTACTACATCAATTTCACAGAAGGCCCCAAATTCGCCTCTACGTTTCTCGGATGATACATGTCACCGTTTCTAGCGGTGCTGCCGAGAAGATGGGGTTGTCAGCTCTGTCGAGAAAACAAACCCATCGACTCCACAGATCACCAGTGACGATGGGGTGGTCGCCTCATGCGCGGCTTTCGCCGGCAGTAGCGGAAAGAACGAGACAGCGCCCTAAATACAAAAACGAACAAACAGAGACATATTTAAATGGGCGAGGTACGCTGCAACCACGAGGACATAAGCATAGACGAGAGGAAAGAAAAAATTGTGCAACTACGAGAGAGATAGAGACAGAAACGTTACAGAAATGGTACAAACGAGGAGACCTAAAAAATACGAATGTTTGCCTCCTTTTTGCCTGCGCTCTCATCCCCTGAACCGCGCTCGCGCTCGTGCAGGCAGCCAACCAACCAGGCTCTGCACATGCTGGCTGACCTCCCGGCCTTTCCGTTCGCCTTTCTCCTCCTCCTTCCCGCTGTTTGAGCTGTTGCTCGCTACAGCCCCGAGAAATATTTTTTCAACTTGATAACCTGCTTTCGAGTGAAACTTTTTGTCCTTCCACCCTGTAACGGCCCACTTCTGGGCTAACAGTATTAATAAATGAAAATGAAATGAATGCGTTACCGGTGAGGAGGGGGGGGGGGGGTATTCGAGCCGGGAGAGAGAAAGTGTTTATTAAAATGAAAATATTTACAAGGCGAAGTTTTGCCTCTCGACAGAGGGCACAGGTCTCGCCGGGGGAAAACGTGGTTTGAAAAAAAAAAGTGAAAGGGTGAAAAGTGACAAGTCCGGGGCAGTCGCCTCGTCAAGCCGCCTCAACCAGCGGCTTCTTGCGGCTGCCCCCTCCTTTGTAAAAAAAAAGGAAAAAAAAATAAAGATTTCAGAAAAATTAAATATGATAACAGGCTATAAAAGGCTATGCACAGACTATATACATACACACTCAGGTTACCTACAGACTATTTACATACACACGCACTCATACATACACACCCACGCACACAAGAGGGTTAACAGGGGGTGGAAAGCCGATGGGGTCTGGCTTCTACAGTTCATGGGCGGGTGTTCAGGCCTGACTCGTCCAGGTGCGAGAGGAGCAGCCTGAAGGCCTCTCGGTGCAGCATGAAGGGTCCCCGAGGACGCAAGATGTCCTCTGCAGTGCTTGACGGTAGCCCCAGCAACTTCCGGGCAGCAGCGTACGAAGGGCAGGAGCAGAGGACGTGTTCTAATGTCTCGGGGTCGGGGCATCGGGCACAGGTGGGTGTGGCCTTGCGACCCTGCCTGTGGAGGCGTGCTGCTGTGTTGTAGCAGCCGGTGCGGAGCCGGAGGAGGAGGGACCGCGCTGTTTGGGATAGAGCCGGGAAATGTTTGCGAACAGCGAACAGAAATCCGGGTAGGGAGAGGGCGCGGTGCAACAGCAGCGAAGGCGTGGGAGAGGTGGGAGAGAACGTCGCGTCGGCGCTCGGCCCTGCACTACAGTCGTGGTGAGGGTGAGAGCGCGACGCAGCAGCAGGTGAAACGCGCGCGAGAGGGGAGAGAGAGCGTGGCGGCAAACGCGGCACAGCCGCTCCCGCCGCCAATCACGTGGACATGGTCGGCCGGCAAGACGAAGCGCTTTCGTGCACTCTTTTGGACTGCGCCACTGTCAACCGTGTTTTGTTTAGCGAATTTTTGCATCCCAATGAAACCGAAAGAGCTTCGCTGGGCAATTTAACAGATGAATGATTCAACCCCCGCTTGTTTTTTTTTTTTTTTTTTGACAAACAGCACCTGACAATTACTTTCTCACAGCTGTTTATTACCGGCTACCGACAATGACTACCGACATTTTTTTTTTTTTAGGTAAGCTACATTGGCGAAGGCGTCCCAGAACCGACCTGCGTCAATGCTATGATAGCGTGCTGGGCGTGTGGCTTGCAGGGGAGTTGCCTCGGTTTCGACGATGCAGAGCCAAGAGCAAAGCTTAACGTGTTTAATGCATGGCGGGAAATGAACAGCGATGATGCAGGAACAGAACTTGGCGTGCTTACAGCATGGCAGTAGAACGGGCAGATCAACGCCCTCAGTCGAGCCGCGATGCGAACTACAGGGCGCTCGTGGCAAGCCCTTCAGGAGTCCCAACTGTCGAAGGAGCTTGTACACGGCATCGAAAAATTCAAATACAAAAAAACATTTACCATAGGCCCCGTGATGGGTGCCGGCGTACGCTGTGCCAGAAAGAGGTAGGGAAAGGAGGAATCCAACGGACACCAGAATCAAAACACACACAAACAACAGCACTCTTGCAGAGCCGGAGAGAGAGAGAGAACAAGAAGCGATGAGTCAGCCGCCGCCGCCGTCATCTAACCGCGCCGCATTTTCGAAGTCGCATGATCGCTGCAAGTGTCTTTCTCTCCTTGCACCAATGCCATGCAGGAAAGCATCTAGGCGCGCTGTTGCGCTGTGCGTTGTCGAACCCCCCCCCCGCGCGCGCGCACGCACGCACGCAGTCAATTTGTAGCACTACGCACCAACCACATGCGGCGCTACGAAAATTAGCCGTTTTAAAATTTCAGTGGAGAAAGCAAATGAATAAAACAATCGAAATGTTGTGTGGAATACGACGTTATCTCGAAATCGTTGTAGTTTTAATTTGTGTAAATTCCTTGCTTCGGCTTTTTTATTTTACATGTTTTTTTTTTTTACCTTTTCCTTCCTTCGTGCTTTTTCTTCCCTTTCCGGGAAGCCCCCTCCCTCCCCGAAATGAATTCCTGCGTACACTATTGCTAGAGACATCGTCAAGTTCGCGTTGGAAGTCGCCAACAGCGATTTCGTCACTTGCTTCCTGCCTTTCTTTGAGAATCGCGATACATGCGCCCTTGTTTAAATTATTACACTCATCGGTGAATTCATGACCAAACCTTGCAATTTTCTTTCCTTCAAGCGCACAATGCCTCCTTCGACGGAAACGCCACGATCGAGAAGTAAGCTCTGCTGCTCTGATCACTCTCCACGATAGCGTCAGCGTCAGTGACAGCATCTTGACAATAAACGGTTATCAGGCTTGCACGGGTTGGCAGGGTGGCGTGATCACCGGCTAACTGAAGCACGTTGATCCAGACTTCGTTTTGAGGTCGTGGCGTGATTGGCAGAAAAAATTATTGACTTGGCCTGCAAATCAATTGTTTCAACGCTTTCACACAAAAAGTCTGTTCCTAGAATTACGTGGCGAGAGCAGTTGGGAAGTATGACGAACGCAGCAAAGTACGTGACACGTGAAGTACGCGTTCCATGTCGCGCGACACACGACCGCCTGTGTGGATGTGCGAACCATCCAGAGCTGTTGGGCAATGCCCACAGCGCCATGACCCAAGACAGGCGACGACTTCGAAGTGGCTGGCGAGTACCTGGCGCGGACGTATATTACCCGCTCATGGGTAGTCAGCTTCCGCGTCTATCAGTGCCATTACGTAATGGCCGTCGATGGATCACCGTACGTCGGACGTAGTTGTCTTCGAGTCGCTTGTGGCCTGAATGTCCATCGAGGCGAAAGATCCAACGAGTCGAAAGGTCAAATTCGTCACGCGATCAGCGAGCCTGAATGTCCAACGAGACTAAAGGTCAAATCGAGCCTGAATGTCCAACGAGACGAAAGATCCAACGAGACGAAAGGTCCAATCGAGCCTGAATGTCCAACGAGACGAAAGATCCAATCGAGCCTGAATGTCCAACGAGACGAAAGATCCAACGAGACGAAAGGTCCAATCGAGCCTGAATGTCCAACGATATGAAAGATCCACTGAGTATGAAGGTCCAATTGAGCCTAAATGTCCAACGAGATGAAAGGTCCACTGAGACGAAGGGTCCAACAATACTAAGGCGCCACTGTTTCATTCAAGACACGCATTTTTTTTTGTAAGATTAAGCCAATAGCGATAAGTTCAAGTGTGTTGTTCCGAACGTTACACCACGTTAATAAAATGAGGGTTGTGACAGTGCAGGTAGTCGTGTGTAGGCCTCACTTTAGCGTCAGTATAAAGCGTTGCACATGAACGTGCCGTACCGGATGGCTTCCTTCAACCTCCTCAAAATAGTTCCACCACAAAACAAACAAGAAAGTGTGACTTTGAGTATGGAAATCTATAAGACTAATCTGTTTGTTTGCGGCACAGAGTGCCATCTATGATTAATGGCGTGTGAGACTGGCCCGGAAATCACAAAATTTCGCCAATTACTCTTAAGCTAGAAAAACGAACTTCTGCTCAATTGATATTTTTAGCAACGTATGGACTATCTTCTCGAGTTAGCTGGAACACTCCTTAATGGTTGACTAAAATTAACGTGCGCACAAAATCATCTGAACCGCTTTGAGAATAAATAATTGCATTCAAGCAGCATCGGCGGCTGGCGCTCTCTCTCTTGTTCACTCCTTCGTTTCAAGTATAGTTGTCCATCCCTCAATAGTTGTATGTTACTCCATCCGAGAGCGATCCGAGAACGATATCCGACAGCAGTATCCATTATCCGATATCCATTACGAAAATATTAAACGTGTGTTAAAACAGGGATTTCGGAACGAAATATACAGCCAGTATTTTGCGGACAGCCATGCATGGTGGAGGGCCACTGATTAATTGATGGCGCCTCAAATGTAGACACACTGATGCTTTTGCGTCTCTTACGTTACCCTGTGTAGTCATCAACCGCAAGTTTGTGCTCAGTAGCGCAGTCAGTACCTTGCACACTGAGCTGCCGGTGCGTTGCAGTAAATTAAACATAAATGGGAGACGAGTTTAGTGAATTAAACGTATTGTGGGGATGGGCGCAATTAGGCACTGTGGTATTCTTGCACCGAAGATGCCGGGTATTTCTTTATTACGTCACCACTGTCGTCGTGTGGCGTAAAATTTCAATGTTTTTCAATTGTTCGTATTGTTTTTTCGGTTTAAAAAGCGCCTTTCAGGCCTGGTATGGAGTTGAGTAGGTGACCAAAGGCTGGCTCCATCGAATTAGACTGTTGCATTTGGCCTTCTTAACCCCTTTAAAAAAAAGACAGATAATGACCTGAACAAAGCAAAATGAAAGACAATTATGAAGACGTGGGCGCAGGGGTTTCACTGAAATTCCGAGTATGTATGCGCAGAGGTTGCTATTTCCTCGTAGTGTTTCCACTTCACGCACAATTTTCTACTAGTTTCTTTGTTACGCTGGTCGACAGAACACAAGCTAAACGCATCTGCCTTTTGAAAATTCCGCTTTCCGATGCGTAAGTGCTAAATTTGGAGAGTAAGCTTTAAGGACAATTTTTTCTATGTTCTAAATCTCATACCTTTCGATTACGCAGAAGTGTAAGTAGATAGAATGACTGCAAAAAAGTATTTACCGGCATTAGTGCAACACGTGCATTATGCACAATCAAGAGCACCAAATATACTTTTACCGAAGGCTTGAACAAGCTCTGAGCCTATGTGGTCAAAATATTTGCCGTTTCAGCTTCCTGCGTGGTAAGAAGTCTAAAGCGGGAACAAATTCGAGACTAAATGGAAAAGATCTGTTGTAGCTGTCCATTTTGTTTTCTTTTTCTAGCGTGTATTTTACGGCTAACGCTGGTCATCGCAATTTTCAGTTAAATGTATTAGGTTAAGATAGCGCAAAACTTTTGGAAAGATAAACGCAGATTGTTGGTGTACACCATAAAGCATTTTTAGGCCCATGGGAGCTTTAGAAAGTATATCTCACGGCTTTTATATGTTTTGTTTAAATATTGTTATAAAAGTTGTTCTCATGCGACCACTCTATTTTAGGTTGACTCAATAAACAGTGGTTGGTAGCGAAATAGGGTAGGCCTTAACTCGTGCAATGAACCAAAATTAATGAGACATATTACTGAGATACCATGAGTGCGCCTTTGTGAGAAAGGGAGCCATATCAGAACTTGTGGCGCGATTTTACTTGTTGAGTTTTGTTGCACATCCCATAATGTGAGAAAAAAATGTGCCAAGTTTTACTAAAAATCAGTATCACGCAGAAGTTATGAATGTTTGCGTTTGAACCTATCACCAAAAATATCAATTCTGAGAAAGTTAACAAGAAAGATTTCAAAAAAGCGCAGCGCATGCACAAGATAAGCCTAAATTGCAGCTATCTCTGTCTTCGGTCTTGCTCGTGCCTGATTTTTATCACGCTTCATTGAACTCGCTGAACATTGACGCCTCTAGGTCAGTCTCGCAGTTCGACTTCCTTGTATTGCTCGCTGGCAAACTTTCATTTGTTTGCCTATTGTTATATACTTACATTATTGTGGCTGCCAATAAGAACAAGCTAGTAGACAGAGTAAGCCATCCAGAAAGCAATGAACTGCTTTTCTGACGCGCTCTCAAAGCCTCCTGAACTCTACCAACACATCCAAAATATAGCGCGTCCGCATGGTCAGAAGTTTAGGATTCCAGTTGATAAATACTCTGGTGAGAAGAGTATTTGGGCATTATTACATTTTTGTACGTGACATTCTTTTTATAATAACCAGAAAAGAACTGCAAGTCAGGGCTATTTGTGTACGCGCAAAACTTGAGTACTGACACGGAATTTCAAAGCTGAGATAACTATGTGAAAGGCTTCCTTTGTATATGGAGATATGTCGTGCACCGTTTTTCAACAGTAACCGTTCAGTATAACATATTGCTACTACGCAACTGCTGTTCGCCAGAACTTAAAAAGGCTTTTAATGAGGATGACTTGTTCTGTGCTCTTTTAACAAGAGAACCACGGATGACCGGCTTGCCATGAATCTGTCGCGTTGTGCACAGTACTGCACGGCGTAAACTTCAATACCCATTTTCTACTGACAATTCCGTCGCCGCGTGGTAGTGTATTCTGCTCCTTGGCGTGTTGCGGGAGTCGGAGTTCCGATCCCTACTGGTGCTAGGTTCATTTCTTTTTTTTTTTATTTTGCGACTTCCTTTCACCAGTTCGCCCTTGGGGAGTATCGGAACTGACCAACCGGGTGGCGGACTAACCGTTCATCCACTCACATTTAGTCCCTGAAGGGTGTAATGATTGGGGCAGAGTCAAGTAGTCCTTCAGAAGACGAACTTTTGTCCTTTTTGCCTAAGCATGCATGTAGTCTTAGTTAGGCCGACTATGCGGAAATAACGTTTTCAGGAGGTTGAAATTTTGAGTGCAGTTGGCCTTTGAGCCTACTCGGACTCACCATCCCACTGGACGGATCAGGCTCCCATGCAGTACTACAACTTCAACGCACCATGACTCAGCTAACCAAATTCATTCACCGCATCAAGCACAAACGGGCCGGAGTGAAGAACCAGACGTCATCCGACTTAAGCTTTTTTTCACAAGGCACGTTATGTACGGCACACCTCACCTGTCTCTCAAGCCAGCCGAACGGCGAACATTCTGTGCTTGTGACATGACGCCATGATATCATTCACTGCAGGTGAACAGGATATGCCTTTTCGTATGCTGTGAATGATCTCATGACGCCATGTCACAAGCACAGATACGCACGCACAGAATAATAATAGAAGTAAAACAAGAACAAAACAACAAACGTGAACAAAGACTCGTAAGACTATTTCGGAAAGCGTGCATAACCTGGCACAGCAGACGACAGCTGATCTAAAACCAGATGACTGGTATCGACAACAATGAACAGCAGGAATACAGTATTAATGATTTGTACTAGCTGCTATGTAATTATTTGTGGCCATCCTAAGCTATCGACAAAAGAGGTTTTCTGACCGTCTGCTACCTCATTCGGCTCCTTTCTACCGTGAATCGTCATCGCTCGGTTCGTTTTGCATATCCCAGGTGACACCGCCGATCCAAGATCAGCTTGCCCGTCCATAATGGCCGCCATTTTGCCATAGTAGCAAATCGATATTATTTATTTGCAGAATAAACAAGTATCTACCTACTGTCTTGAACGGAACCAGCGTAGAAGGCACGGAGACGGAGAGAAGAAACACACAGGACAGCCGCTGGTCTAACAACTTAGTTTTATTAAGTAGAAAGGAAATATATATGCATAAGGAGCCACAACACAAACAAATGAAAAGCAAAAAGCAAGAAAAACGAAAACACTGCGCATAGATGTGCTACCGAAGCAAAATGTACCAAAAGCGAACTGTTATGCGCGAGAGAAGCCCAATCACGACCCCGCAGATAAGCAAACTCTTTTGAGTGAAGCAACACACTCGCTTGGCTAACGCACGTGTCCTCCCTTTCAGTAATGTGGAAAGCTTCTACAACTTCACGTGCGATCTGCCGTCCGTGTTTAAACAAAATGTCAGTGCCGTGTAAATTCGGGGAGCAGCCACATTTGGTACAGTGTGATGACAAATGAGAACTGGCGGGACCCTTCAACGATAAATGATGCTCACGTAAGCGTACATTTATGCATCGGCCTGTTTGGCCCACATACGTTCGCCCACATGACAGGGGAATGCTATAAACAACTCCCGTTGCGCAAGAAACATAGCGGTTCGCATGCTTAACGCCACAGCCTACCACCTGTTTATCAGACCTACGCTTCGCCCTATTATCTACTCTGGCGCAAACAGAACGAAGCTTATTGCGGGCTGTTATAGCGACCTGCACACCATACTGCAACCCTACTTTCTTCAGCCTATGCGTAATGCCATGAAGGTAGGGAATGACAGCAACATTTCTTTGTCTGTTGGCGTCAACTTCTACATCGACATTCTTATTTATTTCCAGACCTAAACAATTTCACGAGTTTTTCCGGGAATCCGGCCAGCCTTAACTTTACCACTTGACCTTCGAAGCTTTTTCCCATTTTATGAACACATGACCATGTGACAGCAGAACGCAAACATGATAAAGCGATGGCATTCTTCACTAGCTTTGAACGACCACACGGATAATGCAGCAGTGGCTTAACGGACCGTGGGGCGTACATCCAAAAAGCGTGGCCTCTGTTAAACTGAACAGACAAGTCTAAATACTGAATGCAACCTTCTTTCAGTGTTTCGACCATAAAGTTAAGGCCAAGACCCCTTTCTTTAAAAACCTTTAAAATGCCTACCGTAGACCTGAGGCTGGAAGCTGTGTCGAAAATAACCAAGTATTCGTCCACATAACGGAAAACTTTCTTCACCATACCGCTTAAATCCTTTTCAAGGAAGCTGTCAACTTTTGCAAGAAAGATATTGTTTACAATTGGGGCCACTCGCGAACCAATACACACACCGGACTTCTGCGCAAGCACCTCACCGTCGTGATATATTACCAAAGAATTTAAATAAAAACACAATAGATCCATGAAGGACGCGACGGTAATGCCGCTCGCATTCTTGAAAGCCATTTCATCATTCTCTAAAGTAATACACTCTTTAACAGCTGGCAAAAGGTGAACATGAGGAAGCGAGTAAAACAAATCTTCTACATCAATGCTAATGGCAGTGGTATCTGAAAGGGTATGTGTATTAAGATATTCCGCTACAGCGAGTGAATTGGGGACAAGAAAGGGATCTTCCACGTGCAAAGCCGTTAAACACTTCTGAAGAGAACCAGAAACACAATATCGCCACGTGTCTCGCTCTGCAATAATGACACGAAAAGGAATGCTAGGCTTGTGCGTTTTAGCGGTGAAGAAAACATCAAGGTGAAGCTTGTTGGCCCTCTTGACTGCATGAGCCAATTTGTTCAAATTCATATCAGTCAACAGAGAGCAGCTTCCTTTTTCCTTGCAAGCAAGTCAACATCAGTTTTCGTAATGTTTTTCTCGACCGCGGCTAAGGTCTTCTCACCAAAAAGAACTCGTGGCATAACTACGAAGGAATCCTCCTTGTCAGACTCCAGCAAACGTAGCTCATTGGATACAAGGTGATATAAGGTGTCGTTGTTCCCAGTGCCAAAGAAAATGGACCACAAAATGCGACCTTCGTGCGAAGTTTGAGCGCGAACGGAGCAGCGATACGCTGAGGAATTTTTTTTAAGTGTTCCATTTATCGATGTAACACCCTGTATGTCCTGATGCTGAGTCTATGCTGCTGAGGGCATCGGACAGAAGACTAGCCAAATTTCTAGTGTTGCGGACGGATGAGGAAAGGGAATCAATGAAAAGAAGATGGTTTTTGAAAAGTTTCCAGATCTGAAAAGTGAATACTGTGATCATTTCAAGGCTTGAAGTTGGTATTTGGGCTGGCTCTTGTGACACCGTGAAGCACAGTAACATCGTTTGTAAAGTGGACGCGAAATTTAAACGAAATACCAGAAGGGAAGATATTCAAGTTGGATGTTTTATCTCAGTAACTGATTAATATGTGAAATCCTGGATGGCAAATGACACATCAAACTGACGCGGTGTCCGCCCCCTAGGCGAGACAAATTACGCCTGTTGGTGGCTTTTCCTTTTCCTAAGTACAATAAATACATACATGAGACCGAACTGAGAATATACAACCCTCATCCGCATCGACCGCTTCTTACGGGCTGCGAGCAGTTGACGGACACTCGCGCGCGTACGCGGTGAGTGTCAGCCCTCATTCACACAGCCGTTTTTCACCCCGCCACGTCACCGTCACGTCACTGTCTTCCGTCATGGGCGACGGTTTCTCGGGAGATTTCTCGCCAAAAACGGTGTGACGGTGACGGGAAGCCGAGCTCTAAGATTCCGTTCCGTTAGTGCGACGGTACCACGCCCGTGGTAAACCAGTCAATCAGAAAACAAATTTTTACGGCTAAATTTTGCGAGAAGGGAGCACACGTAAAAATCTAAGCCCTTTTCTTTACCTTTCAGATTAAGCACGCTCAATTCAAGGCTAAACTTATCACTACGCAGACAACACTGTACTCTGACGGAGAGCTCCAGTACGAACGCTTCTCCGTTTACGTCTCTGTCGCGGTTTTTGACCTGACGGTGCCGTGACGGTGAAGGTGACGGCTGTGCGAATGAGGGCTCAGACGACTGTCGTCGCACCCTCCTTTTTTGGATGGAACAGCACGTGACTGTTTGCTTGTTTGCTTAGCGCTCACGTGCCTGCCATGCGCATGAAGCTCGGGAACATTATTTTTTCGCTGATATTATCGCACACCAGAAAAAAGAGAGAAACCCTTACAATTTGCACGAATGATAAAACAGGCCCGAAAGAAGAAAACTGAAGTCCTATTTAGCTACGCTCAGCAACGTACTCGCGACCAAGCTTGCTTTCGTCAAGAGCGCTGCAAGCACTCAAATTTTACGACGGAAATCAGAGGTGGCAGGCGTACATTGCACTTCAAATTATCGTGTAAAAGTTATTGCATGTGAAAATGGAGAAGGTCCCACAACCACATTGCGGTAGAGGGAATTCAAGGTAACTTTAAAATGCTCCGGACATTCCTTTATTAGTAAGAGCCTGAATGTCCAACGAGACGAAAGGATGGGAAATAGGTGTTGATTTACAAAAAAAAAAAAAAAAAAAAAAACAGCGGAATTAGGGGTCGACCTTTCTTCTTCCGGTGTTGCTAAGTTTTGCTAGGTTATGCTAGGCTAGGCTAGGCTAAGTGCTGAGGGGTGAAGCCAAGTTTAGCGGGATTTCACAAGGCCGTTGCACTATGTCCCCCCCACTTACAGCGGTTCCACGGGGGAACAAGCAAGGTCGACCCCCAGCTCCGCTGTTTCTCCAGCCCTGCACCACTAGTGCAAGCTGCGCCATTTTTTTTTTTCCGTTTTAGTAGCCCAAAAAATACTATCACCTTTAAAATGGTATAATAAGAGGTGCGCATACGCATGCGCCCCTTGTGCTTACACTCGAGCAGGCACGAAAGCCGGCTTCACTGTTAGAATACCCTATCTGCGGTGATGCACCCTTTACAGGCGGCACGTTTTTCTTTTCTTTTTTTTTAGAGGGGGGAGGGGTGTATTGTTTTGCCTACGCCACCGAACCAAGTTCAAGCTTAAACAGCTCCGCTGGTAATAAATTATGCCAAACATCCCCCGCTCGTAGAAAATGTTCAAGTCCACCCCTGTAAGGGGGTAGAAAATATCTCCAAAGTTGGAGGTCTTTTGCGCCCTCCTTCTTAGTTGGAGGTCTTTTACACCATTTTTCTTAATTTCCAATACCCTAATTGGTTGCCTTACGCCCATGCTGCAAAAAAATTGTGTTGAAATAATAACACCCTTCTTGGTGGGTGTTGAAAGAGTGGAAGAGGTGCCTAGTATTTATTAAAATTTAATGACCTGTTGAACATAATAACAACCTCACGATTAAAACAGTTTTTGCAAATCCGCATGTAGAAACTTGTATATGCTCACATTAAAATGCATAATTCAAAAATTAGCGCAAGAAATCTGATTTTCGCGACAAGCCCACCGACCCTATCAGAGGACTTTTTTCTGCTAGCTATAAAAGCAAGAAGAGGAGATGTAGTTCTAAGGTAAGTAAGCATGTACTCGCTCTCCCCATACATCCCGTTGGTTTTCTTTCTCAATTCACTTGTGGTCTAAGTGTGACTTGTGCGTCCTGAATGTGTCTGTATGTCATGCTGCGCGCTTAGCCGATCCACACTGTCACGCGTGGCTGCGCTGCCCGCATCCTTATTTTAGGGTGTTCACAGCATACCCTTTTTTTATCCTTACATCCTTTTTTAGCCAAAATACCTTTTAAATAAGTGTGCCACGGGGCAAGGTTTTTACGCCCTTTTCGGCCAAAAAGAGGGTAAACGAGTTTAGTGTGGCGTTGCCGGGAAAAGTTTTCTTAATTCCTCATGAACCACAGCGCAAATTGTTTCGCGTAAGCTGACTAACGACGTTAAACTACGTTGGTGTGGTTTGCCATAGTTTGGCGGTTCTATTGCCGTGAGAGCATTAAAAGGGTCTCTTCCATCGCGGCCTCCTCAAATGGGAAATCGTAAATTATTTGGAAGGAGGGGGGGGGGTTACGGACAAGGCCAGCGAAGAGTTCTTCTACCGCACCTCGCGTTTAAAACTCGGAGTTTCTTATATTCTTTCATGTCAGTTTCAGCACGCTGGAACAACCTCTTTATTCCCTGAACGAAGACAGCAACCCCTTCATTAGCGTGATGCCTGCGCGATTGCAGCAGTAGCTCTGCGCATTTCTTCCATACGACGGCAGTATAAGACTTCAAGAACGCACTCTTGAACTGAGTCCAGGTCGTCATGGAACTCTCATGGTTCTCGAACTAAATGCGGGCAGATTCTTCAAGGTAGAAAAACACTTGAATCAGTGTTTCCTCGCAGTCCCAGTGGTTAAAAGCGCCAAAGACGAAATACAAGTTTGGTTTATTAAAAAGACTGCTTTGCCCCGATAACAACTATATCAATTTTATGGAAAGATTCAAACAAAAAAAAACGGTCACCTTCGCAATTAAGATGCGAAGACTGAGAAAACAGGTGAGCCCATGGTCTTCGTTCGCTACACTCTAAGAAAAAAGGGTGTGGTAGTTTCTCCCTTAAGGGTGGAACAGGAATGTATCATATATTTCTCCCTAAGAGGTAGAAAGATTCTCCCTTTAAGAGGGAGGAGCACATTTCTACCCCTAAGAGTGGAGGAAGATTTCCCCCTTTCGTGAGCTAATGGAGGAGTGTTCCTCCCCTGGCAGCGTCACCCAAGCAAGGCTTGTCATGCGAGAAAGGCCTAGCGAGCTGATCGGTTTGAGGATCGAGGAAGTACAAATACGTAGGTTACCGTGGTTGTGTGCGCTTAAAATGCGCTAAAATAACAAAGAAATCACCTACCGAGCACCAGAACTGCGGTTAGCAAGCGATGTCGCCAATCGTATATGCGCGAATTCTTGCATTCGTCTCGCTGCGCGCCCCGCCTACGCGTTAAGAGCGAACGCGCCGCCGTAAACAAAGTAGAAGTCATACCGATTGCTTCCAAAATGCCGCCTTCATTTCCGAAAGGCTCGTAACCCCGCCGTTCACCGCACTCGAGATCACAAGCATCCAGTGCGGCCGTTTGAGAACAACCAGTTGTTGTTAGTCGTCTTACCTTGCTACAACCGATGCATCAAAACGCGGATCGTCTGCAATCTCAGCGCAAAGGCAATGCAGGCAACACGAAAAACGTATCCGTCGCTGTCGCAACCAGCGTTGCCAGATTGAAAATACCCATCGACACCATCTCCTGGCCCAAATTTCACCAGATTTTACCAGCACTAAATACAGCCACTATTACATTGTTTTGGATCCTTCACGTCTTCTGTGCATGCAATTCTCAAAAACACAGCCTTTCGATATGGCATTTTGGTTGCTTATGGCAATCCATCCAGCCTACCCAGGGGGTGATTTGATCATCCCATAATTAAAAATCGAAGAGCGCTACTCCCTTACCTATACAGTCGAGTCCACTTATAACAATATTGAGGTGCCATGAAAATATCATTGTTATAACCGATTATTGTTGTAAGCGGGTTATGCCGAAAATAACAAAGAAAACGTGACAAACAAGCGCATTTAATGAGGAGAACATGATAAACAAGATCACTTAATGAGGGGGAAGTTGCTTAAACTTTTCACTTTTTAGCAGTAGAAAACCGTAAGCAGTCAGCTTCGACTGCTTACTGGCCATCTTACCAGTCCTCCTCCCCCTCCTCCGCGTCGCCGCGGCAGGCAAAAGCAGCGGTGGCATGCGAGCCTCTTCGGCGCGCACTCGCCGCGTGCGAGGCCAAGTGCGCGATCGCCTGGCCGCCGCGCGTATTCTCTCATGCCCTTTTGCGTAATAGGCAGGGTTGGGGTGGCATTGGCGCAGCGTTTTTGCATTTTTGTTTCGTTCAGGGTTGGTTCCAGTGCCCACATTTCATTGTTATAACCGATATTGCATCATGACAGCATTGTTATAAGCGGTTTATTTTGCCATAGAATACAATGAAAAGCTGACGGTGCCGCGGCTGTTTATTGTTATATCCGATATATTGTTAAAACCGGTATTGTTATAAGTGGACTCGACTGTATTATTAAATTGGCAAAGTAGTTTCAAAAGAAGTTAAATATTACTTCGTATTCATATACATCGCAGTACCTGTCTAAGGAACCCTTATTCCTTCTATGGGCTCGCTCGCAGAGCAGGTTACTGCGCATCCAATTCAGTTGTCGCTATGCTTTTTCACCTATATTGAAACACAAGACCTGGTACAACGTAAATTTCTCTTTGTTAGTATGTGAGGATTTAACATTGCACTATTTTTTTATAATAAACATGCCATACAAAACTTATGTAGCTGTAACCATTTAGAGAGGGAACCTCAGGACGCTTTTGGGTACACGCCCTCCATTAAAAAATTCGGAGGTTGTGGTTCATTGTGGTGTATTTGAAATACAAAATGCACCATTTGAGATTTCGTTACTTTCAAGCAGTATAGTGAAAACCCAATATACTTATCAAGCACATTAGAACACGCATGCTCAGACAGTCCAGCGGCTTTTGGTGTTTATATGCTGAAAAAGCTTTCATTCAAGAAATAAAACAGTTTAGTTCAAAGAAACAACACGCTTTTTTCACCAGTTTTCACCAGATATTGTCTGGTGTAGCCGTATTGGTACCTCAACACCAGTAGCCCCCGAATTTCGCCAGATTTTCACAATCTGGTGCCGTATTTCACCATCTGGCAACGCTGGTCGCAACCATCGCAACCGTCCGAGCGAGGAGATGACAATGCTCGCCCCCTGGCGTGCTCGAAGTAAAGCAACCGTAAACGTTTTAAAATGACCGATAGATGACGCAAAAAAAAGTAGGGGTGGGGGGCGCAGCTACTAAGCATCACCATCATTGGGCACTTACATCAAGGTGTTTCCTTGGTTTCCTTTATGGATAACGTATATTATTATAGCCAACATCACAGAGGCCGCATGTGGGCGGGCACATATTGGGAAGAAACATAGCACAACACAGCGACATACACTTCACTAATGGCACTGCCAACGCACAATACACGCAACACACAACATCGCAAGCATAATGCACCACAACATATAGTACACTTTACACATGTCCGCATGATCACAAGCCACAACTAAACATTGAAACAGCGACAAAGTATTTATAACCCTGATCGCCGAGAGTGCAGGTAGGAACAGTGAGATCGTTGCTTGTTTCGATACCCCACGGCAGTGCGTAAGCCTTAGGTGGGTTTTGTTATTTCATCAAATAAAACTCGTGCAATTGCAAACTTTTATTAATTTGAGGTTTTGTAAGAAGCAGTAAAATAGCTCAAAGAAGAAAAAACGTTTCACGAAACAGTGCGGCAGGTATGTTTGGGTAATGATACTTATTGCCTCGCCTTCGCTATTTTACCGTAGAGCGCACCGCTGGTCTGGCAACCATTCAGCCAAGATACCAAGATGTTACTGAATGGGGGCCTCTTGTTGTTGGTAACTGATGCTTTAATATGCTGCGGTCCGTGCTCGTTGACGAAAAAATTCCCCCGCATTTCCCCGAGGGGGAGAATGTGAAAGTGCGAATGCACGGTTGTCGGCCCGCTTGCGGCGCTTGCGCTCGGCCCCCGCAGCCCACCGCCTCGCCGCCTTCTCTTCCATCTCTTCCATCGGGTTTGTAGTATCACGTGTACACCACGCAGTTATCAAGCCGCTATAACGCCGCTGAGTCGCCAACGCACGCCGCTGACGACGTAGTTTGAATGCGTTAAAGATATAAGGCGCATTACTCATACTGATATCAGCGTGGCGTCCGTGGCTTAGTCGGTAGCGCGTCGCGCTGCGGCCGCAAAGTCCTCGGATCGAAGCCTGGCGCCGGATGCTGTTTCTTTTTTAAATATAGAGGAGCACTGCGGACGCCGCCGCCGCCGGCGGTGGATGGTTTGGGGTCGCTTATAAAGTGCATTCGCACTTAAAAAGGGGCAGTTTGCTATCATCGCTGACCTCTTTTACCCTTGGGCGTCAGTATAAAACGTCCACAAATGCAGTGGTAACGTTGAACAGGGCGCAGGCTAGTCACACACAGCAAGCATGCAGCGGTGCCCACAGAATGTGCTTCCAGCACACGGCTGGCGAGCCGTGCGTTAGCGTGGCGGGCACATGGTAATAATAAAAAGAAAGACAGCGAGAAAACAAGCAAGCAGCACATCACAGGGGAGGTGTTGGTCATAGTCGTCGTATGCGCCCGATCGGCGAAAGCCACATTGCAACGATGAACGGTTTCGTTTTCGGCGTCGGCGCCGACAGCAGATCGCAGACGACAGGGGAGAATGTTTCCTCCCCCGTTTCGGTGTTTCGTAGAGGCCGTACAGAGGGCGCTACGTGTAATTAGCTAAAGGGAGAATCTCGCTGGTCCGGGGGAGAAAACCCTCGATTTCCTCCTTTTTTCTACCCTTTTTTTTCTTAGAGTGTAGGTCTAACTTGGCGTTGCCTATCGCTTTAACTTTGCATTTCTATAGCTTTAAGTTGGCTTTTCTGTAGCTTTAAAGGAGCCATGAAGAGAAAACACAAGTTTGGTTCATTCGAAAGATTGCCTCGTTAGAACCATAGTGACACCACTTTTAACACAAACTTCGCTCAAATAAGCTACATAATTAGGAAAAAATGGAATGACCATGCGACCCACTAGCTCATTTCCCGCTACAGAACCTATGATGTCACACGAGAATGCTCTGCGATTGGCGGAGGCCGGAAAAAGCAAACGCAATAGGCAGGGCTTCCCAGTTTGCATAGTGAGCTATATGCCCGTTAAACATACTGCACATTCTTTTTATGACACTAAGAACGGTGGAGTAAACGGTTGAAGTTCCGAATAAACACGCAAGCGTGTACGCCAATGCGTACGAAACTACCGCCAGCCGAACTCGACATCTCGCCGTCACCACCGTCGCGCAGACGAATTTTCGGGTTCGAGGCTCTTCGGGGCCAACGAACCGTCCCAGCACGCACAGCCGCGACCTTGCTTGGTATCGTAATCCCTTCACAGGAGGTTGGCCGTCATATCGCCAACCAGCAAAGGCAAAAATAGAAACGAGGGGAGTAAGGAACAGCAAGCAGCGACGAGATAGTGACAGTCGTCGCAGTTTCGGAATGGTGTTGGCTTGCTGCTATTGTTAGGAGCTCGTTTCCAGTTTACATCCACTGAAAACTTCAGTTTGTTCGAGTACTTTACAATGAAATTTCGTTGTTTTGAAATGCCCATGTAGTACGAGCAAATCGTCGAGGGAGTGCGACATCCCCGCCGGTGAGGATATCTCCTTTCATGTGCTGCCCAACGACGAACCTCGGCGAGCAAGTGGCTACATTTTGTGAACTTTGCAAACGGAGGAGAAAGAGAGCTAAAGGAAGTACGAGTGTGCTCGCTTCATTTCCGAGGAAGTGATTACGGCAGGGACTTTTACGTTAGCTCACTCCTGGGGCATGCTGGCGCTCGTCGCCGACTTCGTCAAATCGCCGTCAAAGCGCTCTGACCTTGGGGGAAAAAAATGCCGTACGCACCGCGCATTGACGCTCGTATCTTTCTGGTCGAAGCAGAGAGCTCGCGCGGACGGCTTTCCATACACAACACCGGCAAACTGGCATAAGCGATACTGCTACTGAAATTGAACTATTATTAACCGTAATAAAAATACGGCACATACGTACCAGTCTGTATTCGTCCGTCGCGACGGGGCTGACGAGGTAGCGGTGCCGACGGCTGGGCGTTCGTCTGTTGTGGCTATCGCGGAATGGTCGCTTTTCGGTCCATCCGCGTATCCCACAACTCCTGCCGCTCGTGCACTTAGAAGCATTGAGCGTTCAAGTGGTGTGAAGTTGTTAAATGCAAGCCCAAGCTTCTCGGCGAGAGTTTTGTTCTCCGGATCAGGCGATAGGGCTGCGGGTGCACTAGGTTTTACTAGTATTTTTAAAATGGCCGACGTCTCGGTTTCGGCACGAGTTCCGGTTCCTGTTTGATTCCCGCGTGTGGGTGCTATATGGAGTCGACATACTAAGTATCTGTTTCATGAACCGGCTCGTATGACGCCATTGTTGACGTCACGAAATGTGCAATTTAGCGGGAGATTTAAAATTTTGGCTTAAATTACCTTATTTCTCAGTGAATAAATCATCATTTGCTTCCGAGAAAGCGCTTAGGGTCTATGAAACACCTAACCTTTCGAATAAAACAAACTTTTGTTTTCTCTTCATGGCTCCTTTAACTCGACTTTTCTATTGATTGAATTTTGCTATTCCATAGCCTTAACTTGGCTCTTATTTAGTTTTAACGAGACCTTTTCTATAGCTTTAACTCGGCTCATCTTAGCTTTATGATAATCCTTCAATGCTTTTCTGGTCACGAAACTGCGGCCGAAATTTCATTCAGGGACAAAAGCTGCCGCTAGGACCACCCCTGCCAATGAGAAGGCTGCGGCGGCCTTCCGCGACGCTGGCTGGCCGGCTGTTTTTACATCGGCAACACGCCTTCATTCTTCTGTTTTTCGTTTCCACCAGTGAAAACGCGAGCAAACTATGCATATTTTTGTGTGAGTTATTGTCGCGCAGTTTAGCAGCGAGATAGAAGCAAGACCACGCGTGTTACAAAGGCATGTTGGGGTGTTCGTTAGTTGCGACAGGCACGGCTAAGTTTTTGCTTTTCGAGGGCGGACACTTGCCGTTTTCGGTTTTTGACTAGCCTGGCATTTGCCGCCTACATAATTTAAGTTAGCTAGCTCCGGAATTAAAGCCCTGACGACCTGCTGCGCTGGGCAAATAGGTATACAAACCCGGCTCTTTGCACGTTGGTTTAGCGCTGCATCTGCGTGACTTTATAGCGAGGTAATAGTTGGAAAGTGAGCATGGGCAGCAGAAAAAAACGCTAAAGAAATGGAAGCAGCATAATGGGCGCTGGAGGGGAGGGAGGGCGCTGGAGGCGTAGATATTACAGCCTTGGGTGACTGTTAGGCTGAGCACATATATGTATCTAAGAGATAAAAACTCACACAAAGGGTTCCTGCCATGTACCCACCGAAAGGGCAAGTTACGAAAAACCCGCAGGCACAGCTAGCCAGGCCCGGCTTTTCAGAACTCGAAACAACTGATTGAATTATCAAAATGTGGCCACCACAGATTTTGGGTGCGCAACACAGATGACAGGAAGCTTTGACCACTGGCTGGCCGTAGCAGGCAGCTGCCAAGCACGTGCAGAAAAGACTACACAAGCGAACCACGGCTGTGCTGTACAAGTGTCTATTTACGTAAGTTTCGGGCAATAGCTTGATGGATGTAGGGAAGTGAGAGACATCATACAAATATCATAAAAGACATTACACATACAGTAGCTCCAGTTTCATCGTTGTTAAGCGACGACAACCGACGCCACTGTGCAGGTGGGTGACCGCGACCGTGTCATCGGCCTGGTCAGAACGCCGGCAGGTTTTCAAACATCCGGGGGATGGCGCCGACCCGGGGCTTGGGCTTCTCGCGCCGCGGAGACAGATTGGCCGCTCATTAGGAACCCATCGGCTTGAATAACATCCGTGGAGTCGAAATGGTCCTCGCACACGCGCACGTGCTTTGACTCGAAACTGAAATCGTCCGTCTCCTGTCGTGTAATGGCTCGCTTCCACCTGTCGCGCTTTTTGCGGTCGCTAGGGAAGCAGAAAAGAAGCTTCCCTAAAGATGGCTTCCCTGGCTATCGAAGTACACAGGAATGTACTTCGATAGCCAGAGCGGCAACCAGGTACGCAGCACATCTGAGGCATACATTGTTTGCCCTTCGCGATGAGTGAACAAAGGTACATCGCAGAACAAATACCACAGCAAGATCGCGACCAACGGACCGCCAATGCGGCCGCAAGCCGTCCAAGCCGCCCGCACCTATTTTAGGGGCGTACCTGATGATGATAATTAGTGGCTCTCTTTTTGAATCGGTACGTCGGTTGTCAGCAACCGACTTGCCTGTTTTATTCCACTTACTTGCCTCCTGGTTTTTTTTTTTGTTTGTTTTGTTCTACAGGGTCTCCAGGGTTCTTTTTTTTTTTCATTTCCATTATGTGTGCCTTATTTGTCGTCTCTGCTGCCTTTACCTGCTTTTTAACTGTTGTGTATACCCCACTTTCCCCTACCGACTTTCCGTACCGCTCTCCACCGCGTGTCCATGCTCCTCATATACAGGTGCTTAAACACTCCCGATGCCTATTGCCCCCCTTCCATGTCACGAAGTCGCTCATCAAACTTTATCTTGTTCATGCGCTTCCGTTGCTCCGAAGGACGACCAGCCCATATCCGCCTGTACCGCTTCGTTCGTAGCTTTGCTGTGGGCCCCTAAGGCCAGTCGGCCTACCACCCTCTGATTTACCTCCAGGCCCGCTGGGGTCTCTGGTTTCATGCAGAGAACCGAATTTCCGAAAGTCAATCCTGGCACCATGACCCCTTTTCAGACTCCCCTTACCACCTCGTATTTGTTGTAGCTCCCCCCCCCCCCCCCTCTTCCCCCCGTGTTTGTTGTATGGCTTTCACTGTCGCTGTCGTCTCCTCGCCGACTACTGCTCCTCTTACGTCCCTCACAATTCCCACCACAACCCCACATGTTGCGGAAGAGGTGGCCGTAGCCCTGACTCTCGCACACCGGCCTTCCCCTGATCTAATATTATCCGATTCAAAAACGGCCATCAAAAATTTTGCTGGCGGCACTATCTCCACGCTAGCCTGCGAAATTCTCCTTCAAAATTCACCCCCCCCCCCCTAGCATCCTACCGAGTTGCTCTGTTTCCCGGCACACACGGGACTAGACGGCGCGAAGTGGGACCCCCACCCCCCCATAACCTCCCCTTACCACTGGACGGAGGCCCTGGGCTGCTCGAACGAAGACTCCCAGCGCCCACTGCAGTCGCCCGGGCACAAGAGGTGGTGGCGACCATTCGGACCGGTATGCCATGGCGGCCCCCTAGGCCGGCGGTGGCAATTAAAGTTTTTATCTCTCTCTCTCTCTCTCCGAGCAGCCAGCTGAGGGCGCGTCCTTTTGTTTATAGTATTGCCCGAGGCGACGGCCGAGAGTGGCGGACCGGTAGCCCGCGCATGCGCAGATCGCTACTGGAAGTTAATTTACAATGAGAGCGAGGCCAAATTACTTGAAGGTGTTTTGGGGGGCGGGAATAAAGGAAAACTTTTCTTTCTTCATGGGGGCAGGGGTGGGCTCAAGACAATCGCTGATGATGCTGTCGACGACGACGATTTATTGTTGGTCTTCGACAATTGGTCTTCGCGGCCCAGGAGCATCACATGAACTTTAGCCGGGTCTATCTGAAATATCCTGTCTTACCTGCGTGCAAAAACTATGTGGTAATTTAAAAAAAAATGATTAGTGAAAATGGTCATTTTTACAAACCTTCATTATTGAAAAGAAAAAAAATTATGCACCCATCCACCTAGCGACGAAGATGGTTGAACGCGAAGCTTTCTCGTGATAGTTTTTTTGGTTGGCCAATCCCACACTGCGGGTATGTGCTACTCTGGAGGTACGCAACACTTTTCTAGCAACTCCCGGGTGTGCACTCCGTAGGCCTAACGTTTGTGGTGTACGGCGCGAATCGGTACCTGCTGCTTGGCGTTGGCTTCGACCTTGTCGAAATGGAGTAATCGGATAGACGCTGGCTTCACGATTCGGAGGATCCAGGTTTGATTCCGGCCACGGGAAGCGTTTTTTTTTTTCTTCTTCTTCTTTCACTTCACATATGTATGTATTTACCCACGATCGTTGGCCTCGTCGTTATGACAAGTCGGAGCGCGCAAAAGCTTAGATTGGCATTACGTTACTTTTCGCAGCCATCGCCAAGGGCTTGCAATACTAAATTGTGGGCCAGGTTCACTAAGGCTAGATTTAAGCATTTACCGCTAGACAGGCAAATGCAGTTTATGTTCTTGTCGTCCTGTTTTAAAGTCCCATCATGGTTTCTGGGCCCCTTTGCTTTGGAGAGTTTCTACAGATGAGCTTCAGATGCGACCAATTGCATGGCAGGTTGAGGCGCATAGTATAAAAATCTTAAGATAACGCAGCGCAGTTGGGGCAAAGACATATTCCTTAACAACTCGCGACCCTATACGTTATGGAGCTTTAGCAGGTATTAGGGAGTTTTAGTATAGCGGAAAGCACCACTTTAGCGCGCCCATAGCGTTAGCGGGCACGCTAACCGTAGCATAACGAGGCGCTATCCGTTCGCGATTGCGGCCCGCAAAACGTTAACGCTACAGCTAAAACGATATTATGCAAGTTTTGTAATTCGTAGAAGCAGTCTCCCATTTCAAACATTGTCTTCTTGCGGCATGCATACTTGCAAAATAAGTAATGTTGTGCTCTTGTTCTTTTACTTTGCAAGAGTATTTACCTTGTAACCAAAAGAGAAGTTCTATCAGGATTAGAACTTTTTTCAGCATTGTCGATGATGATTGTAGGTTTTAACGCGCCGACGCAACGCAGGCGATGAGGCGCGCCGTAGTGGAGGGCTCCGGATTAATTTCGACCACCTGGGGATCTTTAACGTGCACCGAAATCTCGTACACACACGCGTTTTTGCTTTTCGCCTCCATCAGAAAAGCGGCCGGGAATCGAACCCGCGACCTCGTGCTCAGAAGCCTCAGAAGCGCAACGCCTTAGCCACTGAGCCACCGCGGCGGGTTTATTCAGCATCGTTAAAAGTTGGGTTATTGAACATAGTTCTAAGGCCTGCAGCAAAATAAAACTGATAGTTGTTTTAACAGCGGAGCTGTTTAAGCTTCTAGTTCCGCCGTGGAGCTTTACCAGAAAGCTCAGCCCAGCTGTGCGCCGCCTCACGTTGCCTGCGAGAGCACCGAGCCACGTAACCTGCTCTTACCCCAGGCGCGTATGGCGGAGACCGCGGCATGTGCGCTCCGCTCTACCAATGTGACGGGATGCCGCGTTCAACTTTCCCCGCAAAGGACCGTCCTCGTCTTCTCAGTCTACATTAAGTACGAAACTACACAAGTTTCGTGGCACATTTTCAAAAGCTGTACCCCCAGGACCTTGTCCTCGTGTGTGGAGATTTCAACTCAAAACACACGGCGTGGAACTATGCGACATGCAGCCGGAGGGGCAGGAAGGTGATGGAAGACGCCGACCACCTTGGTCTCTCCCTGCTGAATCTGCCACACGTGTACACCCGTATCGGACAAACAAGCAGGCAAGCAGATACCACGCCAGATCTCACCTGGACGTCCAGACCTCAGCTCTGCACGTGGAAGGTGCTGGAGGATCCGATGGGCAGTGATCACCTTCCTATTGTTGTCACCACTAAGACCGGAAGCAACAAATCAGGAAGAGGGGCACAAGTAAAGAGAGACTGCTGCGTCACGCACTGGGATCGCTATAGAGACATTCTCAATACGCTGCCAATGACAGCGAATGTATCGGAGCTCACACAAGCGATGACGGAGGCGAAGCGCAAGGCTACCAAAACATTAAGCGTGCCAGAGGACCACCCGGATCTGGACAGGCATCTGTTGTCTTTGTGGAACCGTAAGCTGAGACTTCTGGGCGCTTACCGAAAACGCGGACGCCCAAAAAACCTCCGCATGAAGCTCCGCCGCATTCAGGAGGAAATAGAGAGCTACACAAACCAACTCGCATCTGAACGGTGGATGGACACATGTGAGCAAATGAATGGTCGGACAAATTCAGCTCGTTCATGGGCCATCCTTCACGCACTCTTGGGGCAGCGTAAGCCCAACAATGCGGCCGCAAGAGTGGCTTTGAGGGAAGGCGTCAGCGCGCAAGACATGGCCGAAAAGGCAGCGAACATCTTCCCGCAGACGTCCGCCCCGAATGCCGACACATACAACATGGACACTGGACCTCCCGATGCTGAGGCTATGAATAGTCCATTCACGATGAACGAACTGGAGCGTGCGATTCAGCGGGCGAACGTGCGCAGTGCCGCAGGGTCCGACGGCGTCAGTGTAGCGCACGTTAAAAACCTTCCCACCCCGTGCAAAGCAGCGCTGCTCCAAGAGTTTAACCGACTGTGGATGTCCGGAAAGCTGCCAGACGAATGGCTACATTAGATCGTGAAGCCCATTACGAAGCCGGGAAAGCCTCCTAACAGTCTTGCAAACCTTAGGCCGGTGTCTCTCACGTCATGTCTGTGCAAGATCATGGAAAGCATGGTGAATGCCGCCTGATTTGGTGGCTAGAAGACAACAAAAAATTGGCCCCCACCCAGTATGGCTTCCGACCTGGTTTAACCACACAGGACATCATGCTTCGCTTAAAAAGCGACGTTCTCGACGCAAGGTCTCCATTCCCCGCGCATTGTTGCAGGAGTCGATGTGAGGAAAGCTTTTGATGCCACACCTCACATCTCCATCATGCAAGCGGTGAAAGAATTGGGAATCAGAGGGCGCATGCATAACTTCATTGCTGCCTTCCTGAAAGATCGGACCTTTCAAGTTCAAATCGGAACAGAGCTTAGCACAACCAAATACAACCGGGTGGGAGTTCCCCAAGGCTCCGTCATATCCCCCACCCTCTTTAATATTGTGATGGCAGGCCTCCCACAACAACTAGCTTGCATACCCGGTATTGAACATGCAATCTACGCGGACGACGTCACAGTATGGACAAAAACGGGATCTCTCGGAGAACAAGAAACAGCCCTCCAAGCCGCCCTAGACACCATTGACGTCTATACAAACAAAGTCGGCTTGTCAACAGCCCCCGAAAAGACAGAATTTGTCGTTATACATGGAGGCAGGCGTTCGCAATCGAAGACTGCGGAGAAAGAGGCGATCCAGCTACAACTTCGACAGAGTTCAGTACAGCGGAAAGCCATAATCCGCATTCTCGGAATGTTTTTGGACGAGGCATGCACATCCAACACGTGGCACGCACGCATAATGAGAACAATAAAGCATGCAGGTCACGCACATCTTCCGCCGGATCACAAATCGAGCGCGGGGAGTAAAGGAACGAGAACTGCGCCACTTCATCCAAGCGTTCATCCACTCGCGAATACTGTACGGGGCACCGTATCACTCCCTAACGAAAACGCTACTGACCCTAGAGCGCCTCAACAACGAAGCTCGCAGGATTGCAACCGGCCTTCCCAGATACACTCCCATAGATGCTCTCAACAGCTACAGCATGATAAATACTGTTTCGGATCTCATCGAGGTACAAATGCACACGCAAGTCGCACGGTTGCAGTCGACATCAGCGGGGAGGGACACACTGGCGAGACTTGGACACAACGTCAGTGTACTTCCCCCATTACCTCAACAGTCACCACCAAGGGAATGCATTTCCCTGACAGATGCCAAGCCGTTACCGCGGAACATGGGAAATGATCAAGCAGCCAGAAGACGGGCATACGCAAACCGTCACGGGAAATGGCTTCGTTGTCTAAAAGACCACTCCCCCGGAGGCGAAAAAAGTCACGTCTTCTATACCGATGCGGCATGTATCATGCACCTTCCCAACTTCGCCACAGCGTGGGTTAATGAGGACGGCACATCACAAGGACGCAAACTTCACATCACAAAAGAACCGGGACACAGCACCGGGGCAGAACTTCACGCCATTTTGGATTTAATCAGGCACCTGAGCTTTCAGCGCAGTTCAGAAGACCGTAGTCTGAAGCACATCTATCATGTCTTTACGGACTCACAGGAAGCGTACAGGGCCTGTGACGACGTTCGGCACACGTCCACTGTAGTCAGCCACCTTCGTCAGTACATCAGCGGGCTCCGCACCTTGGGCCACGACTTCACAGTTCACTGGATACCTGGCCACTCAGGCATACCGGGTAACGAAAGGGCAAACCGACTAGCGCGCGCTCTACTCCAATCCTCGCAACCGGGACGCCCTAGTTAGGAGGACGACATCGAGCACGAAACAGAGACGCCACCAACAAGTTACGACCCAAGAGAAGCCATCGTTCAAGCTAAGAAGTATCGCCGGGAATACTTAACGAGCGCCCACAACCCTTTGGGCATCCCTCCTCTTCCTGGCCATGTCTTCAGTCGTCGGCAGCAAGTCACTATCCGCCAAGTCCAGTCTGGCACTCTCTTAACCCCATTTCTACTGCAGCGTTTCCGTAGACCCCAAAACGCAGCTTCATCCCGTCACAGCTTGGGCTCGTGTGATACGTGCCTAGTTCGAGCGGACCTGGAGCATCTGCTTTGGGCCTTTCCGCTCTACTCGCTGCCCCGGACTCGAGCCCTGGCCACTCTGCGGCCCGAGGTACGACCGACCTCCCTGCGAGCTTGGGCCTGCCCGGACTCATCTACCCCAATTGCGACCGCCGTCGAGCTCTGGCGGGCATTGGACGAGTTCCTTCTGGATCCAGCTGCTCCGCCCACTGGCGCCAGGCTCCTCGCCCTCGGGCATACCGCCTGAGGGGCACACCGGAAGACCTCCGCAATGGACAATGGCGCTGGGGGCCCCCGATCCGCAACTGCCCAGGACCTCGCTTCTTCATTTTTGATCCCCTTAAGGGTTTTTCTTTTCTTTTTTTTTTTCATTTCACAGCAGCCCCCCAGGGGCAATTTAAGTGAAATAAAGACGTGGAACAACAACTCCCAGCCACGGACAAGCGTGAAGGCGGGGCTTGGCCGTGAAGACGAGTAAAAGCTCAAAACAGCCAGCGTGTCGACAGACCTCTCGCCTCTCCTACGCCATGCGTACATGCTGCTACCATAGGAAGATCAAAGAATGTTCGGACGCCCAAAGAAGCGGATAACCAGGAAGAGCGCCGTACTGCCAAGCAAGAAGCAATGCATTGCCGTCGAGTTGATCCGACAAGACGTAAGCATTGCAAGTTGCAGAAGATCCGGAGTTGCATTCGTACCATAGAGAGTTAAAACCTGGAATGCCCTTCTTCCTCTAAGGGTGCTACGTATGCATTCGTACCATAGTGAGTTAAAACCTGGAATGCCTCGAGCTTTATTCTAGTGGACAAACATGTCGCTCTCCGTTGCCCTTCCCCGTCTAGGCATCTTGTGTACCACACCAACCCAGACCCAAACCATTCGATTACGTAGTACAGCTGACAGGGCGCATTGAGCCATGAAACTTCCATGTTTAAATATCCCACCAGCACAATGGGTATTTCATTGGTAGCGGCATGAAGCCCAGTGGTGCGTTCACGCCCCCTCCTTACACACCCAACCTGCCACGCATAAACTGGCAACCGGTAAAGGGCGCATACTTAGGCGTGAAATACACCGGCGAAAATGTCGTTCGAAAAGCCTTTCCAGCCAAAGAAGAATTTTGTGCTCACTCCGGCGTTCCAACCGATGAAGTTGCTCTTCAAGCGGAAGGATTCGCAGCTACTGCGCGATGTAGAATTTAGGCGGCAATGGCGGCGGTGGCTTTCGGTTGTCTTTATGCCCCTTTGTGCTTCTGCCGATTCTTCGCAATCATTTGATAACGGCGCCACCGCCGTTGTCAGCCGATGGCTCAAATCGTGAAAGGCGCATCGGTGAAGACGATGGGAACAACAGTTGTGAAAGGAGGCACCCCTGAGTGGCACCGAGTAAATTGGCTTCACAGGAATGAAAACTGGGGTGGTTAGACATAATACTGCTTTGCAGTAAAAAACAGTTATTAGAGGTTTTACACAGCAGTCGACGTGCTGTAGGATATTCACTGTCATCAAGCACCGCCACTTCAGCTCTTGCTTCCATCCTTTGTAAAACATTCTGGCATGGTAACAATGTCTCCCTTGGCATTCGTGAACACTTCACGAGCAGGAAAATGGTACAAATAAAAGCTTTCAACAACAAAGAATCCGAGTAGCGTTCCCTCTGTGGCCGTCCTTTACAAGAAACACGGAGAAGAGCCATACACAGGAAGCCACTCCGGCCGGAACTCCTGTTTCGGCATATTCCAAGCATCCGGTGCCCAGGTGGTTGTGGAGCATAGGGTCAATTTTGTTTACGCATTGTGGTGCTTCTGTTGCAGTGAAAACATTTAGTTCACAGGAGCTATTCAGTGTGTACTTGCTGCGGGTCAACTTTTATTTTAGTTCTAAAACCTCTTCACTTTCATGTCTTCTTACATGTTTTGAAGGCGAAAGCACCATGGCTCCCCCTAGCGAAACTTATCAAAAGGTCAGTTCGATTCAACCTGCAGCGTCAGTTCAACGTCAGTTCAACCTGCAGCTCTTGAACCAGTTCGCAACAGTTCGGTGCTGCTTCCGTCATCATGCATGAACAGTGAAACCAGATGTGCACTTTCTTCGTCTGCGGCAAGGAGTGCAGGGAAAGCCATGAACTCGTCCTGCACTCGTCTGCACTGCTGGTGAATCAAACGGCATAGTTTAGGTGCAACGAGGTGCACTACAGAAAAGAATGGAGAAGTGGTGCACCACCTGAACTGGTCCATGTGGTGCAGGTGGATCGAACAGATCCAGACTTCTTCCCTGCTACATTATGTTAGCACCTCTTTCTTTACTTTCACTTCATCTTTTGGCATGGCAGAGTGGCTACACTCCCCACAACTGTTACCCCATGATCAGAGTTCTCTGTAGCTGGCGTGCACTTGTTCTACTCGCGTGTCACCCCATTCACTTGTCACGCAACAGTCAGCTTTGCATGTACTAGGCTAAATCTTATTCCACCACTGGAGGCGTGCTGAGTAGCCCACCCAGATGATAATCTGAAGACCTGGATTCATTTCGTATATGAACTCAAATGTTTTTTATTTACTCTTTACAGCAGAGGCCATTTCCTGCCCCAAACAACAACAGTGCCGGTTTCAGCACACTGGGGCACTGAAGAATTTCGCAATCACTACCTCATAAGGAATGCTTACATGTGCTTGTAAATTTTTTAAACTGGGTGTTCATGTGCGCTTGAAGGTGAAGCTAGAACTCATAAAGAGCCAACATTATTGATGCCAATTATATGGTCACTGACCCAGAAGCTGGGGTATTACAAGCTTCTTCTGGAATTAGTGAAGGCACCTGTGAATAGCACAAGAACAGCTGCAAACTTCCAGCAAAAGGGCCCACCTTCAGACTTTCTGCCACTCTAAAACAAAGACCATGTAACACAGAAGATAAAAAAAAGTGTAGAGGGCACCTAAGCACTTGTTCTGACTTGTGAATGTGAGAGTATGCATGTACAGTTGAACAGGCTGAGCGCTCCTCGGAGTTTTGCAGTGCGGAGGCCTTCATCCTCTTGCCGCTTTGCCTCTGCAACATGTTGTCAAAGGGCTTCATCGCCTGAGATGCTCAGAAAAACGCTTGTGGCGGTTCCTTCAAACTATTACCCTTCCGTGCCGTGCACACCTTTATCGCATATACCCCGATCAGTACCCATCACCCCTATGCCCCCACTGCGGAGATGTCGACATCATCTGCCACACTATGTGGGCATGCCCTCGAAACCCCTTACCCCTAATCCCCTCTGTTGATCAATGGGAGGCGGCGTTGGGTGGCTCTGACCCCGGGGTCCAGAAAGCCTTGGTGGAACGTGCTGCCGAAGTCACCGCTGGGCTGCGCCCAGTGGTCACCCCCTGCCCCTAAACTGCATTTTGCAATAAAGTTTATTCCTCCTCCTCCTCAGGCGGAAAGCCTCAGTCCATTATCTGAATTGTGTAGGAGATACAGCACAGAGCACAAAGCTTGATTTCTAGAAAACGATGCTGCAAAGTATGATTGGAATTGCATTTAGAGGAATCGCATTAATGCAAACTTGCATGTTACTTGAATTGGTGTCAATGTGTCCCAGTAATGATGCATGCATGTAAAATTACTTTTTGCAATAGGAATTATAGGGATTATCTTTAGCACAGGTGCTTAGAGCTGCTCAGCGTAAGCAAGCCAGCACCTGGCCTGCTTACGCTACTGTGGTTGTTTGTCTGTCAAGGAAAAGCATGGGCCTCCATTGAGCTGGCTGCATGTGAATTGCCTTTTACTTGACTGCGTCATATCGCCAGAACAAGTTTCGTCATTCACTCTAAAATGTATGTTAGGAAATAAATCTGCTGAAAAAAGACATTTATAACCGCAAAAAATTGCCCCACTTGCTGCAACGCTCTTTAAACTGCCTAATTCATGGCACTGGAAGTATTGGGTGACTAGGCAGACAACGGTAGGAAAGGTCCAAACCAAGAAGGGCCCAGTCCTACAAAAGGAACAGACAGGGTTGCGCCTCTCCCCATCCAAAGCCACCAAATCTACGTGCTTTAAAAGCTTAGACTTCTTCCAACGGGTGCGCAAAAAAAAGTGAGAAAAAGATCATATCGCCATCGAAAGCAGGAACTTCGCAGATAACAAGCTTCTATGGACGGAGTTTGCTTAAGTACAGCCTAGTCAACGCACTAAATCACGCCTGCCCACGACTTTTCTGCTCCTCCCACACACGCACGAGAAGTTCGGGGTCGTCGAAGCCGTGAGCCGCCACCAGGCCTTGGAACTCCTGGGGCGTCGAGGGGCGGCCCCAGAAGCGAAAAGCGTCGCTGTGCAAGGGCTGCAGCATTGCTTTTCGTGCCACAATTCCCAGAAAAATGTCATCGTAACGAAAAGGACGGGTGTACTGTGCCACTCGGTACAAGTCTCTCAGCGCGGGTTGGGACAGTACGAAAGCACCCGCTGTTACGTACGGCGGAAACCTTGAAAACGGGTACTCGTCCAACGACAGGTACCACTTGCTCCAACGATGCCGCATGGGCCGTGACCGGCTAAACACAAAGCCCGCCCAGAGGCGGCCATCTCCAACAGACGCAGCGGGTGTATCCTCCTCCTGGGAGTCCGCCGCGGACAAGCCCCACGGATTGCGCATAAATTTGAGAAGGTTCTTCACGGACACATAGTAGTCATCATCAACGAAAAACACGAACTCCGCTTTGGGGCAGCGCTCAAATGCCCATCTAAATCCTAGCATAGTTTTGATGGTATTATTGTAATATGCGTCCACGAAGTCTGCCTGGATCAAATCCTTGTGGCTGGCATACTCGGCGTCAACTTCGTCTTGCGTCTCCGCCATGCCTGTCCCGAGCATGAACACGCGCTTTATGACGACATCCGAAAAACGGCGCTCGAAGCCCCAGCTGCGACGAATGGCATCCCGCCGTGTCCTGTGGTTCAGGGCAGACTTTACGATCAGCAGCAGACGCACGGTACCGTTCACATCCGCGCACTTGCGGTCGTTGCGAATCTTGAAGCGATAGCGCTCGTAGGAGTTGATAGGGAGCACATCCGGCGCGCGACCGTCTTCGAGGGTGCGCAGAATCTCGCGGAAATCCAACTCCAGCGGGTACGTGAATCGCGCGAACGAGGTTTCCCAACACATCGTGTACAGTCCACAAACATCGAGGAGAAATACCGCCGCTGCAACGGTTATGAGCCATTTCAACCTAGCCGACTGAAAAACACGAAGTAGCCGAGCACGTCGAAACATGGGCCTACCGCACTCAGTCACGGCCGTCGTCTTGGTGCAGTCGCCGTTCATCACCAGACGCACAACTTGCTTCCATGGGGGCCACACTAACACAACCACACCACAAATTAAAGCAGTCACAGGTCCTGGGAGTAAGCCTGCCACGAAAACGCCCCCGATTATGACGCACAATGCAGGAAAGGCGCCCGTACACGCCGCCGATATCCGCGGCATTCCGTGAGCCGCAGGCGGAGTGCGCAAGTGCAGCGCATTTTCACCAGATGGCGCCACCACGACCCAGAATTCCGCTAATTCCGCTTTGGTGCTGTCCGTCGACACTGGTCACTGCTGCAACCAAATAATCGGAAGTTTCCCCGCAACTCTACAAGTAGGGATGTGTGCGGTCTGAGCCCAGTCCTAGCCCATGGCCACCCAGGAAAGAGGTGAGACCGGTAAGATCGCACGAGCTGTTCCCACGCAGCGCTGTAGGTAGGCACGGTTTACTGTGGTGTTATTAGGTTCAGTGACCCAGTGTCAGGCTGATGTCCTTGAAGGGCAGCCCACTATTGTGTATAAGAAGCACCTGCAATAATATTACTCACAACAGTTGTTTTTCTGCGGCAGTTATGTGTGCACGAGTGGCGTATCAGATTCGCATGCCTTTGTGGGACGGTGCGCGCTCGTGCACAATTAGCAGCTATAAGCAAGAGGGTTTGAGCTGAGGCCAACACTCCCTTGCTGCTGCTGCTTGCTGCTGCCCAGCGCAGTGTTTTCTTGTGAATATTCCGCGGTTATTCATGGCCGGGGCTGAGTTACGCGATCGCGGACTCCGCCAAGCGAGGCTATTGAAGCGCGGCTTGCGCGCAGCAGCAAGCTCGTAGCGAGGCGGCGTCGCGCTAGCTGGCGGCGCTATGCGATGTCGGCCTGGCTGCAGCGCGTTGCTGCCGCGCGGATTCACGGTCGAGGAGTCAAAGACGCGCGGTGCTCGCTCCCGGGGCGCCGTTGCGTTCGTCAGCTTTGGCGTGACTCCCACGGGGGAGAGAGTCCGGACAGCTGCGCAGCGAGGGTCGGCTGTACTACCTGTACACGGTCGCCACTCAAGGACAACCGACTGGTCCCCGAGCTGCGTCACTGCGCGTCCCCCGGTGTGTGCGGCAGGCTGCCACTGATCGCCGACCAGCGATCGCAGGGCGTTTAGCGTCCGACCTGCGATTACGATCCCGCGAACCCGGGGCCCAAGGTCGCCCCTCGATCGTCGACGTGTGCCCGCGGCCAAGGCCGCCTCGTGGCGCCTCTCCAGCGGCCGCTCAGCACACGGGCAGGTAGCGGTACGGCGCGCGGCGGCCGGTTCTCGCGTGCGCACCTGTTGCCGTCGGCAGCATGTACAAGAAGGAGCGACCCAAGCTCTCGGTCACGGCTCTGCTCTACGGCTCGGCGGGACCCGCGGCCGCGTGGCCGGCGAGGCCGCTGCAGCCACCTGAGCTTTCTCCGCCGGGTCTTCGCGCAGCACCGGGCCTCAACGGCGGGGCTTCCAACGGGGTCTCCAGCAGCCTGCCGCCGCAGCCGTCCTTCCTGCTGAGCGGCTACGGCGGGCCCTCGGGGGCGAGTAGACCGCCGTTGGACGGCCGCCCGCTCAACAACGGCCCTCCGGCCGCGCCGCAGCATCAGCAGGCGGGCACGCGCTATCCACCCAACCATCCGCTCAGTGGCTCCAAGCACCTCTGCTCAATTTGCGGGGACCGGGCCTCGGGGAAGCACTACGGCGTGTACAGGTGAGCGCTCCCCGATTGCCCATGCGGCTTGTTGTGTGTGCTAAAGCTTCTGGCTATCGATGCACCGGGCATTCAAATTACCTTCCATTACACTTTCCCATACCAGGTCAGTTTGATTTACCTGCAACACATGAACCGGTTCTGGCAGTGCTGTGCCGTTCTTTCAGTTGTGCAGATTGCAGACGGTTGCGGGATGAGCTCGTGGTTTGCCAGCACTCCCAAGTGTGGGTGCAGCCACAGATGGAATAGTGTGGGCCTGATTGCACATGGTGGGGCCACTGAGCTGGTTGAGGTGCTGCATGCTGATTTGAACAAACCAGTGTCAGTTTTGGTTGCATCTTTTGCTGAGGAATATGATTGCTGTGTAAAAAATTGTTAAAAAAAAGCTTGTAGTTGCAACCCGTGCCGTTCTGAAGCACAGTTTATGATGATTTGTAAAAATTTTTGGTTACTGCACTTCTATGAAGAATTTTTATTTGCATCTTGGAGGTACAGTCACGGACAGCCTAAGCTGAAACAATGGAACGGTGGCACAGAGACACTTCATTTAGCAGTTGTGCAAGAAAAAAAAGAGATCAAGAACCTAATAAATTTCCTTCTGTAAATATACTTCACTGGTATTTGAAGAGATTTGTTCTTTTTTTCTCTTTTTTTTTTCTTGCCCAATTACTAAAGTATCTATCTGCTGCCGTTTCATTGTTTCACCTTAGGCTGCTATACATAGCTTGTACAGATAAAACCACATAAGAGCAGCATATTGAATTCAGTGTCTACATGCATTAGTTCCTAAACAGGAACCGTGCACATTTTATTGAATCAAGAAAGGTCCAGAGCTGTCGCAGACTTTACTACTTCATAAAGCTGACGGAAAAGCCCGGCACGATACTCCCCACAGTGCCTAGGTGGCCAAGGCAGGTGTTCTGCTGCTGCGTACAAAATTTCTAATTGAAAACCAAACTGTGATTGCAATTTTTACTTTTATCTTTTTTTTTTTCTGGTGGAAATGCAGTTTAAATTAATTCATAGCTCTGCAGACCTCATAGCTGAGGTGTGCAATTTCAGTCTTAACTGATGGACGTGGAAAACAAAGGCACTGTACTCTCGAGGATGTGGGGCGTGGTTTTAGCTAAGTTGATTTTTCTACTGGCTGCAGCCAAGGGTCTGCTGTCCCTGTAACAGTTGGTGCAATGAGGTGTAATGCATCAGCTACAAATGCAAACCTGGGGTTGTCACCAAGGGGTGGCAAAATTTGATCGCTTAGACCTCATCCCACAGACTTTTGTGTACGAAAGTAGAAGGCATATTGTGCATTGTCCAAGAATGCAAGGTGGTGTAAATTAACCTGGACTCTTTCACTACAGCGCACTGAAAGTCCAAATGTGACATTGGTAGTTCAGATTTCAAATTTGGACATTAACTTCTGAAAACCATAGAATTAAAAATGAATTGCATTAGTACTAGTAAAGGTAAGAAGTGGGGACAAGATTAAGAAAAACATAGGACAGTTGCACATGCCCTATGTATTTCGTTGTCCTCATCAAACCACTATCCTTTTGAACTGAAAACTAAAGGGAGGATTTTCAGTTTCACTGCGGTGTAAAAAGGTCTGCTATGCTGTGTTTCGATTCTGCCCTCCCCCCCTCCCAAATTTCTTTTAGTTTTGTTTTCATTCTGTTAAAGCACTGATTGTACAGCAACCTTGATTCCCACAAGTTTTGCCTTGTGCACTTTCTAGAGACCATGGGAGATGAGAATTGTTGGCTCATTAAACACGCATACATATAGAGAGCGGCTGTTGGCTATCTGTGTTGCTGATTGCTTCATTCACTGGATTCTAAAGATATCTTTGCTGATAAGCATCTTGACGTCCTGGCCTTAATTCTCATTGTAGATGTGCTCTGTAGAAAGTTATTGTGGTATTCGCCCCGAGATTGAAGACAGTCGGCCCCTGGCGGCAGCGGGAGGAACCGCTCCTAGTGTGCATGGCGCTCTCGCGTCGTCTGCTCTTTCACGTTGCGCGCGGTGCAAGACTCGTGCTGCACACGATAAAACAACGAATATGTGTACTTGTTTGGCAGTAAGCAATGACATAGTTACCTCTGCTGGCGCATTTCCTCTAGAGACGCAGTAATCAGCGGCCGTTGCAGGTTGATGCGCTGGTTTAATTCCACGAAACTTATTCGACATGGTGAAATGGGTTATACGTGTGAAACGACACATTGCAATTTTCTTATTGATGAGTGCAGTCGTCTGCCGTTTCGGGAACGTCAAAGGGTGTTTTTTGAAGGTGGCATGGTGGTTATTTAAAGGATAAAGTTTAATACACAAAACAGGTAAGAGGCGACAAGACCTGTGCATACCCGTGCATTTGTTACACCCTTGTAAAATTGCGCTTTGTCCTTATAGAAAGAAGAAACAAACAAAAACAATTACACTGCAGACGACCCGTGCGCTATCGCCCATACATTAACGGGGACGTATTTTACACCTGCAAGCGGGGCCGTACCCAGAGGGGGGGTTTGGGGGTTCGAACCCCTCCCGAAATCTTTTCCAGGCAGCACGTAAACAATACTTACTGTTGCTTTCAGCAAAACTACCCCCTTCACAAAATTCATAACACCCCCCCCCCCCCAAAAAAAATTTCTGGGTACGGCCCTGCCTGCAAGCACCTGTGTGATCTAATTCTTCCCGTACCTTTTCGAAAATAAATACCATTTTTGGACAGTTGTTGCTTATACTGTGTTGTTAATTTTACGTATTATTTAAAATGTGTTTCTGTGGCTGCGCAAAAGTATTTCGGGGGGATTTCTCGGTAAAATTAAGCAGTTATGAGTTTACGCCTGTCCTGTGGTATTTCGTGTGTTATTTTCATATATCCCATTCTCAAATCCTGACATGAATCACCTTGTCCAGAAATGTGTTTCACTCAGCATAACCAAATGCCTAATATGGTCACGTCTTAACCTCTTAAGGTGGAATTAAGTTTAAAGGAGGAGGAAAAATCGCGTAATATAATGCACGTTGTTGGCCACATGTGTGGAGGGTGTGTGCCGTGACTCGCTGGATTTTTTTGTTTTTCCCACAATGCTCGCTTTCAATACAATTTTGAAAAAGGTGAGCCACAATTCCTGGACAGTGTCAGGCCAAAAGGGTGGTTAATCAGTTTTCAAAATACTGGCATCTACTCGTTGAAGTACTGCCTTTTCACCGCTATGGAACACGACGCCTAGCGTATTTTCAATTGCAAGTAATGATAACCAACGTTTGACTTCTCGCGTTACATGCGTTCTCTTCTCGCTGCGCTTGGAACGTGAGAAGCCAAAGAGTAAAAGAAGAGTGTTTGCTCGCTGAACGAAACCTTTTGTACCTTTTGGGAGAGAAAAGAACTAGACAAAAAAGTCAGCCCTCACACCGTTCGTTTCAGTTGACATCTTGTTTAGCTTTGGCTCCAATTGGCTGGCTAGCCACACTTGCTCGATGACCCACTGCCATGCTCTTGCTTCAAAAAAAGCATTACACCTCACAGGTGTAATGCTGTAATCGTTTCCGGAAACCAGCTAAAAAAATTTACCTACTGGACAAGCTAGTCAGTCATGCAGAAAAACTCTGCACGTACTTCTTTTTTCTATTTCGTTGCCTTTGACATTTTTAACAGTTCATGTGTAATTTATTAAATGCAAAAGAGGAATTGATTGTGTAATGAAAACTAACTGCAAGCATATGCAGGGCGTGCGTGCACAGAGGTTCATGTTGCCTGCAGTTTTTGCAGCCCAATTTGTGAGCTTTGTTGTACATTAACCTTTTGTATGCCATCGTGGCTAGCTGTCTGGCAACATGGCTGAAATGTGTATTCTACAACTTTGAGCAGGCCTTTTGGGAGTGATAACGTAGCTTGTGTGGGTCTGTTAGCTGTGCATAACTGGCAGGGATGCCTTTCATGCATGCACGGTCTCGGGAGCGCGAGTATCCGCAGTGTCGCTCCTTCTTTCCACCTTTCTTTTTTAACCGAAGGAGTTTTCTGGTGACCTTGTCGTGCCTGTGCAGCTGCGAGGGCTGCAAGGGCTTCTTCAAGCGGACCGTGCGGAAGGACCTGA
This sequence comes from Haemaphysalis longicornis, assembly GCF_048455015.1. Lineage (NCBI taxonomy): Eukaryota > Metazoa > Arthropoda > Arachnida > Ixodida > Ixodidae > Haemaphysalis > Haemaphysalis longicornis. Next base: position 292,295,371 of record NW_027526203.1, on the reverse strand, counting down.
GCTATGCGTGCCGCGAGGAGCGCAGCTGCATCATCGACAAGCGGCAGCGCAACCGGTGCCAGTACTGCCGCTACCAGAAGTGCCTGTCGTGCGGCATGAAGCGGGAGGCCGTGCAGGAGGAGCGGCAGCGCACCAAGGACCGGCCGGACAGTGAGGTGGAGAGCACCAGCGGCGGCGGTGGGGCGCCCCCCGAGATGCCCCTGGAGCGCATCCTGGAGGCCGAACTCCGCGTCGAGCCCCAGGGGCCTCTGTCAGCGGCAGCTGCCGCAGAGGGGGGCCCGGGGCAGCCGGACCCCGTGAGCAGCATCTGCCAGGCGGCCGACCGGCAGCTGCACCAGCTGGTCCAGTGGGCCAAGCACATCCCCCACTTTGAGGAGCTGCCCCTGGAGGACCGCATGGTGCTGCTGAAGGCTGGCTGGAATGAGCTGCTCATCGCCGCCTTCTCCCACCGCTCGGTGGGCGTGCGTGACGGCATCGTGCTCGCCACGGGACTGGTCGTGCAGCGGCACAGCGCCCACGGGGCCGGCGTCGGGGCCATCTTCGACCGCGTCCTCACCGAGCTGGTGGCCAAGATGCGCGAGATGAAGATGGACCGCACTGAGCTGGGCTGCCTGCGCGCCGTGGTCCTCTTCAACCCAGGTGAGCAGGCCACAGGCGACGCAGCTCTTTCTGTTCAGTCAGCATAACAACACGTTTGGTTGCTACTGTCTCTGGGCTCTCAGCTGGAGACCTGCATGTCACCACCTAAAATGTTGTACATTCTGGTCTCGCCGGCTTTTGCTGTGATTGTATATTATCAGCTGAGGTTTCTGAGCTCGACTTTCTTTTATATGGGCTCTATTGGAAGCATATAGTGGATAGTGACCACAGCACAAGCAGTATGAGTGGCTTAGTTTGGTTGACAGTAGCTGCATTTTCAGAGTAAACATTAACTTTGTTGCACATAGTTGCAATACTGTGCGGGCATTATTAGTTGGTCCCATTGAAAACAGGGAAAGAAGTTTAGAAATGTAGGTAAAAAATGGCCATTTAGAGTATTTTGGAGTTCAGCAGCTTAGCAAATTCATGGTAAGAGTGTAATATCGTGCATAAGTGTAATAAAGAGTGAAAAAAATAAACTGCCCCTGTCGAAACTTACTGCATTGTGATTGGGCTCTCTAGTGCTTCACATACGGGCATTCCATGACTTTCCCTAGTGTCCAACCATCGTCCTCATTAAACGGAGGGGTGCATTTTCTGTCTAATTATGCACGTCCATGCACCCCTTTCTAAATCCAAACTGCTTCAACTGCGCTGACATCGGCTTCATTTTGCGAGGGTCCCTGGTTCAATTCTGACCACGGGAAGAGTTTTGATTTTTCTTCATTTCACTTACGATCATCACCGTCGTTAGAGAAGATTGGTTTTCCTCCTGCAGTGCATTTTGGGTGAACTACAGACGACATCAGTGAGAGTTTTCTGATGGAGGCGAAAAGCAAAAATGCCCGTGTGTATGAGATTTCGGCGCACGTTAAAGATCCCCAGGTGGTCAAAATTAATCGGAGCCCTCCCGTACGGCGCGCCTCATCGCCTGCTTTTGCGTCGGCACGTCAAATCCTACAATCAAACAATCAATCAATCAATCAATCGACATCAGTGAGAGGCTTGTAGCTTTGCTCAAGAATGAACAAGAATGAAATGGCTATGGAGTCGTGTGCCATCTGTGCTTGTGGCCTTTCGTGTGTTATAACAGACTCTACAAACAAGATGTTGTTGCTCATAAGTTTGTTGCCAGTCTACACAGCAAATATTGATAAATAATAAATGTCTGTAGGCACCATGCATGTTTGATTGCACATGCCAAAGGGTACTGGAAGCCACCACATGTCATCTTGTTCCTCGAACCACCCCTGAAAGGGCATGCATGCAGTTGTCCCCGTGAGCCTTACGTGTGGTGCAATTTTTAAAATAAAAGAGCGCAGTTACATTTGTTAGCTAGCTGGCGCCACATGCCTGCAGTCATTTCATATGTAGTGCATGTGTCCACGTTGGTGTATAAGCAGGCCATCCTTCATGCTTTCAATTTTGACTGCTCAAGACTAATCACTTGACAGAATATGTGCAAGAATTCTAGCAATGTGGAGTCAATACAAGTGAAAACAGGCATTACAAATGTAGTGCTGTACTCTCTGCTTGCCCTTTTGTTTCTGAAAGAACGAAAGCTTAGATTCTGACTTTTATTTTCATGCATCATTGCAGTATGGAACCTCAGTTTGGGTTGAAAAGTGGCAAGCATGCCACGCAGTTGTTTCGTGGCACATGGGTGATGATTCGCTGGTGAGCACCAGACGGGGAACAGTAATGCCACTTTTACCATTGCATGCTGAGAGCACATAGCGTCATGTCATGCATTGTACCTACCCGGCCCAGGTGTCATGGCACTGTTGATGCGTACTAAAGGTGCATAGCATGTTGTGCATGCCTCCCACGCCTTACGCCTTCTTCTTCATCGCCTCGTGCATCGGAGCACAGTTATGGCAAATGTTCACAATTAGAGCTGGGGCATAACGCGCGTGTTGCAGAGGCCAAGGGCCTGCGGAGCACCGCGCAAGTGGAGGCCCTGCGGGAAAAAGTTTACGCAGCGCTGGAGGAGCACTGCCGGCAGCAGTACCCGGACCAGCCCGGACGCTTTGCCAAGCTGCTGCTGCGGCTGCCTGCCCTGCGCAGCATCGGCCTCAAGTGCCTCGAGCATCTCTTCTTCTTCAAGCTCATCGGGGACACTCCCATCGACAACTTCCTCCTCTCCATGCTGGAAGCACCCTCTGACCCCTGATCTGCTGGCGGTGGGGCCCAGCCTGCTGCTGCGAGAGGGGTGGGGCACTGAGGGGGTGGCCTTTGGTATTTCCCGGTGATCTTTTAACGTTTTGTTTGTTTTGGGCTGTGAGTGCAGCTCCTATTATGTTACCCTGTGCCTAGACCACAGGGAGAGCTCTGTGATGCCATTTTTAACATGCACCCACTCACTTGCGACTTTAAGCACAGAAGGCGTTCCGTAGCACATAAACGATTCAGAGTTTGAAATAATGTAATAGAATAACCTATCGTGTGACCTTCGCAATAGAATCCTTAGAGAGTAGAAAAGACCATAGCTGCTGCTGAGCAGCCATTGTCCTGGACGCTGCCATTTGGGATGCCAGGTTTCTTGCATATTTCTCGACCTTCTTCACACAAAGTACGCCAATTTCACTAGTTGGGTACGATTCTCAAGCAATGTCATTAATTGTGAGGGGCAGGTGTCAACGCTTGCGAGGAAAGAAATTCATCACGGAATGCCCGTTGAACTCGGATCCTTACACAGTGCGCTTTGAGGTTTTAATGTGAAAGTATTAAATGGCGCATTGAGCAGAAAAGCAGGCATTGGTATCTGTAACTGTGAAACTGCTGCAAGACCACATGTCTTTGAGACGTTCCATAGCGCGAGTCATTCCGTGGCATGCATTTAAAGCTCGGCAGTAGCGAAAGGTGGCCGTCCACACACCAGTACACCGCAGATGAAAATGTGGGAGCGGGAGAATGCAGCCAAGCGTTCTCCCGCTGGCGGAAAACTGTTTGGCAGCGAAGGCCACCGTTGTTGTCAACTTTGCCAATACGTGCTGGCCGGAACGAGCGGCTGCACAGTGCATAGGTGACAGATCGAAGCCGTTCGAAAGTGTTGAGGCGGAAGCGGGTCGCGAAGCAAATCGTCTCAAGTGGCGAGAGGGCGAAGCACTTCGAGAATGAGGCGGAAGCAAAGCATCTGAGGCGTTCAATCGAACATGAATGGTTTTATCATGTGGAACCCTTAAGAAGTTCTTGGGTGTCGTCAGACCTTTGCCCCACCAGTTGCGAAAGACAGTGTGCAGAAAGTGATACGGAAGCAGGTAATTTTAACATGGTAGCATCAAGGTGACTGGACAAGCCTTTGCTGGCCATAAAGTGAAAATAGGACTCCTGTTTGTCATCTCTCTGCTGCCTGCGGGGTGTTGAGGGGTGACAGGAAGGCGATGACAGCTCTAGCGACCCATCAGATGGTAGCTGTTGTATTCGGGGCTTTCACTTCTGGAACCTGTTTGCACAAAGCAACTGCTTCGTGTGACTTGCACTGTGCAAAGCCGATCGCGAGCCATTAATCAATACCACAAGTTTTTCATACTGGCTTAATTCCACTTGGAGGTAAGACTGTGGGCATTCACATTGAAGCAAGCTGGCGGCAGAATGGAGTGATGTCTTTATTTCTGCTTACAAGAAACATGCGCACACAAAATCTGGTTGTCCTTTTTTTTTTCTTATAGAGAAAAAGGGGGAGAAAAATTGACACTGCAGGGATAAAAAAAGAAAACTTAAGCTTTGGATTTTCCTAAATATATGTCATATATATATATATATATATATATATATATATATATATATATATATATATATATGTATATATATGTATGTATATGTATATGTATGTATGTATATGTATATGTATGTATATATATATGTATGTATATATATATATATATGTATATATATATGTATACTGAAAGCTCGCGAGCACTTGAATCATCCTGTTGTCCCACTCATGATTATTGAGGTGCCTAATTGGCAGCGTATGGTGTCACCTATATACGGGTAAACATATAATAGGCTTGCAAGGTAAAATTTTCGGCACAACTTTTGCCTGCTTTGTGTTCAAAAAGCGCTATACTGTTGCCTGCCCCTCCCAAAAGGAAAGGAGGGATCTGCTGAATGTATATATGCAATCGTATCTCTCACAGTAGTGCTAGCTAACACTCGTGTGGCTGCATTGTTGTGGTGTTTTGAAGTAGGTGATATTTCTAGATCATTTTTTTTCCTATCGGCCTAATGGCACCGTTCGAGCAAGTAAGGTCATTGTTGCTTGCAACTACAATGGGATGATACATAACCCTTTGTACACACTAACAGCTTATAAAGCTGTCAAGGTTATAGCTACAGCTACAGAATATGTATAGTCTGGCTCAGAGAGAGCAAGAATGTTTCAAGGGTAAATGTGCTTTAGGCCCATTCTGTGAATCCAACCTTGTTGCCAAGATTAACGCACATAATCCCAAGGTACATCACAGCTTCATCTGCGTAGGTTTCAGCGGGTTTCTAGAAAATGGTAAAAAAAATTGCTTGATAAAACTGCAACTTTGTACTTTTAACCTTTTGAAACTTGAGGTGCATGATGTGCTCGTTTGTTTGTTGTCCCGGTGCTGTTTACCACCGCATGGTATCTAGGTTGTAAACCATGTGTTTGTACGTTTTTATGCTTAATGTCATCAACACAGTACCATGTACAGTGTTAACGTTTATGTGTTCTGTGATGTTCATTATCAGTGGTCTGCACTTCAACTTGCATTGTAACATTAACATTACCCCGCCATTTTGACCCCTCTGTATACTTAAAAAAGGCGTCATGCTGGCATTTAAGGGTCAATCAGTTCTATGTGTGCACCCTATGCACGATTCATGACGTAAACCACTGGCAAGCTGCTCACGCATTCTCTCTGCCTGATAATATGCAATAATTAGAATGGGAAGCCTCTGGGGAATGAAGGTGTTAGAATTCCTTACAGGGCTTATATCTCCTGAGGAAGCAGCTTATGTTGAGGGCAGCCGCTTAGTTAAGTACGTTATGGTGGGTACTAGAGGAATGGCAGGTGCACATGGGTACCAGGTACTTGTAATCTTGAAAGCCTCTTGTCCAGGTCCTGGATGAGAGCAAGAGTTTGGCAGCTACAGATTGTTTATTGAGCCTTACCCTGTCATGTTCATCCGTGTACGTTCCTTAAAAGTGCAACCGTTGTACTGCCCTTCCTCATTGTGACGTGGGACTGTTATTACCCATAGTGTCCTGTGTGGGCTTGTGTGTGTGCCTTGTAGGCTGTTGTGGCCCTGTGATCTGTGCTGTTCGATGTCAAATGTGTAGGTGCTCTGTGGGAGGCCACCCCACAAGCTGAGCAATGCATGCACCTGCAGCTGGCTCAAGTAGTTCCCTGTGAAAAAAGAACCATTTTCCCCTAGGTTTTACATAGGAACATGCTAGTGGTAGGTTGCTGTGCTATGGCACGTGCCATCTTAGACGTGTGTCACTTAAAGTTCTGGAAAAGGTGTATGCAGGGAACAGAAACTGAAAGTCACTGAAACAGGTTACTGTTGGGGGAGACAAACTGTCCATGAAAAGGGGAAATGAAGCAGTTGTGTTTTTGTTAGGCTGAGCTCATTTATTACATTTATGCTGGCGGATCTGCATGATTATAGCAGCACATCTCGGCACTTTTGTTACTCTTGTTATGGGAAATGGCTTTCCCGCTTACGCTGCTTAGCCGGTTTACTGGTATTTATCGCACTGAAGTGGCATGTGACAACCGCAATGCGCACAGTAACTTAGATGGGACTGTGCATTCTGCATGCCCCCCCCCTTTACGTTTTTTAGTAGCATTTGTGTACCAGCCTCGTAGGTGTTTTGAGTTACTGTGGTGCCAGCATTGGTGTTTGCCAGAATTTGAAAAGTCCGGATGGAAATGCTGGCATTTTCATTCTGGTTAAAATCAACTGCGGTGAAACACTTTCAAACCTGCTTATGGCGCACTTGCTGTGATAACGCACATTGTTTGATGACATATGATTTCACTGTGCATTTGCTGCGAATTCTGCATACAGGTACATTCACATGGTACCCAGGTTCTGTATTCATGAGATAATGAGCTTGGTTTGAGTGACGGCGATGGCATGCACAAGCCCACCATGTTAGCAAGTGCGGCGTGGAAGGGCAGCTTTACTGTATTTGCCACATGTCTGAGTGCTCTCATCACGTGTTGTTTGTTTGATACGTGTTGTTTGCTTGCTTCTAATCTGTTTTATGGCAGCTGCAGTTGCTATTAGGGCAAGGTAAAGGTGGTTCTCGCACACTTTGGATTCACCACTGCCTTTGAAAGTTCTCGTGTGCACCCGCTTTAGGGCATGTTCCGACTGACCTCGAACATTCTGCTTCTGCGGGACTTAGGCTGTCGTGGCACAGTCTTGGTGTCAACGTCTTGAGCAGCAACTTTGGGTACTCCAGTTGGGTGCACTGAGGTAGTAGCTTGTCCTCAGGTGGTGCATGCAGTGCTGCCACTGCTGGGTTCTTCACTAGGATGTGCGCTCTGCTATCGTGAAGTGTGGTGCAAGACCCAGTGAGCGTTCCAGCATAAGCAAATGTGTGGTGACAGTGTGTTTAGGCTTTGCAAGTAGTCAACTTTTATCATGCATTATTCCACGGCACGGTTCTGTTGCGTGCATGTAGGTAGTTGAGTATAGACTGGGCAGAGGTGGCACTCGCTGTAACGAGAACTAGAAAAGGTGTTTTGTTAGGTTAGAGACTATAGTAAGTCAGTGTTTTCTGTGTTTGGACACGTGCTGTTTTTATTATATTTTTTGTGTCCGTAAAGTTCTAGGGAAAGTAGAAATTTTTTCACTTCTTCTGTGGTTGTGTAACATTTGGTCCGCTGCAGATACAAAATGTGCACAGGGTACTCGACTTTTAGTGTGAAAGCATAGCCTATTGAGCCTGGTTGTGTATATTAAGGGTCACTGTAAGAAAAAAAAAAGGTAAGTATCTAAAGGTGGAAATCTGTACTGTTTGGCATTAACAAAATCAAATAGCTGAAGAATTTCACAAGCACCATCAGCTAGGTTTTGTTCAAGAGTATGATGTCCAACTCGTTATGGTATAAGAAGAAAAAACGACTGTTTTTTATTGTCTCTAATGATACGGCTCCTGATCAGAAATTTGTGAAATTGACTAATTGTGCTACAAAATGTCTACAACTCAGTTTATGCATGCTTGTAACACATTGCAGCACATACCCAGCAAGTGTAAAGCTTTCTGATGGTCAGATGAATGGTAGGCTGCTGTGATCAGAAGGTCATGGATTGTACTGGAAAGGGACGTAGTTTCTGCAGCTTTGTTACATGCTGGGTAGAACCAGGCTTTATATGGAGGAATTAGGTAGTAGTTCTGCATGCTAGCCGGGGCTCTACAAATAATCCATCTAATGTAATTAATTTTTTTTTTTTTGGCAGATTCTAGCAAAAATTGATATTCATCTACTTGAGCACCAAAATATTTTTGTTCGTACTACGGTAATTTGACCAGAAACTTGCCAAGTCATTGCGCTTCACATGAACAGGTTAGAAATGTTCAAATGAAGCGTGTGCTTGTTTCTAGAATGCACTGCTGCCTTGTGACCTGCCTCCCCCACAAAAAGGATATGGGAGCTATTTCTGCCTTATTTAAGTTTAAGCTCTAGGCAAAAAACTTGCTTGCGAACTTTCCCTCAGTGCACTTTTGCATCAAAGTTGAACTGAAGTTATGCAGTCGCCAACTAAATTCTTGTACACCAGTTTTTCTGACTGCCTAACCGTTCAGACGTTTTCGCTGGAACTGTCTGGTGATGCATCGGTGCTTTTTCCCAACAGCTTAATTGTCTAAGCATTATATTGGTGACAACTGTTACTAGGATTGAAAAATGGCTCTCAGGGTGATTATTTTTGCATTTGTCGATAGAGGAGAGGTTGGCGTGCACTCGCTAAAGCGACAAGGAGGAAGGCTCTAATCGTGCTTCGTCGCTGCACACGCACACATTCTTCACATGTTTACCAGGCGCTGCCAGCGGGAAGCACAACTGCAAGGGGCATTGCAGGCTGAGGCGAGCCGTCTTAACACACAATGCAGTGTGCCTCACACGTGGTATGTGATTATGGCAAAATGGCTGCCAGGACACCTGTCGATGTGCCTGCAATGTGCCGCTCGCTCAGAAAGTATTTGCGTCACGATGCATTGTCATCCTCAAAGCTGCCCAGAAGAATGTGGGGGTCTTCGTACTGTTATGCACGTGCTTCTGCATTGCAACTTGGAAGGGTTTCTCCAAAAGCATCTGCATTGAATTCACACAAGGTAATCACTGCCTATTCATTGATATTTCTAGCTTGCAGCAATAATGATATTCCATGGCAGCTCTATATGATAGGGTGCTTTGTTGGCTTCCCCATAACATCTCTCAAATAGTAGCATGAGTAGCAGTTTCTCTTTTTGATGACACATTAGGTGACACCTTAATTGCCTCTGTCGAGTCCGAGAAATCAATTGTCGGCTGTACAAAATATACTGCTTACTGCAATGCCCCATTATTAGTTAACCTTCGAATAGAATGAAATATTCAGAGGCAAAATGTGAAAGATGTTTCACACAGTGCTCACCTTGGGTCTGTGGGTTGTTTTCGAACGTTCAAGGGGCCACGCAGCTGTGAGCTCATTGCCTTTTATTTAACCACCACCCCTAGGCCACACTGGCTGATCAGAAGGCAGCCTTCAGTCCCGTCTCATTCCTTGCGCACACTGGCCCAGCCTTCTCGACAGGAGGATGCCTCTGCACTACGTCATTATTGTGTATGAATGGCAAGCATTTTGCATATTTGTCACCGGTGATAGTTTATAAGCACCACTGCAGGATGAAGCCTGCTTGTCATGCTGTGAGGTGGTATGGAGCCTTTCTCGTTATCTCGTAGCTGGTGTCCGGCCACAGGTGCACTGAGCAGCCGCACAGCCTTCTTGGGTTTTAAGTGCTCGAGTATAGCCACTGCTTTGGATTCACCAAATTCACGGTTTTGCTGTGGGACAGATATATGCAAAATATTCTTTTGCAATGTGAAATGTGCTTGATTATAAGATTGAATAATCACTCACCTTTTGGCAGTGAATCTTGTATGTAGCCTTCGTTTATGCACCAGTAACTTTTAAAAATGTGATATCTTTATTGCCCGACTTTGCTACGATGATTGGTTATAACATTATTTTGCTGGCACGCCAGTAGCATTGCTGTCGGTGTATTTGGCTGCACCGGACATTTAAATGAAGCATCTTAGAAATGTTTTACTTGTTCATTTTGTAGCTTAATGGCAGCTATGGCTCAGCAAAAAAAAAAAACACTTCACTTGTGGCAGAAAATGTGGTAATTAGGCTTCTAAAATCTCAGCAGAATCACAACTTTGGCTTATGTTCATTAGATTGCCGCTTCCAGAAAAAAAAAAAAAGCCTAAAGATTGCAGTCATGGGAAGGAGCTGGGTACATAGCTTTCTGCGAGTTGTATTTATTACACCATGCAGGTGCATTGTCACCTTTCAAGTTTTAAGTTTATTTATTTAAACCAAAAAAGATACACAAAGATGAGGAATGCACATGGCAGTGGTGAAACGAGAAAGTCTTGAGTATGCTGCTGGCACATAGTAAATGTTTGTTAAACAAACCTTTGTTTCTAGCCACTTTGTGAAATTCCCTCAGGCTTACATGTTACTGGTTGACTTGACATCGTAGGTCCAATTTTGCTGGTGCAATGGAAACGTGTATGAGCTACTAGGCACTGGCTTTAAATGGCATTGTTCTAGGACAGAGGTGGAACTGGTGCCATTGCTCAAAGCTTGAGCCCCAAAAAAGCACTGTCTCGGAGGCTGCTGCGTGTGCGAGGTGTAATTGTTAAGTGGTGATCCTGGTGCTGTGACCATTTTGTCACTTGTTGTTTTGTTTGTTACCTAAGTTGTTTCATTGTGGCATTGCATACCTGTGCACTTTTACATAAGAGAAGTCGCATGGCTTGTACCAGCATGAAATCATTATGGTTATATCACCCCCCCACCCCCTTTTTTTTTTTTGCGTATGCATCTTGTAGATAGACAAAGCTGCATTCTTTTGTGCAAGGCACTCTATTGAGGCTGCATTAAGGAGCTGTCCAGTTGTTTTTTGTGGTGTCAAAACCCTCGCTAGTTCTACCTGTTACTTTCTGCTGTAGCTGTTTTTCCTGATTTTTTGACACTGCCCCAAAGTCTGTCTGATGGTGCCAGCGCACATGCATTGGGAGCATCATTGTGGTATGGCGTAACCTTACATTGTGTCGCTACGAAGACTGATGTGTGATGTTGTTGAGGAAAAAAAAAATTCCCATTTGTTGCAATCTCCCCAGCTTGTCATCTTTGCAAGCAATTTCGTGGCAGAATTTCGCATCGTTGTTTTGTACACACAAGTTATTAAAATGATTGTAAATCAGAATGGTGCAAGGCTTCTTTAGCAATGGCGTTTTTGTGTCTAGCTGGCTCGTGGCAGGCGCTTTGAACGAAATCAGACGGAACAAAAGACAGCTCTAAGAAGGCACAGACACTTGCTAATGCTTGAGCCGCCCCCACTGAAGCAAACACACACTTTTCAATGCAAAATTTCCTGGAAAGCATTGTTGTCAAAAATAAGTATCTTCGCACTGCTAATGGGTGCTATTGAGTTTTTGCATTGCACCCCGGGTTTCATTCCTAGGTGAGAGTTTCAGGCTGTCTAAGGGACTGTGAAAACAAAATACAAGTTTGGTTCATTAGAGAGGCTGCTTTGTCCTAGTATCCATGATGACAATTTTATCACAAACTTCGAGCAGATAATCTAGATATTAGAGAACATATATGAAGCAGTGGTGACTCCCCAGCCTCATTTCGGCAATTTATGACGTCGCAAAATCTTGTTTGTGGGATAGGAGGCTGCCGTCCGAAGCCGTCACCAAGAAACATGACTGGGTGACTGTAGTGGGGCCTCTAGTTCCATTTTGTCGTATCACTTGAATGCTAATGTACAGTTGACATACTGATAACTGTTTTTAGTGCTGGCCCATGTTACATGTCATTCTTGCTTATAATAAGTCACTGTAGTGTGAAATTTGAAAGCTTCTTGATATCCAGCACAGCTTTACTGGTTCTCCTCCCTGGCCCTAGCAAAAAGCACAGGACTGGCCGCAATGTCGCTTCCGCTTCATGGCTGTTTGCACGATCTGCCGGGAGGTGCACCATCGTCTGCGACGGAGCTATTTTAAGCGTTTATAACTGACAACGCATTCCACGGGGCTACGAGTCATGTTGCAGTTGGTTTGGTGTTATATACTGATACGTTCAAAGTAAATTTGGTCGATGTGAAATTTGAGTGCAGTTGGCCTTTACGTGCTGCTCGCATTTTCTTTTTTAACTTCATGCTACAATGGTCCTCAAAAACCAGGGAGTGCATGTACGTCTGGCAGGATGGGTACTGCAGATGGGCTGTTTATGACTCGGCTGTACTGCAGCCTGGCACCGAACAGCATTCAGCATCTGTTGGCCATTGTGCATGGCATGTCCGTGATATCCATTACCTTGTGGCCACGCAAACGAGACCGAGCCCTTGCAAGTAACGGCGGTGTCCACAGACGCAAGTGCAGTTGGTGGCCATGGAAAAGGTCTATTGCTGGCTGTCGGAACTTTTTAAGTGCAATGCACTTTATAAGCGACCCCAAACCTTCCACCGCCGGCGGCGCCGTCCGTCCGCAGTCCTCCTATCCCCTAGCAACGGCGTGGAGCGGAGAGGAGCGTCGGTAGCAACGGCGCAGTGACGTCACTCACCACGTGACGACACGCCCCTCACCGCTCCTCGCGGCGCGACGGCGTGGGCCGCGCGCGTCCCTCTCCCTTCCCCGCGCCGTGACGTCACATACTCCACCTCCTCTCCCCGGCAGCTGCCGTGCGCCGCTGTGTGTCACTCTCCCTCCCCGCGCCATGACGTCACGCACCCGCACCTCCTCTCCCCTCGCTCGGCTGCTGCTGCCGTGCGCTGCTGTCCCTCTCCCCTTACGCTCGCCTCCTCTCTCAGCCACCTGGCTCGGCGCGGCGTATCCCCCTATATATGCAGCGATAAACCGCCAGACCTCCGTGGGTCGGCTCGCGCGCGCTCTCTCGCTACAGTCTCCTGCTCGCTCTGCTCCAGTTTAGACCGTTCGCTGGCTGGGCGCCTCTCAAGGCGATGTCAGAATTACTACGCCGTGTACTCTCGGCGCAAGAAATGCATTCGCACTTCCTCACGATTCCCTTCGGGGAGGTGGGGGCAAATTTTTTGTACAACTCATATTGTCATGGCTCTGAAGTATAGGATCATGCATTAAACTGACCCCAACTTCTTAAGAACCTGATCATGGGTAGGTGAAAGAGATGCAGGAACATAAATAATGGCCACTGCATCTTTGCTTCGAGTAATATTACCATATAGGTGTTTCAGTGGAGATTCCATTCATGGAGCAGATTAAGTTTTAGCAGCTTCTTTAGGACTACCAGCTGACAAGTGGCACTTCAACTTTCGGGGGCAGCAGGAAAACACGGTACTAGGTGCTCTAAACTGAGCAGCTACAGGAGTATTTGGAGCAGATGCCAAAACATGTTAATATGCCATTTGCAGGTTAAAACTTCACTGGTACCATCTGACAAGGTTACTAGCAAATACAATAGAACATATTGCAGAAACGACCAGGGAAAGGAAATGGCTCTACGCACAATATTTAGGACACATCGCTGGGCTACATGGTTCATTTTCATTTCATTTTTCTTTTATTTGTTAAATTAATGGTTGATATTCACCATTAGCGGACCAATCGTAGACCGGGCCGTGAAAGTGACAGGAGAGGCACTCGTACTCAACTGTTTTGTCGGGGCAATCTATATGCGTTCAAATCGCAAAACAGGTAGGGTTTGGGGGAAAAAATTCACCTAATCACTTCTAAGCAGCAACACTGATTTGTGCAGAGAGCATGCTAGCATACAACGATTCCTTCTCTTGGTGCAGAAAGCTTCATTTACTTACCAAACTTAATTGCAGTGAAATGACACAAAGTTTTGAGGTCACATCTTGGGAAGTGAGCGAAGCTTTCTGCATCAAGAAAAGGAACTCTGTGTCTCCTAGAAGAGATTGGGCAATTCCAAGTTCTTGCACATTTGCCGCTGTATTTCAAGGCACGCAGATTACCGAGAGATTAATTGGAGCGCTACATGTCATGTAGTCTGGAGAGTGCAGCTAGTGTCAAATCACAAATTTCAGATCATGATCATCAGCCTGATTGTGTCCATGGCAGGACAAGGCGTCTCCCTTGTTTCTCCAGCTAGTTTATGTCCTACCTCTAAATTCTCCGATTTCAACCCTCCATGAAGTTAATGGTCTTCCCTGCTTCTGGTCCAGCCTCTTGGCAGCCACTCTGTTACCCTGATGGGACACTGATCATCGGTTCTTCACATTACATGCCCAGCCGAAGCCCACATTTCCTCTCTTAATTTGAGCTATCATGCTATCTACACAAGTTTGTGTTCTGGTATGCACGAAACTGTGCTGCATTATGCCCCCCCCCTCCCCCCCTTCTTAGAAGACTATTTTGCGCAGCATGTAACACCATTTCCATTACTGATGATTATACAACAGCAACAGGAGATTCAAAGAAAAAAAAAAGCAATGAAGTCAGGGTGGCCCACATTTTAAATATCAAAAGTATGTACATGATTTGACATTCCAGACAACACTGAGCACCTGGCCTGGTGCTACTGGCTAACATACAAGCTGTAATGGCAGCATATTTAATGTCAATTTAAGTCTTAAATCACAGCAATTTTTAAGTGAAACTCCCTGAATATACTGACAGCACATGCGGTGTTCCTGCTTCACATGGTGGACGAATCTTGAAAAAGGCTCAACAGCTGAAAACAGTTTAGTAACTAAGGAAAGTGTCTAATGTGGCATGCTATGCTAGAAAACCGAGGAAGGGCACCTTCCACAGCTTGTACATAACCCTACACCTTCCAAAGAAATTTTCACGAAAAAAAGTGTGGTAGAGATTCCATCTTGGGAGGGTGCCCCCATGTAGGCCACTGCAGTAAAGTTGAGGCAGCATCAAAATAACAAGGGGCATTTTATTTATAGTACAGTGTTTGTCTAGTAGTCCACGGCATAGCATAGTTGAACGGCAAAGTGACACCTGGGCACCCTAGAGTGTCGTGCCAGCGGATGCATTCAGGCAGGCACACCAATCGTGGGCTGAACTGCCCACAGCTGGTCGGAACTTGTAGCGGCTGCCTCGGCTTGGGTCCAGCAGCTGGAAGGAATCCGAATCTGGGCAGGCCAGCACCACCCAGCCCGCAATGCAGCTCTGCTTGCAGGGCTGCCGTTTGAACTGCAACAGAGCAAGCGGCATTTACGCAGCCTAAGACGCTCAGGACCATTCTTGAAGGTTCGCTCTCCCTCTCTGCCAGTGGGCAAAACATTGAGCGCAATATCCTCACCATGTATCTTCTAACATCCGCATGATTGCAGACGACTGCACAATTAATCGTAAAAATAACAGCGTTTCCGATAACACGTGTCTTCAAACTGACCTGCAAAGCGCGCAAGAATTGTGTATCCTTTGGCTAATGCAACTAAATTGACTGTCGCCTTCCACCGCCGTAGAAATCCACTTGTTTTCCCATACCGAATTGCTGGCACTGATCTTGAACTACAGTAGACTCCTGTTGAAACAAACTCAAAGGGACCATGCAAACTTGTTCACCTTTCAGGAGTTAAATCTTAACTGAAGTGTGAAAGCGCCGTAGGCTTTTGTTGAATTCCTGGCTTGCTAGACAAGGCAGGCAGCTCTCCATGCCAGGCAAACACAAAGAAATGACTCGCTGACTCCGTGGCTAACAGCCATGATGGTGGTGGCGCGGTAGGTGGCGGTGACGCGAACTTGCATGCTCCCACCAAGGCCTCCGCGATTTGCTGCCGGCGGCGCGCCGTTGCTCCAGCCGTCCCATTCGGCGCGGAAGCAAGGGGAGCGGTGTAATTTTGCTAACTCCGACACACGCCGCGAGGCGGCGCCGTTAGCCTAAGGTTGAAGCGAGGCTCGTCTGGCCGACGCTGCCTGCGCTATGAGTTGTAAATCAGCCTTCGTTGTCGCGTCTTAGGGATAGAAAACTTGAATATATGGTCTATGTATTTTGACTCGATCCTACAAGAACAAAGTTGTTTAACGTACGTTGTTTAACACCCACGATTGTCTTTGCACAAAGCTTTAGTGGTCGTTTGCTTGAAAGGCGAATGCCGAGAAGGGTTCTGTCATCTCGGGCAGAGTGAATGCCAGCGTGCTGAA
>NW_027526203.1:292199364-292276864 GCF_048455015.1 Haemaphysalis longicornis | reverse complement strand
GAGACGCAGATTCCCTGTGTGCTGTTGCCGCATTTCCTTTTCTTTCTCTTCATGACCCGCCAAGAGTCAGCGGTGGCGGTCACTGCGAAGCTTCGCCACGCCTAAACAAAAGTACGTGCGGGGCGGTTCATCTTAGGTGGATTTTTTTTTTTTTTTGCATCCAACCTGTGGAAAACCAACCAAAGTACCCTTGTCGTTTGGCATATTCGAGAATTCGGTTTAACCAAGTTCGTCTGAATGGGAGTCTACTGCAGTTCCTTCCTACAAACATTTCATCTGCTAACAAAATACTCGAGTTTTTAAAAAACGTCATTTGCCCCATACCCCTCAAAATGCAAAATTGCTAGCCTATGCCTATCAGTCACTTGTCAGGACAAAATTAGAATTGCTTCAAAATTAAGCTGCAAGATTTATTCATTCTAAGTACTCCTACGAGATCAGAATGTCTGCACTGAAAACAGAATCCGGCTTATCATTGCTTGCATCTCGTCACCGCATTGCTTGTCTTTTGACTTTTTCGCAAGTTCTTTTACAGCTCACTTGGCAAGCCACCATACATTCTACCCCGGCACACATCTCCAGTCGCACTGGTTACCCGCAACAAGTTGTGCACCCACGTACGCGCACCGTCACTTTTTTGTGTTCATTCTTCTTTCGTGCAGCAACAGAGTGGAATGGCCTTTCTAACGGAACCACCGTCATAACCTGTCCTGCCACATTTTTGAACACTGTAACAAATTACCTCGCACTGTAATAAAATATGGCTTTCAATTTTTCATATATGTACCCACCCTATGTAATACCCTTTTGTTTTATTTGAAAGATTTGGTGCTTTATAGTGCCCCAGTGTTTATCTGGCACCAAACGATGCTTTATTCACTAAAAAATTAAATTTAAGCCATAATTTTGATTCTCCCGCTGAATCGTGTGTTCTGTGACATCTGCGATGGCATATCTAGGACACGTACTGAAGCGAATGTAAGCATGCAAACTAGGGCTACAGCGAACGACGGAACGACTTGTTTGCTGTCAGTCCTCCTAGATGGCACCACCATACCGCTCAAGACCGCTGTCCACCCTTGCTTTCTTTTTGACCGGATTTGTGCCTGGATCATGTTCATTACGGTTGATAGTACTCATTTCGTGAAACAGTGGGCATGCTTGACAAGCAGTCACAGAAGACTAAGTTGCTCATGCCAGTTGCCCAGTGTAAGCTCAATGCACCGGACGGCTATGCAGCTATAACCGGCATAGTGCGCACCATACACACTGGTGCTCCTATGTTTACGTGTGCGTTCGTAACATCCATTGTTTACCACCATTCTTACTGCTATAAAAAGAATATATATTAATTTTAAGTGCAAATAGCTCGTTCTGCAAGCTCATAATCCCCGCTTAATCTGCATTGAATTTTGCCGGGCCCAGCCAATCACACAGCTGCCCATAATACGATTGATTGATTGTGGGTGTTTAATGCGCTGACGCAACGCAGGCAATGAGGCGCGCCGCAGTGGAGGGCTCCGGACTAATTTTGACCACCTGGGGATCTTTAAGGTGCACCAAAATCTCGTACACACGGGCGTTTTTGCTTTTCGCCTCCATCAGAAAAGTGGCCGCCGCGGCCAGGAATCGAACTCGCGTCCTCATGCTCAGCAGCACAACGCCTTAGCCACTGAGCCACCACAGTGGGTAGGCTGCCCGTAATACGTCATAGGTTTTAGTGCGGGAAATGAGCTAGTGGGTCGCATGGCTATTTTCTATTCCTAATTAATAGGTTATTTTAGTGAAGTTTGCGTTAAAAGTGGCGTCAGTGCTATTCTAACGAGGCAATCTTTCGAATGAACCAAACTTGCATTTTGTCTGCAAGACCCCTTTAAGGCAATGAAATGTTAATTAAATTAAAAATCAAAATTAAAAATAAATTAAATGAAATTTCCCGTTACAGTTCATTTTGTTTCCCTCGAGTCTGGGATTCCGTTACCCCCACTGAACACTTTGCTTTCACATTAGGACTGAGGAGAACAAACACCTTTTGTTATCAACATAGCTGCAATGATGGTATTGTGAACAAAACACAAGGCTTGTTCAATTTGGCTGGCCAAAAGGTTGTTCTGGTGTCCACACCAGGTGCCCTTTCCTGCTGCGGTGGTGAAGGCAGCTTGGCGGAGTAGGTGGTGCGGCCCACCGCTGGCACGTTAGCGGTGCATGCCGACCGACTGTTAACAGTGGCACCGGTTTTCCTTACATCCTCTTTCTGTGCCGCCATGGCTAGTTCCATGTAGAGGCGATGGCAGTACAACACGATCCCATGCAATGCATCTGAGCAGGTGCAGGTGAACTTCACGTTTCAATTGTTCACCCAGAAAATGTTAAACCAAATATCTGCTCTAAAACCACAGCAGATGGAAATGCTAACGTTGGTCACGTCCTCGGGTTTCTTTATGGAATGACAAGTTATGAATGAAGTTTCTAAAGGACACAGTCTCCTTGCTATCTAGGTGGTTCTTCCCATGCTCCAGCGCGCTATTCCATTCCGAGAGAGGTACCAGCCAGGCACTCCCATTGCGATGCAGAATGTTGGTTGAATGTGTTGAAATACCTTCTCCCGCCTGTAAACTGACCTAAAAGTTACAAAATAACCCTTATTTACGAAAAGAATGCGTAGAATTGAGCCAAGAGAGCATTTTACAGTAAAAGAAAATTCATGGTTCCATAATTTCTGCATTGCTAGGACTTGAACCCAGGCTGTTTTGCGTTAAAACCCATGGTTCTACCCATTAGGCTACTGCAGTCGGTCAGTCTGGGTTCTTTTAGCAGCTGCTTACAACACCAAAAAGAGTGTTAAAAGTGAAAAAGTGGGTGGTGCTAGATTCGTACAGGAAGTGGTGGGCTTGTACCCACAAGCCAATGAAATCTTGCAGCTGCAGCAAGTTCCCATGATTTAAACAAAAAACTACCCCCCCCCCCTTCCCGCCATCAGACAATTATATAAAACTCTTAGATGCACTATTCTTTTTTGTACTGGTTACTGAAGCTTACCCAACCTGAAATTGCAAATTTCAGTTTTTGTACTAGTGATCGCAAAGCACTCGCTTCAATTCAACAATGTTCACATTGAAAACAAAAATCACTACTTCAACAGGCCTAATATTTAGGGTAGCGTAGCAAAAATAATGTCATGCTTTGATTGACTGTATCGTCGTTTCTCTGACCACTTATTTGTGCGGTGTTCCTTTACCACTAAACGAGGACCACTAAAGCATACAATAAATAAAAAGTGCAATGATATCACTTACATCACAGCGCTCCTTGGCCAGTAATGACTTTGGTGAGTAAAAGATTAAGGAATTCCCCCGAAGCTCAACCCAGTATCGCAGCCACGAGGACATCTGCAAAAAAGGGACACAGAATTTAACATGCTCGTTAACTTGCAAAAGCAGCAAAATAAAGAGGGATTTGTGGGCTGCGCTTTAATTAAAGCACTCATAGCTTGGATTTGCTTCTGGATGTAATATTCAGTCAACGCATTATTATTATAATTATTCTCATTAGTAAAGCCAAACCGGATTATATCGAACCCATCTACATTAAATTACCCTGTATATCGAACTATTTCTGGTCACGGTGTATTGCAATATAGCAAAAATTACACCTATACAGGGGTAAGACAGCTGAGTCAGATTTGGAAGCAGTTTTTGGAGCAGCGATATCTCTATTTTGGAGCAGCAGAATGATGACATTTATTATGTCACCTTAGGAGCCTAAAAAATCAAATTTTTGGCAACTCGGGGGGGAAGGGGGGGAGTGCACTTTTTAATCGGTTTTGAACGTACATAATACTGTCACAGCCTTTCAATAAAGTTATTTCTACCAGAGTATCCCAAGGTACGAACTGCACTACCTTTTAACAAACCGTTTTTTAAATTCTTAGGCTCTATGCATAGATAGCGTGGAGCGCCATAACGAATATCGAATTTAAAAACTAAGCAATTGTAAGGCATTTATATTATCATGTGAATGCCGAAATTATTATTTTTGTAATCCCAGACTCGTGTTTAGGCACAAGTGCAGAGCCACGGCAAAAGTTGCACAAAGCGAGGTGACAGTCGTCGCACCCCACCAGCCCTTCCATTTTAATCCCCAAGATGCGCGTTCACTACGATCGCAATTTGAGTAACGTTGGTATGTTTAGCCACCTCCCTCTTGGCATTAAATTTCACTTTGGATAGGTAAACCGTTATTACTAGTGTGCAATAATAGCCCGTCCCGATATCGGACACTGCTTGAACATTTTGCGGCGATGTAGCCTGCGCCGCCACTTCTGCAGTGTCGATCGTCCCATTCCCACCGCTCGCAAGCTCGGTGTCAAAGGCAGCAATAACTCAGCGTTTTATTATAACACCGCAATGAGTTCAAAATTGCACTTTAAGATGCACCGCGCCTCGCACTCGAGGCCGAAACACGGCGAATTCGCGGGCCCCATGTTGTTTTTGATGAACTCCCGTCCTTCGAGTCGCGCAACTTCCCTCAACAGTTCAAACGACCGACTAAATGTAAACCCAGCCACCCCCATAATCAAAACCATGGTAGAAATCGGCGAAGAGCACTCTGCCTGAACCACGAGCAACTACTTCGCCCGACGGCCATGTTTTCCAATATTCACCACACCAAGATGGCAGCACCCAGTCATGTCGTTCCCAAGATACGGCGCTCCGAAAATTGCTGTTTTTTCATCAGTTTGCACCAGTAGTCTGTCGCCTGAGTACACATGAGTATTTTTTCTACAGGACTTTGCAATTGTTTCTCATGGGAAAACTTAAAGAACTCACAGAATATAACATGTGCAACCCGACACTGCGACTTTCGAACAAACTATTTTGGGGACAATTTTATGCGGGTTTTCTTATTGAATGATCAAATGTTTACAAACAGCATCACCTTGGGGGTGCTGGAGAATTATGCCGTCAGTAAGCATTTTACCCCACTGAAACTGACGAGCGTTAAAATCCTTGGCTCTCAGACTGTTTCGGAGCAGTTTGGCGCAATTTTTGCAATTTTCAAGCTTTTGGAGCAGCCTGGTGCAGGAAAACAAATTTGTATCAGAATAGCACAATATGCGCAGCTGTCTCACCCCTGCCCATATCGAACAAGAATACCAGCGGCTCCCGATATACCGAACGACAAATGCCACAGAAGTGCCCCCCCAAGTTTGCTTTACCTCGGGGCGGAGGAGAAATTCCACTGGCACATCCCTAAAAGTCGTTTAGCCCAGTTGCTCATGTGCAGCAGACAGCTCTTTCCCCTCTTCCTTACCCTCGCTCTTTCTATCACAACTGCGCCACCTCGCCGTGTAGGCGAACCGTCGACACCCTCAATGCAAAAAATGATCCTGGCTTGCCCGCCACGCTTTTTTTGCTTGTTGTGTTGGTGCCATTCCCACTTTGTGGGCTTTCTTCAAAAGTGGAGCTGTGGTGGCCAGCACTAGTGTCACTAAATAAGGGCTTATTTGAAGGCTCTAGCTAGCGCCAAGCCGCCAAATTTGCCTTTTGCCGTGAAGGTGCCAATCATAAATCGAGTCGAACGCAATGAGAAGTCGGATGTTCCCACAGTGCATGCAATGGGTTATGGCCTTTGACTTACAAACGTGTGTCAGAGACATGTACTAAGTACTACAGGAGAAATTTGATCACTGTAATTATGCAGCTAGGGATTAGATGAGTAGCAAAGCACACTGCTGCTAATAGCGTACATGTGGGGCTAACAAGGGCGATTGGCCAAGCCTCTTAGTATGGTAACCGAAAAAGGACAAAAACGTCACAAAAGGAAAAGGATGACAACAATAATGAGAGGACAAATGCACACCACTGGACACGTGACACCGTAGGCACTATGTCATTACCGTGCATAGAATAAATGCGCTGCCTTCCACGTGATGCTTGTACCACAAATTTCACTGTTGCGGTGCATGCAGTGATGGGCTGTGACCCGTTTGCATCAACAGCAGCCATGAAACATGGCGGTGCACACAATACCAACATATCCATTCCACGATTCAACGATCACGCTTTCGCATTCACTACATCATAAGGAGTGCTTAGGTGTCCTAGAAATTTGTCACAGAGATGATGTTGCACTGGCTTGACTGGGAGAAGCATGATCCAGGAAAACAGCTGTAACTCGCATTCTAATGTACCTATCTTCAAACGGAATATATAAAATGTTAATCTGCTACGAAGGCTATGTAACCTTGCCATGCTTCACAGCTTTCTCATTAATAAGTCGGCACTTGCTAGTTTGGCCTCGGTTAATTTGCTCAATTAAGCTGACCGAAATAGTGGCCCCATATGGGTACAAAGCCATGCATTTCAACTTCACTTGGTTTGACGTCCTTAATTTGATTGATATAGTGGTCCCATAAGGGTACAAAGCTATGTATAATTTAGTTTGATTTTCTGCTTATTTTGATCGAGTACAGTAAAACCTTGTTACAAGAGACACGGAAGGGACCCGGGAAACATGTCTCTTGTAACTAAAGTCTCTGGTAACGAAAAATTCTAGAAACACTGTAGAATTGGACATGACCACTTTGTTATAAATCAGTATCAAAATGTATTAGACAGCTCGACAAGAAAATTCCCACTATGACTTAAGGAAGTCATTCATAGTAGTTTTAGGGACTGCAGATTGTATTAGCTTCTTTCCCACCTTTTGCAGGTGAAGCACTTCACTTTGCAAGCGTTTCTGTTCACACAATACCGTTAAAGGGCTCTTAGACAATTGTCAACCTTAACTGCCGACACTTTCTGTCCTACATACCCTCGTCATCCTACTCCTCTGGTTCATCCTCTATGGCACCTTTTGCTTGCGCGAGGATCACGTGATCTGTGGGCTCCTCGGAAAACACACTCCTCAAAAGTTTCTGGAACCTCTGCGGTGTTATGAATGTTACGGATTCAGGCCCAAACTTCATCTTCAGGGCAGTTTCCCACAAGGTCCTTCACATAAGGCCCCCCCTTCATCGTGTCTCTCTTAATTACTCTAGGGACACAAAAAAGTTGCCCTTAGTAACAGAGCGTCTCTCATAACGATGTCTCTTGTATGCAATGTTGCTAACGTGGTAAACATACGAAAACCAAACAAACCATTTTCAAATGTCTCTTATAACCAAGAGTCTCTTGTAACAGTGTCCCTTGTAACGAGGTTCCACCGCAATAGTCCTGCCATAATGATTCTAAGGTACACTGAAGGGAAAATGAAGTTGCTCAAAATCTACAGATTTGTTCAGTGAGAACACGAATACACCACTATTAGGTGAAGCATTTCGAATATAATGTAGAAAACGAAGCTAACGTCAAGACAAGTACCATCGACACTGGCCATTCTGTGCAACTAGCACAGGAAGCAGTAAAATTCGCACCACATATATTGCAACAATATACACTTCCAGGGGTTTATATGAACAGGAATGGAAGTTTTTAGAGTGTTAAATTTGAGCATCAAAAAACAAAAGGAAACCTAGAAACAATACGATGCGAGCCAAGCCAATAGGTTATGCAGCAACACCAAAGGTCCACACGACGGTTTTGGTGCAATGACCACTTGCTTGGCTTACAGCACTCTGTGCATGACCACTTTTCTTATGACCTACTGTGTGCTTTTGCTATGGCAGCAACTTCTTGAAGATGGTAGTTCTGGCTAAAGTGAGATTATTCCAAGCGCCTTTGCAACAAAGAGCCACCAAATGGCCTGACCGGCGTCATTCTTTGGCAGTAGTAACCTCTGCCTGGACGCCACCACATGAAGATTGCAGCAAAAAGACCCTCTTTGGAATGCCTTCAGCCTTCACGACATATGAATGCTAAATGTGCACCAGGTAGCATGAAACAACTGCAGAGGTCTATCATGCCATAAGCGTCCATTATTTGCATGTACACAGTGAGCTCACCTATCTGCTTTAGCTGATGCATGCAGCCATTATTTGAGCACCATTGCTCAGTAAGAAGCGCATCAACCAAGGCGACAAAAGGTTTAAACTCACTGCAGGTCGACGTCCCTCCTTGAGAAGTGTTTTCCTCCGCAGGCAGCCCTGGCAGCTGGCTGGTTGAGCAGCCAGCTCGTCCTCCCACCTACCAAAACACAAAGGAAGTGCACAAGGGGCTATGAGAAAGTGCACCGCAACGACTGATTTGTGATAAAGTGCAAGGTCGACTCGGCCAAACAGTGCTGCGACTCCAGTGTTGCGACTCCACTGTGGAACACACTTTCGGATAACATTGCTTCGTGCAGGGGCTGCAAAACATTCTGTGAAGAGCTAATTGGTTTGCATAACCCAAACGTCACCTCCTAAGCACCACACTTGCCTCTTGCATTCGCAGTTGGTCTTCCTAGCATTGGAACTTCTAGCATTTATTTATCATCATGCCAGTCATGGGCACATTACCAGTAAAAAGTAACAGTGTTACAGCTACAGTTAGCTAAGACAAAAAAAGTAACTCTGTTAACAGTTGCAGAGTTTCCAAAAGTAACTTGTTACCATTACAGTTACTGTAAAAAAGTGGTGCCATTACTTTTCCACAACTGTATAAAACTAAGTAATACATCACAAACCAAATGATAGTTTATTTGTTAGAAATGTATGAAGGCATATGGGCAGTCAAAATTGCATGTGGTAAAACCCTAGACAAAAGGGTTTCACCACATGCAATTTTAAACAATCATTGTGTACGCCTCATTTTGTTGCATCAACTTTTGTTGATGCACCCTTGGTGTCATTACAGGTACCCCGTTATCAGTGGACCTCGGTCTTCTGCAGGGACTATAATGCTCTTAGCGACCTCCTCTTCTAAGCAGTGAGGGGAACGGTGTTGTGGGAAGGTGAAAGGTGGAGAGCATGTGGGAAAGAAGAAGAACCGAAAAAGTGGAAAGCGCGAACTCTACATCGGCCTTTACTGAGTGTTGCTGTTGGATAATAATTGTAACTGGAACAGCATTCAGGATAACTGTAATGGCATTCCCTATTACAGTTACCGTGTAAAAAAGTAACAGTGTTAGTTACAACTTCCTTTAACTTAAAAGTAACTAGTCACAGTAACACGCTACTGAAAAAGTACCGTATGTACTCGCATAATGAACCCACTTGTGTAATGAACCCTCCCCCCACATTTCTTCTTCAGAATTTACTTTTTTTGTCACTTTGAATAAAAAATGCAGCGGGGATATGTTTTTATCTTAGCATGGTTTCTGATGCTGCAGACAATCGCAGTAACTTGATATCACGCCACAGTACACGCAGAAATGCTAAAAACGCATTCCAACGAAAAGAAATTTCAACAGTAGCCGGAGACGTGAGCGCGAATGCTGCAGCTCACAATTTAAAAATTGTGCGCTTGCGGTGCGCTACCTGCTGAACACAAAACAAACCTCGCACCAGAAAAACGTTGCGGTGTGCAAACAAAGCGCAAAACGTACTCCACACTCCTTCCCTGCTCTCAGCCATTTCGGCTGGTTTTGGCGGCGTGCGAACAAAGCACGAAATATACTCCACACTCCCCTGCTCTTGCTGTTCCGCGACTTCGCCATGACGCTCCGTGGTGTTGTTGTTAAGCGGTGTTCTGACCTTTTTTTGTGCTCCTGCTGCGTGCCGTACGATGGGCCACTACATGAGCTGCACAGACGGTTTTAAACTGAAGGTGGTGGAGCATGCATTGATGCACATGGAAACTGCACGGCTGGGCGGCACTTCAGTGTTGACCCACTGCGTGTACACTACGGGCGAAAACAAGGTTTTTGGTCGGTGAACAAGGATCGTCGTGTGTTTCGTGGCCCCAAAAAAGGGAAGTTTCCGGGTGTGAGAAAAGAAGTTTTGGAGTGCATTGACAGCACAGAAGACGGTGTGCTGTGGGCCAACTACGAATGTGAAGCCGCAAGCAACTTCAGTGAGGACAGGTTCATGGCGAGTAGGGGGCCACTGGCATGTTCAGAATAAAAAAGAAATTCCATTACATAATCACCCAGGTGTTTTACAAAAATGGTAAGGCTCTGACACGCTTCTCTTAGCAATTTTATTGTGTGGAATTTCAACTTTTAAAAAATCTGTTGCAATTTTTTCCCGCATAATGAACCCTCCCCACCAAATTCATGCCGAATTCTCTGGAAAAAGGTGGGTTCATTACGCGAGTAAATACGGTAACTAGTTTACTGCCCAAGACTGCGTCTCACACGTTTTTTTTTTCTTTTATTTATTAGTTGCAATCAATGTGCACTTTCCTACAGCTACATTGTTATGACATTGTACCAACTTAAACATTCAGCACCCCTCCCGGCTCCCTTATGTAATGCCTTTGGGCCCCTGAGGTTGAATAAATGAAATGAAATAAAAATTTTCTAGAACCCTTAAATCTGCTTACGTGCTTTGAAGTTGAAAGCATTATGGCTTCCCCCCGGGGATACTTATTAAATACTTCTGTACAGCTACGTTGTGTTTACGTTTCTGTTTCGTTTTCATAGCTTTGTCTCTTGGCGCGAGTTATTTCGACAGGCAGACCGGCAACACTTGACGCCAAAGCTTCCCCAGAATTGGAGTTCTCCATGGCTGGTGTGCACCTAGTCTACTAACGTGCCGTCACGTCCACCTATCACGCTGCATACCGCGTCAGCACCGCATGCACTAGGCAAACTCGTTTCACTTCTGGCAACGTGATAATGTAGCATGGTGGTAATGCACTCGGCTCCAACTCTGGAGACCAAGTTCAATTCCCATACGCACTCAAATGTGTTTTCTATTTACTCTTCGCAGCGCCGGCCATTTCCTGTACCAGACAACAACAAGAACGCCAGTTTTTTGCACAATGGAGCACTTCAAGCTTTCACCTTAACAACAAGACACGATCTAGCTAGCGGCAGATCCAGAGGGACCTCTCAAAACGAGAAGGGAGGTGTACAGGAGGGGAAGCCTGAATCTGGAAAGCCCTGGGAGTGTGGAGAGCAAGGGGAGATGGGGGATGGGGGAAGGGGGTTACCCCCCCTCCCCCCTGTTCCTCAATGCTTTCCCGTTGGATCTGCCACTGGCATGAACATTGCACTTATACCATCACCCACTGTTGTAGTAAGGGGTCAAAAAAAAAAAAAAAGCAATCATATATGCATGTACAGTATTTGCTGATTTGCTTGAACATACTACCAGTCCCCGAGATGCAATGACGACCATCCGTACTCTACCAGCCCAGGATAGGAGTGGGAACTGCAACCTTCACATTTGAAATACAAACAATGCAGAAAATGTTTACAAGGACACCACTTTGACGAACACCAGCACAGGGAAACAACCAAAACTTGATCCCACATCGTTCGCGCAAAGAATTAGTACTTTGAGCAATATTTCCTGAACCTTACTTTGGTAATATGACTTCTGTGCAAATTCCTCTTAATTCCCCATGCGTCTTCCTTTGCATGCCGATGTTGATCAGTACTAGGACACTTATGATGCCATGGAACAAACTTACCCCTTGTTATTATTTCTAGAGAGTTGGAGTAGTGGTAGGTTTGCTCTGTTATAAAGAAGCGAGACTGAATCTTTCCTCCGGTACCTGCAGTAAATAAAATGCAGACAGTTTTGTAACAAGTTTTATTTTGACATGTGGGTCCCGAACTTCGCGCCCGTAATGGTCATACCAACATCTTGCATGCAGTCAAGTAAGTTTTTTAATGAGGCAAGTTTCAGAGTAAGCAGACATATTAAAATGTTTTATTTGCTTTATTAGTTATGTTATCAGCATGGTTACTTCAGTCCAGGTCCGAAGTTAAAGTTGTGCCCAAGTACCTCTACCCATAAACATTAATTAAAGAAGCGCTCTGTAGTTAGTAGTTAAATTCTTGCAAGCACAGTGTGCCCCTCAGAGAAATGAAATGCTTTGTCAGCCATACATCAAGGCAGTGCCCCATTTTAATTCTCTCAGAGGTGCACTCTTTTTGCATTTCTTTCGCTCAATGTAGAGAATGCACATGCATGCCCAACTGGAAAAAAAAAAGCATCCTCTACCAACACAACAAATTTCCTCATGAGAAAACAGAAGCTGTCAACATAAATAAGCTCAGAACTATGCGTGTTCGCCAAACTGCAGTTGCTTTACATACAAAAGCAGTACCGTATTTCAACAGCCTCTGAATGTTCACTACGAAATGTTCACAGTTTTTTTTTTTTTTTTTTGTCTGCAATAGGGGTGGTCACTTGACTGGCTTTTTTCGCCCCATGCACATGTGCTAGCTGCAACTGTGTAGGCACTTGTTGTTGTTTTTTTCTTTTCAGTAAATTGTCTGATTGATTGATTGATTGTAGGGTTTAACACGCCGACAAAACGCAGGCGACGAGGCGCGCCGTAGTGGAGGGCTCCGGATTAATTTTGACCACCTGGGGATCTTTAACGTGCGCCGAAATCTCATACACACGGGCGTTTTTGCTTTTCGCCTCCATCAGAAAAGCGGCCGCCGCGGCCGGGAATCGCACCCACGTCCTCGTGCTCAGAAGCTGTACGCCTTAGCCACTGAGCCACCACGGCGGGTCAGTAAATTGTCTGCTAGTCCGGTACTTGCTCAGCGCATTTTTTGTTCTCCTGGTTCAATTTGGTGCAAGCCAGTTGACAGTACGAATGGTTTAGGCATAATTCAACCCACAATCCTTGCAAGTGCAAAAAAACTGTCCTCAGTAAGCAGAGAAATAAATTTAACACTATCCATAACATTTTGTGATGCTTCTTGTCAGTGTTTACGATTTAAACAAACTTATCAAATATAGAGACCTTTAAATGCAGTAAAAAAAAAAAAGCCCAGAATAATCAGGTAAAAATGTCACTATAATGCATATTTCAGTTGACATTGTGTGCATTACCCAAACTTTGTAACTGCAGGCAGAATTTGCATGTTTAGAAGAGATGTGCCAATACTCAAAACTTCAAATACTTCTTGAATAGTGTTTGCTATTCGATTCGATTCACAGCACAGTTTTACCATTTGAAGTGTTTGAAGTTTTTGAATATTCTGTTACCGGTTTCCTTAGAAACCTACAAATGGTGCAGTACACACAAAGAGTGCCAAGGAATGGATATTATAAACACCAGAGGGTGCTGCTAGCTGAAAGCTAACAACTCATAATTTATCAATAATTGAGCAACAAAAGTGGGCACTCTGTTACACAACATGTGAACTTTTCAAGCTTCACCGTACGGCATGCCCCCTAGAATGGGCTTTTTCGCACGATCCCAAAGCTGCGCAAGCCTTGCGTGAAACAAGTTTATGTGAACTTGGGCGTGCAGCTGAAGTGCAACACTACTTGAGTAAAATTTGTAAGCCGAAAAGAAGTTTCCTCTCAATATAGTGGGATGAGTGAGAAAGCAAGAGTTACTTGTTGGCAAGGCTTGCACTAAGCTCATACCAGTCACTTACATGCCTCGCCTCTTTTAATTGGCTGGGGAGACCAGTCAAATATCCTTCTTGTGTTTACAGCATGTAGAAAAACCCCCATTTCTTCATGGCAATGTAGGACAAATCTTTGTTTTGCAGCTTTGCCATCTTGTCTTAACCTTTCATTTTAACTTTTTTGTATCACTTTCTGATCAGGAACAGATGTGTTAAGTGCCTAAGTTGTCGGGGTTTTTTTTTTCTTCCTAACTATATTCTAGCTCTATACAGACACTAAAGCAAATATATCTGTATTCGAAAATATACGATTCGCAGTGAGTTTTCACTATTCGTATACAATTGACAGTTCCAAATTTGATACTTGCACATCTCTAACATGTTTAGTATTCACATTACCTACATTGAGCAGCTACGCACCACAAATGTGCACTGACACAGGTGTCGATGGCGACTGCAGGCATTAGCACACATAAAGGGCATAACGTGGTCAGTGGGGGTGGCTATTTTGGTCCAACACAATGTTGTTTTGGAACACGGTAGTTTCCAAGTGGCACATTATCCCCACCAATCATGTGACATGAGAGCAACAATCTCAAGGGTGGACTCTGACAATCTCCTCTACCTTGTGAATCGAGATAATGCAAGTCAGTCTCCTCTGTAGGGACTCTGCTCGTGAACCAATCGGTGCTGGTTGTAGGCGTAACATCGATTGCCACGATCACATTGATTGATTGTAGGGTTTGTGCCGACGCAACGCAGGCAATGAGGCGCACCGTAGTGGAGGGCTCCAGATTAATTTTGACTACCTGGGGATCTTTAACATGCGCCGATCTCGCACGCACGGGCGTTTTTGCTTTTCGCCTCCATCAGAAAAGCGGCCACCACAGCTGGGAATCGAACCCGCATCTTCGTGCTCAGCAGCACAACGCCTCAGCCACTGAGCCACCGCAGTGGGTAACTGCCATGATCACACTGGCAAGATAGACGAGTTCAACACCTTGCACAACTTAGCGATCTAACGGAGCATTTGGTCTCTGCCACGAGTGAGTCAAACACTGCCTGCACATGTTTGGGCAATAAGGCCTACCATACTTATTCATTTATAAGCTGGTCACAATTATAAGGCAAGAGTGCGATCAAAGGAAGAAACCAAGCAATAATAATAATAATAATAAAACAAGATTATGCATATTAATATAAGGAGAGAGAAATGGCCCACCAAAAAAGTTCAGTTCATTTCTCACCTCTCAATACAGCAGAGAATAGGTCCACAAAGACATTTATCCATAGCCAGGCAACGTACAAGCACTGTATCCTCCAGAAACACAAGGATCGCCTCTGTTGCTCTCGCATACGTAAAATTCATGGTCCTTTGCATCAATTAGAGGG
The DNA here is from genome assembly GCF_048455015.1 of Haemaphysalis longicornis. NCBI lineage: Eukaryota > Metazoa > Arthropoda > Arachnida > Ixodida > Ixodidae > Haemaphysalis > Haemaphysalis longicornis. The sequence goes on along the minus strand of NW_027526203.1, from coordinate 292,262,062 downwards.
TTTGAAATACAGCCCTTTTCCAATGATGCTGCCACAATCACTTTGGAGGTACATAGCACCCTAAGCATCCGCCACCCAAGGAGCTAAGCGGTAACAGTGATGCCCACTTTCAACACACTGACAGCAACTAACTGGCAGCACAAACCAGTTCGTCTTAGTGCAACCAGCTCGCAGGGTTCCTGAATGCTTGCTCAGACAAACAACTAATGGACACTCCCGTTACTTCGAATAAAAAAATACAGCAAGAAGCTGTGTCGCAGATGCATTTCTTGCTTCATTTCTTGACAGCTGCTATCTAGTAAACCCCTCTCTCACAGCTTCTAGTGGCACGCTTGTTATCTGACTCTCTTTGACGTGACAGGGCTCAACCAGAAAATAGTAGTAAGCATATGCCCTAGGGCCAAATTTAAATAACTGTGCACGCAGATATCATCCATATATGGTAAAGCACTCCTTTCTGCATTCACAGTACATCGTAATGTTTAATAGAACTCCTCATATAGCAAACTTTCTGGTGCTGACACGTTTGCTCTAATGGAGTTTGTTCTGCAACTGCTCGTTGCCGTGAACTTATAGCACGATTTGCGCGGCTCCATTAGGTGGCACTGGGGCGATGTTTGTGCAGAAAGTCATGAAACCGAGTCCCTGTGTATGCAAGGCTGGGCACAAAGGAGACACTGAAGGGGTAAAAAGTGTAGAAAGATAAATTTACGCACGTACAATAAATGCAACCCAAGAATGCCTAAACATTCTTTGAAAAAAAGTGGGATTACTTGCGCAAAATTGAAGTCTAGAGTCCCTAGACCATGTTTCGACCATTCTGGATGCGTGTGCTTACGCGACTTTATTTAGCAGAAAAATTAATTTGAAAGTGCTGTCCTCCTCTCTGCATCCTCCTTGCCGATTTCCTATGACGTTTCGTGTGACGCTTACTCTAGCAGGCTTGGCTTGACTCAAGTCGGCCGACCGGCGGTGGGTCGTCGCAATTTAATTGCTCGGTCAACATTGAGCCAGACAAGATTTGTGGCCAGAAGAATGTGGCTTTATTTTGTTAGTTTGCAGAAGCTTAGTAAAGTCGATGAAGCTAAACTAGCTCCACACTAGCACATATGCCATACGTATATTGACTTACGATGGTTTGTCGCTGACTTCGCTTCACTGGAGCTGTAAGTTGCATTTACCTGTGCAACTGGTATGCTAGTAGAAAATCTAAAGCTAATTAAAGGCAGGAGAAGAGTTAACAAGGTTAAATACATATAGGTAATATGGAATTAATATCAACCAAAACTTTTATCGTAAACCATAAAACCAAGCTATGAAAGCACTTTTTCGCAGGGTGAACTAGCAGAACTAGCACACCACACGTTTGCAATCGCTTTTGCTGTTAATATAGGTAATATAGCTAATACAGGTACTAATAGTCAATAGGTACTAACAGTTAATATAGCTACTAATAGCTAATAACATAGGTACTAAGGAATTAAAATAAACCGAAACTTTTATCGTACAAACCACGGTGCGGGAAGCACTTTTTGCGCTGGGTGAAAAACACAGCAGTCAGCAGCATGACCACACATCTGCGAACGCTTTCCCGCCTAAGGAATGCAGTCACTAGATATGACATATTGTGGGAGTTTGGCGGACACTTACTGCACGAGCGCTATTCAAAAAATAGTCATCTAAGCTGCTTGGAATGCTACAACTAAATAAAACTGTAAACTGAATGCACATTATATATTTTATATTTCTGCTCCTGGCAGTGCTGCCTAATGGCCGAGTGGTGGAGCACTAGTACATTGTTTTGCAATTCGCATGTTCGAATCCCCGATGGTGCATGGCTTTATTTATTTTGGAATTGATTTATTTGTTTTTTGGCAACATTTTCTATCCTGAATTCACCATTTTTACACTGCAACATTCATTGCTCTTTGAGCGAGTTCACAGACCACATGCAGACTGAAACTGACACACTGGCGAGTTCTCGTTGGCGTGGTGTTGCCACAAGCACAGACTGCTTGCCCCGAATCAGCCGACCCTTAGCCTGGTGCGAACACGCCTCTTACAATACAGACACCAGCCAGGCAAGCTCCAAAGGTGGAGGAAAAGCGTATCGCATTTGAGTGTCTCCTGTGTCGCAGAGGGTGTTCATCCACTGCGTATGCCTCGGCTAGTGATTGTTACGATTCCAAGCCATGCTGGCAAGCTTATCTGACGCATTATACAGCTGACAACATGGCAGAAGCACGGTATTCCAATTACCGAGATACTGAGAATGCCCAGCCAATGATAATGTTGGACGCCAAGCATGCTGTTTCACAGAACTGAAACCAAAACAGGTTTGAACTCTAATCTTGGACATTGTCCAATCACATAGCACCGTGTATGGACGTCATGCTTTAGCCGGTGCGGCCGCTGCAGACCGCGCATGGTAGTTTTTCTTCTTTCGGGGTTTATAAAATAAATACTGCCTTATCAACCGGATAAACAATGAAAGGTGTGTTTATTTGAGCCAGTCTATGCAATGCAAGCAAAAACAGGAGCTTGACAAATTCACTTCAGTGTCCCTTTAAGGTGGCAGCGGATTTGGAGACCAAGAATGTGGTGGCAGGGGGAAAAAAAGAACACTTGCCTAATATTCAAGTAAATAGAGTATTTGTTGCTGAACTACTGAAATGTTTCCACTGTGTGGCGAGTACCCAAACGTTTACTCAAAGCCCTTTAATGCCACAACGTGGTGAGTACGGCTCAGTATTTCTTGCCCTAACCAGCTAGCCAGTGCTCGTATTTATGAAACATCATACTGTAGCTCACACCACATCAATGGCAGAATGAGTTAAAAGTGATTTTCATAAATTTAGCCTTTAAATTTTTGTAGATGTACCGCTCCATTTTTTGTAGCAACTGTGAAGCACTTTTTCACGACATCAGAAACTGCATGTTCTGTTTTGGAATTACTGAAAGCAGTAGCTAAATTATTTGTTTTATTTTGGTGTCATGTAAATAATTGCTTCAATAATTTCTCTTAGCATGAATCAAGTACGAGTCTAGGATGAGAAAAAAACGAATCTTCCCCTCCTTCATTGGGATCACCAAGCTGGATTCTTCTTTCCCTAATTACACCATTCTTTTTTAAATTTGGGCTTTATTTTTCTTTTGCTTGCACACCAAAATAAGCAATTTTTCTTTGCTGAAATGAGAAAAAAATGTACACGTACACATCCTTCATGATTTTAAGCCATATGACAAGAAATATGCCAGTGCCTGGCAAATACTGTGCGTTGTGGCTACCTGCAGAAAACGTGGATGCCAGCTCTTCCCCCATGCACACATAGCAGAAGCACAGCACAACCCAGCAATGCATGCCAGTTTCCTATTCTTCGAGGGCCACAAGTGGAAGAACTGTGGTGCCACAAGGCTCGCGCACCTTTCCGGCAGCTCGGCAATCGTGCTTCACGCACACCTCGGCCCCACATCTCGCTACAGCCTTGAAAGACAAACGTGCACTGCATACCCGTATAGCGGTGTGGGCGGCTCCCAGAGCTCCAGGGCAGCAGGTCGCCACAGAACGGCACCAGCGCCCTCGGCCACGCTGTCATCCAGCAGGAGGCGGCCCCTTGGCTCGGGGCCCGCACTCTCCCCCCAGCCGCTGCACGAGGGATGAGCAACGCAGCTCCTGACACCACCATGTCGGACCGACTGACGGTCACTCACGGAGAATGCCACCAAGTTTCTGATGCTAAAGTGTGCACACACACGTGGGTGGATGTCACCCCCTGGTAGGAGTACTCTTTTCATTGGCCTAGCTTCGACCTTGCTCGGGCAGTGTGCTTTATTTGGTTACTCCACAAAAACGTCCTCCCGGTCCAGTCTCCAACTTGTGCAAAAAGTGGAAAGCTGTCAGCCTTGAGTGGCCACGTCGCAAGAAAGTGGAAAGCTACAGAACAAGTCACCGAGTGCAGACAGCTTCAACAGTAAGTGCTGGTCATCAGCCTTAAAGAATAAAGCTCAGTGAGGCCAACTCACTGGTTTTTAATGTGAGCTGTTCTTGCATTTCCCTTCGCCCCATTGGCCATTTGCCCAATTTTTACCCCTTTTGGACAAGCTCCACTCTTTTAATGCTAGAGGCATTACTGGGCTACTTATCAAAGGATCATCGTAAACATCTGCCATTCTGTGCTGTGCTACCTACAGAAAGTAAGAAAGAAAGTAGCAGTGCATTCATCCTTGGGATATCTATGCGGAGCTTGTGTCCAACTCCAGGGTTCGTACGGGCTTCAAAACCAAATATTGAAGGGTTTTCAAGGACTTTAAAGGACCAGAAAACACATTTTCAAGGTCCCCATCTTATGTTTTATCTGGGATTATTTATAACTTTTTCAACACAATGCAAAATTTTGTTATTGCCCAATACCTAAGAACATTAATGCACATTTAGATAGGTGCTATGGGTTCATGAATGCTCCCCAAGCTTTATTTTTTATTTCATAGTTTGTATTTAGAGGTTTTTCTTTTTTCTTGGTGTTTTGCTGAGGCTGTTTGATTTCAAAACTTAGTTAATGTTGCCTGCATCTCCTGCTTTGTCAGCAAGCGTATCAGCTGAAATTAACTCAGCAAGTGTTGCTGCAAGGCAGGATGAACTATGTACACGTCCACCATTTGCACGTAAAAACAAACGCAGATGGAGCATATGAGGCACAGCAAACATGCAATGAAAGGCCGTCCGGAACATGCAAGATAGAGAACAGAAGCCGGCTTTCATGGGATTGTATCGTGACATAAATTCTATTGAGGAGTGCTGCTCCCAAAGTTGCCTCGTAATAATGAAAATCCACAACTCGTAATTTCACGCAATACACTGAAACTTGATTGCTACAATGTTTCTTTACATTTTTAACACCTAAAATTCACGACAAACACTTTAAATTCTTGTGAATAGATAGGGCCATTGGTTCTCTCCAGCCAGAAAAATCAAGGATTTTCAAGGACCCTTTAAAAATTCCAGGACTTTCCAGGCCTTGAAATTTACAGTTCTAAATTCAAGGGTTTTCAAGGTTTTCAAGGACCTGTGCGAACCCTGAACTCACAATCATAAGTTATTGCTAGATGTGCACAAATCGCGATTTTTGCATTTGAAGCAGATATCAAATGAATAATTATTTTCTTCAATCAATTTCAAAGGGGTAATTATTGAAATGGTAGCAAGAACAGTACCCCCACAGCAGCCACAAACACTGCAATTAAAACTCAATCGGCAATTTGTTTTCACACAACAGTTGATGAACTGTTGCAGTTGTTTGCTTTGCAATTGTTAGAATGTTTAATGCAAGGCAATTAGAGTGAAGGATCAGTGTGATCCAGTGTCACCATGTGCCTGCATTCCCACACATACTAAGTAGCAACTTTTTATGCATCACTGCCATGCGACATTTTGCCCCTTTCCACTGAACTGCTCTGAACCTGGAAAGACAATCTTCAAACTGCCAGTACCTATTTTTTTTCTCTCCCTTCGGTGCTGGGAACAAGTCTTCTAAATGCTACCATTTTCTCAGTCAGACATGCACAATGGAGTTACGCACTGTGCATTCAGTTAGGTACAGCAAGCTGAATACGTACTTGCTTGCAGTTGATGGCCCACTCAGCAACACACTGCAAGAAACCATAACAGCACCCACTGCAAACCACAAGACACTGCTGATCCCAATGCACAACTGAAAGCCAGACATCCAAGGAGCATGCAATGGCATGCACAAGCTGAACAAAGCACAAGTCATGTAGCTAAAACATTCCCCCATTTGATTAGCTTTCATGGTTTGCAGCCTATTACTACCGCATACTCATTCAGGGTGCCTCTGATCTCAAGTCCTGCCTGCATCACCATCAGGACTGCATTACCCACTCTTGGGAGTGACTGTGTCATGCTACTGTCATTGAGCAGGAGGCTTTTTGTCAGTAGGGTGTGATGGGCCATTTATGCCTACAACTAAAGTAGCCGACCGACTTACAACAACACCAAAACATTGGCAACACCTTGCATTGACAGTTGCGTGTGGTTGGGAGTGTCTTCATCGAAGTCAGAGTCACTCTGCGGCAGCGTGGTCACTTTGCGCACGATCTCGTTGTCCTTTAGCTCTGCGCACAACACTACGTTGCTATCCACTGCAGCAAAGTTGTAGAGAGCCAAGTTGGTTGCCCCGGCAGGAGTCAAGCCCATCCCCATCCAATCCGAAGCTAGCCAGATGGTTAGGATTCAAAATGGCGTCATCCTGGAGTCGCACTGTGGCTCTGTAGCGGAAAATTTTGTCTGAAAAATCGGAACTTTTGGCTTTATTCTCCGGTGTCCGCCCCTAGGCGAGACAATTTACGCCTGTTGGTGGACCTTCCTTTCTTGTTTTTGTGCAATAAATACATACATACTTTATTTTGTTTGAAATATCCATTGTTCATAGACATTACTGCTACGGTGACAACTGGCGGTTCCTCGGTAAAGTCTGGAATATCCAGCAAGTCCGAATTTTTGCAGTCCGAAAAAACGTTCGGCTACTGTATTTGTAATGATTGCAGAAATGAACGATTTGAGCGGGAATGGCTAAAACATGTATCTGAGAAGCTGTTATTCAGGCAACAACAGAACGAACAAAAAGGCCTTAGTCTTCTATCTGTCCTATTCTATTACTTCTATTCCTTTTATTCATCCTTATCCTTCCATAGTCAGAACAGTTTGAACGATGAAAGCAAGCTGTACCATGACAGAAAGCTGACACATCTACTTCTAAAGTCCAAGAATGGCGACACATGCAAGAAGAATTTTTACAATACAATAGACTCACAAGGCACGTGTAAAAATCTGTTGACGCACAAAGTTCACTGTTTTCATTCAATGCAGCAAACACTAATGATGATTTGAAACAATTAAAGGAGCCATGAAGAGAAAATACAACTTCGTTTAATTTGAAAGAACTAGGATTCAGTATCTCACTCAGTTCCATTACAGCCACAAAAGATGTTTTTTTAACGAAAAAAAGCAAGAAGTATTTAAAAACTTTCAAATTTAGCGCCACAGTGACGTGTTATGAGCAAGAATGACGTCATACGGGCCAACAATAAAAGATAATTTTCAGTGCGTTAACTGCACGTTAGCATTCAAGTGATGCGGTCAAATTGAACTAGAGGCCCCATTACAGACGTCCAGTCATGTGTCGTCGCGACAGGTCAGTTAGGCGGCCGCCAATCGCAGAAACAAGGTTCCGTGACGTCATAGAAAAGTTGCGGGAAATTGGCTAGGGGGTCGCGACTACTTCACACGTTTTCGTTAATATCTCCGTTATTTGTTCGAATGTTGTGATGATATTGGTATCCTTGTTATCGGGACTAAGCAGTCTTTCTAATAAATCCAACTTGTAATTTCTCTTCATGGCTCCTTTAAATGCCAAATCGCCTGGCTTTACTCCCAATTTCCTCTCCCTCGACAACAGCACCGCTACGCAACTGACATCTGCAATCAGTTGTACAGCAACATTGCCTTTGCACATGCCATTACCATTACTAAGCTCTTTATTACACCAGATGTCTCACACATCGGCATTGTGAGCAGCACAGTCTTCATCTGAGCATGCGTCACCACCATGGACAAATTCATATTGTTCATAAAACTTTTGTTTTTATTGTTTTTGATGTGGTGGCATCACCCTTTCAAGCATGTTTCTATTAGTCAACTACTACACAAACTCAGCCAGCATTGTTCATTCACCATAGCAGCAGTGCTGGCACTGGAGGCTGTTTAGGTGCTTCACAACCACAAGTGCTTCAGTGTAGCATTAGTGTAATTAGGACATGACTATACATTCTGACAAAGCTATGAAAAAGCAATGTAAATGGCAGTTCCGTGAACTTGCCTGTCCACTCTAGGGAGGAAAAAAACAATAAACTCGACTTGTGGGGCGATGCAAGGCATGAAAGATTAGCCTGATTTACAAACCCACTCAGGCATGCCCTTATGCATGATGATATCATCCCCAGCTTTCCAACCTTCTGCTCGTGTATCCCTTTCCCTGTACTAACAACACAAATTTTACTTTCAAAACACACTTGCACCATATCCATAAGAATCTTGGGTATAGGGTTCACCAAGGGCATTTCATGCCTAATTAAAGGTATCAAAAGGACAGGGGTGAGACAGCTGAATCAGATTTGGGAGCAGTTTCTGGAGCAGCGAAATCTCGATTTTGGAGCAGAAGAACCTTGATTTAGAGCAGAAGAACATTTATTATATCACCTTATGAGCCTAAAAAATCAAATTTCTAGCAACTAGGGGGGGGGGGGGGTGCACTTTTTAATCGGTTTCGAACGAACATAACACTGAAACAGCCTTTCAATAAAGTTTTTTCTACCAGAGTATCCCAAGGGACGAACTGCACTACCTTTTAACAAACCATTTTTTAAATTCTTAGGCTCTATGCATAGATAGCGTGGAGCGCCGTTAGGAATACCGAATTGAAAAACTAAGCAATTGTGAGGCATTTATATTATCATGTGAATGCCGAAATTATTATTTTTGTAATCCCAGACTCGGCTTTACCCACAAGTGTAGAGCCAGTGCAAAAGTTGCGCAAAGTGAGGTGACAGTCGTCGCACCCCACCAGCCCTCCCATTTCAATCCCCAAGGTGCACGTTCGCTACGATCATAATTTGAGTAACGTCGGTATGTTTAGCCACCTCCCTCTTGGCATTAAATTGCACTTCAAATGGATGACCCATTATTACTAGCGTGTAATAATAGCCCGTCCCGCTATTGGACACTGCTTGAACATTTTGCGGCGATGTAGCCTGCGCCGCCACTTTTGCAGCGTTGATCGTCCCATTCCCACCGCTCGCACGCTCGCTGTCATAGGCAGCAATAACTCAGCGTTTTATAACAGCGCAATCAGTCCGAAATTTCACTTAAAGCACACACCGCGCCTCACACTCAAGGCCGAAACACGGCGGATTCGCGGGCACCACATTGTTTTTGATGAAATCCCGTCTTTCGGATCGCGCAACTGCCCGCAACAGATCAAACGACTAAATGTAAACCCAGCCATCCCCATAGCCAAAACCACGGTAGAAATTGGCGGAGAGCACTCTGCCTGAACCACGAGCAACTGCTTCGCCCGGTGGTCATGTTTTCCAATCTTCACCACACCAAGATGGCGGTGCCCAGTGATGTCGTTCCAGAGATACGGTGCTCAGAAAATTGCCATTTTTTCATCAACCTGCACAATTAGTTTGTGGCCTCAGTACACATAAGTATTTTTTCTACAGGGTTTTGCAATGGTTTTCGATGGGAAAACTTTAAAAACTCACAGAATATAACATGTGCAACCCGACATTGTGACTTTCGAAAAAAACTATCTCGGGGACAATTTTAGGCAGGTTTCCTATTGAATGATCAATCAATTAAACCTTTACAAACAGCAACACCTTGTGGGTGCTGTAAAATTATGCCGTCAGTAAGCATTTTTCCTCACTGAAACTAACGGGAGCGTTAAAATCCTTGGCTCTCAGACTGTTTTGGAGCAGTTTGGCACAATTTTTGCAATTTTCAAGCTTTTGGAGCAGCCTGGTGCAGGAAAACAAATTTGTATCAAAACTGCACAATATGCGCAGCTGTCTCACCCCTGAAAGGCTTGACACCAAGCGAGTGGGTGACAATAAAAGTGCACACCCCCCAAACAAACTTCGTCAGTGCACAGTGTCAACGCCTTTTTGTCAAACAAGGCTTTATCGTAGTTCCTAAGAGTACAAAGCAAGACAAGATTACACTTTTCCTGTGTCCTATATAGAAAAAAAAAGTAACATTAGGGGTAAAAAAAAAGACATGTATAAAAGCTGTAGTCTGTATTTTTTTAAATAAGATGAGCTCACAGAAAGTTGCGATTTACATTATTTCACGTGCTCAACCACTTAGGAACTGTTTATTCCAGGAAAACATTTCTAAATGCTTCTCCAATGAGCTCTCAATCAACCATTCACAACTTTTATGACGTCACAAACTGTAGTAAACAAAAGCGTACGGGACGTCGACAGACCTGTTTTCACGTTACTGGCATTTTCTGCCATATTAAACAACTGCTAGTTGCAAGAATGGTGTATATAGGTTCTTGGCACCATAATTTACCTACATAGACCAACTTGTTTCCACCCTTTAATGTCCTTTTAAAGGACCAAACCACAGCACATTCTTTTTACACTGTAGACCACTTATAACGTACGTTGCAGGAGCCACGAAAATCTGCACTATGTATAAGCAATACCGCACTATAAACAAAACATGCACGAATCCGACCACATCACAACCTACCTTTCAATAATTCTTTGTTTATCATCCCTTAAAGGAAGGCCTCTAAAAACAGGTGCACAGTATTTATTTCGCCCCTTTTTTTCCACATCAGCGCTGCTGCAGGGTCTTAAAAACTGCGAGTGCAGCGCTAACTTCCTTTGAGTTCGTGTTTTGAGAAAGGACAGCTGCGTTTCTTAGCATCTATGAACAGATGCCGCGGGACAACATGATAAGAAAGCAAGCCAGATTTTTTTTGTTCCTCCTCCTCCTCCTCCTCCTCCTCCTTTTCCCCCCACCCCCTTGCGTTTGCAATGCCAGCACAATGTACAGGTAGTGGAAGCCTCAGGTGTTGCGGCTCACTATCTTTAGATGTTCGAAAAGGGAAAGGGCAGTTGCTTATCTGCACACCGTCTAATAGAAACAACTTCTTACCGCACGCGCAAAAAGGGGAGGGGGCGGGGAGATGGGCTCCCTCTTTTCCAAGGTGCATCAAGCAAGGACAGTTGTGGTTATCACGTGAGTAAAAACGAAACACACGAACTAACGGGTGCCTATTTCTTTCTTTTGTGTGTCGAAGTTAGAGGAGGGTAGGGAGCATACACTTGCGTCAGATGGCTCATTCCACATTTCTTTCTTTCTCGCGCCCCTAAAACGATGGCCAACCTGCTCAGTCTACACTGTATACAGAAAAAAAAATTAATGAATAACTTTATATTATTGTTTGATGATTATACTAGCCTCCCTGAAAAAAATGCTCCATGTGCTCACGTTAGCAAAGGCATATAAAAGACCAGGGGGAAAAAAAAGCACATATCTGTGAGGACAGAACTGTGCATCGAGAAATAAACCTGCCCACACCCGCCACCCACTTGGTTCCTAAGCTGCGTGCTTTCCGGTGCCCAGGGACGAAGCGGGGAGGCCTGGTAGCACTGCCTGAGGGAGGACTGGGCTCTGAAGGCGGCGCCAGCAGTGTCAAGCTTGCCTGCCGTCCTGGGGGCTCTAGCCGCAGAGACTCCCTGCCGAGAGAGAAAACGTGCCGGTTGACAGCATGCCTGCTAGCTGCTCTGTCCTCGTGCGCTAGTGCCATCAGAACCACTCATGTCATGCCTCAATACAAAGATGCCGAATCATAGCATAATGCAAAAGCCCATTTGAATGAGCCTCCAAGAGTGAACAAGCCACAATTGAGTGCTTGTTATCACACCTTTGCCAAAGTTGCGTGTCTCTGCTCTGTACACTCAAATGGGTTGGCTGCGGTACTGCAGCTTCAAGCAGCTACTTTGCTGCAGCCTGTGCAAATGAATAGGCCAAGTGTGCTAATAAATCTGTATTTAACCATGAAATCATGTTGCATGGAGTGTGCATGATGGGTGCCCAAGTTATCTCGGGAGTGGTAGTGAAAGGGTTAATTGCGAAAACAACATCTTGTCTATGAGGCATGCTGCAGTGGAGGGTTGTGGGTTAGTATAGACCACCTGACGTTTTTTAAATTTTAGCAATACCTCCTATGCATGAGAGTTTTTTGCCTATATATATATAAAAAAAAAGTTCCATGGTCGGGAATCAAACGTACAACACCACGCACAGCTATACAGTGCCTCGCTTAAAATGATTGGCTACCTCCAGAACACTATGAGTCAGAATAGCAGAGACAAGCATCACACAGCGCTGCACACAACACAACACGGTCAATGTCTGACCAAAATTGCCATTATCATCAAAAAGATTAACTCCAAATTAAATTGCTTCATGTCCATTAACCAATAAAGTTTCATAGTTTCCAAACAGGCATTTTGTTGATTACTGAATGCAAAACAACAAACGTGAAACAAACAGAACTTTTAACAGATCTGTTCAGTTCTGCGTCAGACATGAGCAGGCACAAAGTTTTAATGACAGATGGGTGGCCACTGAGAGTGTCCAGGCAAAAGCACCGTGAATGCAGTTTGTGGTGTGTGGTACTGTGGGAAAAAAAGGCCTCACATGAACTGTGTGCCCTCGTGGGCAAGCTCCTTTCTGCCATTTTGCAACAGACTGCCATGGTTCACGGCAGTCAAGCGGCATACCGATAGGCGTCTTCCTGAAAGAACTTCTGCAGTTCCTCCAGGTAGAAGGGCTGCACGAGCTGCGCCTGGAGTGCTGCGACGGGAGTCAGGGCGAGGCGCTGGCAGGAGCCCTGCAGGGTGCTCAGGCAACTCACCAGCGACAAGCTGGCAGGGCCTCCTCGGTCGTTCTGCAGCTAGGCACAGACACAGGCGCACTGCGTCAACAAACACTCCACAGGCCGTTTGCAGCAAAGCACAGCTGGGTTCCTAGTTATCTTTGACAACATGCCGGATCCCCAAGTGATGGCATTTTACTCTAATCAGTGCACATTGGCGGGTGTTGCTGAATGACTTCTGTGTGTGTTTTGTTTTTTTCAGGAAGGAAGAAGGAGGGGGAGGGGGGGGGGGGGGGGCATTTCGCAATGAAGTGGGATTCAACAGCAAGTAACTGTGAAACATACTAGACAAACAATAAGAAGGAACAGCTATAATAAGAAGGTCAATATATATGAGGAAATGTCTCTAGGCTACATGGTCCATAACCTCATTTCCCACTAGCTAACAAGTGGACCAAGTCGTGAAAATGACAGGAGGGTGCTCACTCGCAACTAGTTTGTTGGGATAACCTACATGTTTTCACATACAGCAGCACATGCACAAACGTGTAAGGTTTCAGAAAAGACATTCACATAATCTCTTTTAAACAGCAACTCTCCATTCTGCTTCACTCAACTGCCCTGCACTGCAGCCAGTCATCTTAATTGCACCAGTAACCATCTGCTTTACGACACAGATTGGGCTAGAGTTATGGCTTAGGCCACACTCAATTTAACCAAGTTGTAGCCAATCGCATAAAGCACCAGTTATTGTCTGCACCCTGAATAATGGATACTCAGAAGCAGTATGTAGTGTTTGCAACCAAATTTATGCACCATTGAGGTGGTGCAGTGTGAAGGGCACTCATCACGGGCTGTATGCAGCAGATGGTTCTCTATCCCCAGCACAGTGGTACTACATGCTAGGGGTTCGGAAGCGTTCTGAGCTTCCCCGACAGTGTACGAGGAGGGCAGCTCCCTCCGGGCAGGGCACGGGCGCACCGTAGTACCTGCGGAGCGCACAACTCCATGTGCAGCAGGTCTCGCAGGTAGGGCCCCAGGTGTGGCACAAAGGGGCTGCCCCTGGCCAGGGCTCCGCGCAGCCGGCTCCGCTGTGACCCAAAGTTGTCCTCCTCCGAGAAGAGCACGCTCAGCCGCTGCAGCAGCTGCCGCTCACGGCGGCCCACCTGCACACGGGCGTCACGCTGCGCACACGGGCTGCAACAAACAGCGCTCGACAAGCAGCAACCCCGCAGCTGCTTCATCAAAGCCCCGTTTAACTGCAGGAAAGTGTCCCCCAACTTTCTCTGAAACAAAGGGGCTGGAAAACTTATTTACGCCAACTGCTGGTTCAACAGCATTTTTTCTGGGCTTTTTTTGCTCCTCTTACAGTGACATGAAGAGCATTTTAAGAGGGAAAACTGTACCCCTTGATGCCCAAGTGACAAGTGAAGTCACTTAAACTGCACAACAGCTACAAAGTTAGGCTCGGTTTCGTACATAGGGCCTGCAGGTCATTGAACCACACTCACTCAATCCTCTTAAGGTTGCACTAGCATCACCAAATAAGCTATGCTTAAGAGTACCGCCACTTCGTGCACCCATAAGTGTGTGGGGGCCATTTTGTTTCTGGCTTGCAGTGTTGCCATCTCTGCCAACGAAACCGCCGCCGGTTGTGACGGGAAGAGTGTGACCGGCCGCTCTAGCGTCCGCACAGCACAGAGAGAGAGAAAGGAGAGGCACCCAGAAACAAAATGGCTGCGCCCATATGTAAACAAATATCACGTGGTGCCGACCGACCAATGAAAATCCCGGCGGCACATAATAATGAGAGAAAAAGAGTGCCGATACTCTAAAAGCCTTTATTTAGTGACACTAGGTTGCACTGCTCCACCAATAAATGCACTCTATGTTAAACTAATGCAAAAAAACTTTGTGCAAAGCTGTCAACACAGTACCAGAGTAGATGCAACTCATGTTGCTCTGAGAGCAAGCACAATATTATTCCCAACAGAACAACACTGCATAGCCAATTCTAAATGCCTCTCAATTTGCTTTCTCTACAAACTGTGTCTCGCTTAGCAATTCTAAGGAGCGTTAGCCGGCCAGCACACAGCCCTACAAGCGTCTGTTCACCTTTTATATGCAAAGTATATTTTCGTAAACTTCAGCAGGCTTTTTGCTTCAATTTTTTGGCGTCAGCCTTTCTTTGAAGCTGCTTCCAGCTCTCGTTTCAAAAAGCATTTCTGCCATAATTGACAGCTTTAATGCAAAGAATATTGCAGGAGCCTTCCTGGCCTCCATGCCTTGTTTGCACGTGTGGTTGGGCCCAGACTGGTCATGCGGGCCGTCATCTAGGCCAGCGGTGTGGTCACATTAGTGCACAATACCACGCGCTTTTGAAACTTTTGAACAAGGACGCCAGAGGACAGACCTTTATCGGTCTCCTGTCGTACCCTCTCCCAAGGAGGAACCCCTTTCCAACCGAGCCGAGTTCAGACGTGTGTGCAGTTTTCGCAGAGGAATCCACTCGAGAATTCTGTCAATTCAGGACTGGGGGTCCCTTCTCCCCACAGTCACAGTGACAGATATCTCAGTTAGCGCAGTGTAGCACTCTGCTTGGTGATTCAGCCAGTGTTAGTTTGCCGGGTGTACATGCTCCCCGTGGCCATGGCAACAGATATCTGGGTCTGAGTCCCTACTGAGCGAGCAAGTGGAGCCCCTGCCTCTGCTGTGAGCGAGAGTTGTGTTGTTGGCATATTATACCTGTGTTTACCTAGCAATAAAGCCACAACTTTGTTGTCGAAGCACAGAGTCTGTCTACGTAGCGCGAGTGCTTGAAACCTTGTGCGAGCTTTTGGATTCCGCGACGTGGTTAGTACGGCTTGGTAGTCCCTGCTCTAGCTCAGCTAGTCAGGGCACCCCCGAGATCCAATAGCTAGCCCACAATACTACCACTGGGGGCATGGCTTATACATAATGTAAACATTGTGTACAAAGGAAATCTTGGACATATTTGAGCTGAACCTGAGTACATAATCGGAAATTACACCTTTCTTTTAAGACAAAATTCCGTCAGGTTGGTTTTTACAAAAAAAATTTAAAGACATCCCCACTAAAAAAAAATTGGAGAGGCAAAACAAAAGCACAACAAAAACAAAAAGAATTGGCTAGAGCATCACAATATAACACAAAAATAAAACAAAGAAAAGGACACCTTGCACTGTCGGCTCGGACAGTGCTAACAACTGTGTTCAGGTGGTATCCAGTCAATTCCACCCAGTCGACATTTCATTGAGCAAAAGAAATACAAAAATACAAACTGCTGCGCACTGCCACTTTCTGTATGAGTGGCGCTGCTGACGTGGCCAAAGCAATGGGGCCCACTCCGCTGCTGCTAGTGGCTACATCTCACTGTTTGGCCGTTTTGTGTAGCTGTAGTCGTTGCCGTTTGAATGTATTCTACTTGCCCACATGTATTCAGTCGCTTGCACCAAGGATGTCTCAGTGGGAGTTCAAGCTCGTGAAAATAAACTCATACTAGCCGTATCATGCAGACATGTTTTATCAAACGAGACTAACAATCACTCACAGCAAGTGTCCTTATACGAATGATTAATTATTCGCTTCACATCCACTGAGCAAACCTCAGAAGGGTCTCTTCTAATTAACTTTTGATTCATAAAATCTGGCACGTGGGAATCAACTTTCTCCTGTCTATTAGTACTATCTAGTTCGTGCAAACTAAGCATTTCTACTTTTGTTTTGCCAAGCTGATCTAGCAGCATCCTCGCATCCTGCATCACGAACCTTCTACAGTCATTGCTGGGTAACTGCTGCTTGGTGAGGCCATTAATTCTGTGCCATCACAGGACCTTAGCTGCCAGGCAACACAATAAGAACACATCTTTTTTTCTGCCTTCTATGACACACGCAGCATATCACACAATTCCTCCTTCCTTGCACACATTACACAGATGGCAAGGCTGAAATGGGAAGCTACCCTGTGATTGACAGTCTGCATTTCTTTTTTTAGCGTTTCTCCAGGACTGGTGCTGGAACGCATCCACGCATCACAATCGCTACCCCAGTTTGACAACGCACAGAAACAGACAACACTTGGTCTAACTAACCTCGCAGCCGGCCCCCCGCTGCTCGCTGCCTGCTGCTCTCACAGCCACATTACCTGTGCCCAGGTCTTGGTGAGCCGAAAGAGTGGCGCGCTCTGCAGGGCCGACACAATCGCACAGGCGCCGTGCAGGTTGCCCAGCTGCTGCAGCTGCTGGGCGAGCCGCACAAAGTGCCCCAACAGCTCTGCCCGCCGCCCCACTGACTGCTCGCACAGCACCGACCGCACCACCCACAGGCTCACCTGCAACACAGGGTGCAGCAACGACGCTCGACAGGGCCAACCAGGGACGCGCCACTGTTAGGCACCAACGGGTGATAACGCAGCACCAAGTTTAGCTTTCTTTTATCAGCTTACTACCCATTTGAAAAGTCACACACCCCTACCTGAAGAAAAAGGTTGGCCAATAAAGTGCATTTCAGCCCTTTGAGGACAGCCGCTCTACCTTTACGGCGCAGGAGACACCTCCTGCATGGTTGCTACGCAACATTACAATGCAAACTAATGGTTTAAGTTTTCCACTGTTTGTGCTTCACGGATTGCTTGGGAGGTGTTGCCATCTCTGCAAAGTTGTGAAAACTTTTGTTTCATCAAAGTTTCTTCCTTATTTTCATGTGGCACAGTTCATAGCCAAGTTTGTTTATCTCCAGCTCACAAGGCTGCACGTGTTCACATGACCCATGCTCGTACGCCATCCCTCGGATATTTTATCTTGGTCTGCAGCCTTGGCAGTTCACTACTGATACGAACCTGCTTACTGTAGTTTAGATATGGCCCTGCACTGTAAAACATCACTGAAACTGATATTTTTCATCTTCTGTTCACTGCCCTGCACTCGCATGCAAGCTGGGGTTTTGGTATGGCCACGTGCCCCATCTTCTCCTGCAGGAATAACTCAAGCAATGATTTAGTGGGTTTTTAAAAAGTGCAACCTGCAATAAAAATTTCACCAATTTCAACACAAGTTTATAATTTCAATACTATTTTATTCTATTATTATTTTTTTCCAGTTGTTTAAAAGTCTTCATATGGGTTTGGAATCATGGCAGGTCATGAAAGTTAGTTATAGTATTCTGCACCAACAAAGCAAACAAAAAAGGCCATACAGACTTTCATCAGGTCCAGATAAACGGGAACTAGCGTACACCGTGATGTACACAGAGGTGCGCCTGGCATTCAGAAGCAGACAGTCACGTTTAGGTCATCGGAGTTTCTGCACCCCGCATAGGAAAGATCCCGTGCATTGCTGTCATTACTAAGCGTTCAAAAGCTGCAGGCGTAACTCCTGGATAACAAGGAATTCAGTGCCATTGGGGAAGAGGGAGGGCAAGGCAATATGGCTGCAGTTTCACAAGAAGTGGCTTTACGCCCATCTATTTTTCTAGTTTCTGCTCCTCAAATGGAGTGCTGTGGTGCTACGCCCATTGCGTGCAGCAGAATGAGCGCGACAAACTGTGTCACTCCGCCCGCTATTGCTTTTACAAAGGGCGTCATATTGAAAAATGCATGCTGCGGGTAAGCCAACCCACAATTTGAGAGCTCCGCTTTCAATACAACATAGCCGACTTTGTTTTTAGGTAACAATGCCACCAAGGGACTGATCTGACTCGTTTTTCTTCCAGTGACAGTTAGCATAGCAAGGCACATACATTATTACCTGCATCAAATTATGCAGCTACATTTGAACAATAATTATCTAAATGTAATTGTAGTGGTATGCCCGGTTTAGTGGCACAAAGGCACCAAAGGCCAAAGAGTGCTGAGATGATGGTGAATGGTTGGGGCCGTCATGTGATGCACTTGAAAGTGGCTAGTACAGGCCTCTTCTCCAAAATAATTAAAGCAGGCTCTTCTCCAAAACATCATGATTATTATTCATGATAACCATGGTAACAATATGAAAGCATCAGAAACCTCAAAGCATGCTCCTTGTCCAAGAAGGGCACCCTCAGTACTACAGCACTAAGGGGGTGGGAAGCTACACTGAGTAAGAGATGCAGATTAAAAGACATTTGCAAACATCTACTGTAAATAACGAGGAATATAATCATATGCAACATTTAGTAAGGTGTCGCAGGGAAGGGCACATCACTGCAGCGCAAATTGGAAACTAAAACACAAAGGACCAAGAGCCATTCCCCGCACTCAGCTCAAGTTGGCAGTTGTGTCCTGTTTGGAAGGTAGGAATCTGTAGCACGTGTCTGCATGTGGACACTTCCATTTGCACGTGGACCCTTCTATGGACCCATTGTGTTTTCTGCAGAGTATCTACTCATTTGTGGCTTTTCTTTATGGAACCAAAAAAGCGGAACGAGAACCAAACTGGTATATTTTTGTCACAACTGAACCCGCAACCAAACACAAACCGTTATTCTTTTACCACGCTGAAGCTGAACTGAAAAAAAGAAATTAAAACTGCGCCGTTCAAAAACTGGAATGCCATTCGAATGGTGCCTGCCTCTATCATGTCCAACCAGCTTTGCAATCCCTCACACATTTTCCTCCATATGATAAATTGCGGGAATACAAACGCTCCACGGGGTTTGTGCGACCTGTGCGGCAGCTCAGTGGCTAAAACATTGTGCTGCCCAGCCGAAGGACACGAGTTTCGTCTCGACCACAACAGCCAATTATTTTATGAAGCCAAAAAAACAACAATGCCACAGCATCAAGATTTCGGTGCACATCAAAGACCCCTGATGATCTAAGTTAATTTGTAGCCCTCCACTATGACGCCCCTCTTGACCTGATACAGTTTTGGTACAGAAAACTCGAGGGGGGGGTGGGGGGGATAAATTGAAGTGGATTTCTGGACTTGAGCGAGACTGAATGAGGTCGGTCGTGCCACCCTGTCACACCAGCACCACTGGAGGCCGCCCCAGTGTTTCGGAGCGGAAGGGTCATGCCACAGCCACCGTACAAGACTGTAAACGGGCTTTCAATACAGAGCTGTTATAATTAAACAGGCTGGATTTCACAGGATACACAGGGCAGCAACATTTTGAAACTATTTTGGCCTCGTTGTGCCATCCTTAAACATTTTTTTAGTAATCAAGCATCAGGGTGTTTTATCTGTAGACATACCTCCACATTAACGACTACGTCAAGAACGGTAACACGGTAATCAATTTTCCAGAAAGCTGCCCGTAGTCATGTTAGAAAATGTTTAAAATTTTTTTCTTTGAAAGCAAATTCGCCATTTACCACTTCAGACAGCTTTTGTTTCAAGAATATTCGTGCTACATGGATGCCTACGCAAACTATACCAATGCTGCCAATCCGGCCCCAGGTTTTGTACAATACTTACATGGTTGAAGCGACTGGTCAAGGCCACCACATTGGGGGCCAGCTGAAGCTTCTCTCGCCTGTTCCAGCCACATCCAGCCAGCTCCTGCAATGGCAAACATACAAACGCCATTCGCAGGAGGCCGTTTGCAGCTTTCTCTATACAAAGTTCACGCTGATATTTAATACTTTCACCATGGGCTGCTGCATATATAAATGTTGGCAGTACAAAAAGACAACAGCTTTCACGTTCACTCGTATGAATGTTTTGATTGCATTTGTACAAGGCAAAACACTTGACCGAAAATCAAACTGAAACAAAGCTTGCCAGGTGTGGTAATGGGACAGCTGAAGCTTGCGCCTTTTTACATAAATGCGCTAGGCAGAAGCTGCCTGATAAATTCATTTTATAATTACAGGCCCATACGTAACTGTTTTGCTTTTCCAGAAAAATGCTTAGACAAGCTCTGCATTGCTTTGCTTCACCATTTACAATCTGCGGCTTAATGCAGTGTGGGGAAAATGCATGGAACAGTGACATTT
Organism: Haemaphysalis longicornis; assembly: GCF_048455015.1. Taxonomy (NCBI): domain Eukaryota; kingdom Metazoa; phylum Arthropoda; class Arachnida; order Ixodida; family Ixodidae; genus Haemaphysalis; species Haemaphysalis longicornis. Next base: position 292,241,650 of record NW_027526203.1, on the reverse strand, counting down.
GTTTTTATGTTTTTGGCACCGTTTGCCTGAATAAACAACCACTGCTGCTGTGAACAATATGTTTGCACTTACAGCCCTGTAATCTACGTATAGGCCACGGAGTAAGAGCAAAACAGGAGGGGAGACGCCTTGTAGGGCGGCCAGATAACATCATAAGTACTTGACTCACGTAGAGCTAGCAGCATCTGTCGGAGGAGAAAAAATCTGCACGCCTGCCGCAATCGGCATTTCACTGCGTAGCCCCGGAATGAACTGTGGCCGCTATCATTTCGTCCATGAGGGGCCGCTGCCCTCTCCTTCGCCGTCGCAGCTACAAAGCTGTGTGGTCCGCGTTGGTTTTCTTTGTGACATTATCTGTTCACTTGCCCCAGTTAGCCACAATGGGCCATTTCGCCTCTTATAATTATTCTTGCTCCATGGTATCGCCTAACTTGTTTTTGCCCTTTAGAGTACCTTTCATCTACACACTGTACCTATATAATCTCTATACCCACTGCCTGACTTCTTGGTGGTGGGCACTGAGATTATGCACAAGTCCCAGCACATTTAATTAAACAATCATGGTCCAGGAGCATGCTTCTGGGCTTTGTACGTTTCAAACTGTCCACTTCAAGTGAAACCAGATGCACACGTGATGTCAGACGATGTCAGAGGCTCGGCAACCCCAACCAAGCTGTGACTGGGAACGGACATTTTTGAAGCAAACACAACTCAGAATACCACCCCAGGGTATATTCCAGTTTTGATGGCAAATTGCTTGGTGGATGAAAGTTGCAACTTTAATATCACTTCCTAAAGACAAAAGTGACTCGAATCATGTAACCTTTCACAGAAGTAACGTATAACACTCACAGTATCAGCAAGCAATGTGTTGCATTTACGAGTACCTATGAAAAGTAACTTTAGCACCTACCAGTAGCAGGTTACTAGTAACTATTTACTGCCCAAGATAACATTTACAAATGCTACAACCACACAATAATAATTAAAAAATTCCCAAGGTTCACTACAATGCTGCTCCCTTCGAGTAAACATTTGTGATGAAGTGCACATAAAGGAATAGACCTATTGTAAAGACCTACCGAACAATATTATACATCCAGGGTCAAGTTGCCATTTTTGCATTATTACCACACTCATTGACCTAAAGCTCTCATAATTGTCCCCCAACTTGAACATAATCTGTCACTCTGTTTTCCTGCTGTTCGGAAATACTTCTACTCACCTGTGGACGAATCTTCAAAAATGCTTGAAGGTCCAGCAGTGTCAGCTGGTTCTGAAATATTTGCAAATTAATAAGCATTTAATAAAAAAACAAATGTGCAATCAAACCTCGACATTCCAAAATATGCACAAAATAAATTATTCATTTTTTTTTTAGCTGCAGCAATTGACTTGAGTTGAATTAAGTTGAGGTGCACCCAAATAAAATTCGGTCACACCGCCATCCTGATAACAGGGTACTGATAACACTATAATCACTGACACCACTTTACTACTTAACATCACAACTCTAGTTCAGGTTAGTTGGTAAATGACAGCTTGTTGTGCTGCACTTGCAACACCAAACAGGGTAGTAAGGAAACGAGACACTGCACACACAGGCTTCACAACATTCAGTGTCCTGTCGAAAGTATAACTCAACAAACAGCTCACCAACTAGCCAAATATGTGCCTCAGCAGCCGCAACAAAATGAAATAATCTATCAAAACAAACTTTAAGCATGGTTTTTGGCAGCAGTTTCAATGGTTGCTTAAAAAAAAGAAAGCTTTACGCCGAACAGGAACACAGCCTGTCGGGTGTGGGAATAAAACCCCTTGCATTCCCTCAGCATATCCACCAGTGAGCCTATGGAATGGCAACTGGCCAACTGTGATGACTGCTTGTGCCTTTATCACGTACGTACATGGCTCCCGACTGTTATTTCCAGTTTTCTCAAGCAGTGCTCAAGAGAGACGGGTTCTTTTGCAAAGGACCATGCTTGAGATGCCCTTTTATCCCTCGATTTGAATGTGTGTTTATTATAAGATCATAATTATTAATCAGGCTGACTGTTTCCTCAGTTAGGCTCTTTTCCAGCATCTCATGAACACTGCAAACAAACAGGGAAAACTAGATCTTCAGGATCATTATTTATACATTTTAATATTGGGTACAGCTAGATAAAAATACCTGGTATTGTAAAACTTTCCACTCAGGATTATCTTTTCAGGGAACGTCACCCCTACCCTACAAGGCACTTGGAATCAACCATTGTGCCAAGGGCACTGTGGTGACCCCTTCCAAGCCTGGTTATTCTTTGATCCCCTAAGAGGTTTTCTTTCAGAAGCCACCAGAAACGATCCTGTGCCATACAGTTCACTGAATGTGAAATTGTGATTGTGACTGATTGTGGAGCACATGCGAAAAGCAAAAAAGCCCGTGTGTACGAGATTTCGGCGCACCTTAAATATCCCCAGGTGGTCAAAATTAATCCGGAGCCCTCCACTACGGTGCGCCTCATCGTCTGCGTTGCGTCGGCACGCTAAACCCTACAAGTTCAAGAATAGCAAAAACAGCGCCAAGGACGGGACAAGGAGGAACAGGACGAAGCACTGCCTCGCCCGTCCTTTGTGCTGTTTTTGCTATTCTTGAATATGTACCTACCAGCCCGAATTTTTACCTTGTTAAGCCCTACAATCAATCAATCAGTGGAGCACATGCTTGGTGATACAACCAACACTGCTTCTACTGTGTCCAATTAAATGTGCATAGTGCACATTTCATTAAGTTTTGTTGGGCTGGTCAGATTAAATTTTGTTGGGCTGGTCATGTCGGGTAATTTGAGCAATGCGATGGGGCCATAACTACTGATTAGAGTAATTTTATTACTAGATTGAAAATTTTTGCGTGCACCAATAGTTGGCGAGATGTTCGAAGCATGAAATTTGAGAAAATTGGGGGCGCTCTAAGTTAAAGAATTTTACAGTATATGCCGGATGTTCCAGCAACAACTTGAGAAATTTATAAAAACAAGAAGCTAAATTATGACAATGGTGCCTTCAGGTCCAACAACAGATCAGTGATGGGACTTCAGAAAAACTGGCCAATTGTGGCATAAAAAAAATTACTCATCAATTATCATTTTAATCACAGATTTCAAGACACAGGTTCAAATAATGGAATTGAAGCTGGTAATCATCTACCAGTAGCCTACTGATAAGTTCTGAAATCTGAAAATGATTGGACACATTCAGCACCAAAAATTAAGGTCAATTGCATTGGCATTAACCTATACCCTGAAATTAGTTCATTTATGGCATCACATATGACATGAAACCAAATGAATACTTTAATTGTTTTGAAATGTAAACCTGTAATTATAACTGTCACTACAAACCACAATTTTAACTTGCAACTTGAAACCTGCAACTGAGAATCTAATTATTAAATTGCCTAGCTCATTTCTCCATTGGCATGTTCTGCCACTCTTTTGGCACCTGCCACAGCTAATCTATTTTACAGGAAACCACAGACTTCAATGAACTTCCCGATACTTGAAATTTTCGTCATTACTTGCTGAAATACCCAGTACAATTCCAGGTTACACGAATAATGAGCCTAATTCTTTGCAGCTATGCACTTTTACCCACCTCGCCACTGGTCCAGTCAAAACACTATTTCTAGTTTTGAACACCACAAAAAGAAACCACCTCTGTGCCCACGTGTCATGAAATGATCATTTCTGTTTAGGCTCTGTTGTACTTGGTTCCTTTGATTGAGTGATCGATTGTGGGGCTTAGCACACCATGAATACACCTGGGCTATGGGGTGCGTCGTAGCAGAGGGCTCCGGATTAATTTTGGCCACCTGGGGATCTTTAACATGTACTGAAATCTCGACACACAGGCTTTTTCGCTTTTTGCCTCCAGCAGAAAAGCAGCCACCACTAGGGTTAACACCTCACCGGTTTTGGACCAGCCCCACCGGTTTTTTAGATCGCGGGCTGGTTGCCGGTCTGTACCTAAAACCAGCCGACATTGGCCGGTTTTTTTGGCCACCGTGCAGCGGCTATTTCTTTTTAGCCACCAGCACGATAAATGTGTCGACAAGCTCTGCAAAGACACGCGAGCCGAGAAAATATGTGGCCGAGCGCGATTCCTCAGATGGAAGGGGACCAGGGAGGAATAACACCACGAAATGCCGCCGGTGCGGTCAGCAAGGGCGGTTGCTTTTCGCTGCAGCACATTAAAAGCAATAACCAAAATCTCAATCACTTTGAGTACAAACATTATGTGGATTCCTCTGTAGGAAAACGCTACAATATATGACATTGCATGTCAAAATAAAAAATAAACAACGTGACGTCTGTTTTTTAACACAAGTTCAACCTTCCCTATCACATGCCAACTATCACAGTCTAACACATGCCAACTTTGTTTTTGAACTTTGGTGTCACTCCAGCAAGCTGGGGGTCACAGTTTATGCATAACAAAACGTTCAGGGCCTTGTTTTTTGCCCGTACTAAATACGAAATGTGCAAAAGAATGGACTGAATTAACCGATCATATGTGCCGATTTTTTTTTTCTGAAGGGTACCCGCATAGAACACAAGTCAGCGTTGACCGTTCTTCTACTCACTGCCAGTTCGTCTGTGTCCACCTTGAGCACGTCGACAGTGCCCTCGCTACTCGAAGGCTGCTCCGAGCGTAAGCTCCACACTGAGCCATCACACGGCCAGCGTTCTACCTGCAAGGAAACACTTGACATTTCCTACCCTACGCTTGCTCTGCACAAAGCTTCGCACTAGCATTTTCTCAATTCCCAGTCACAAGCAGCAGTTTGCTCTGCTATGTCAAGCTTATACACAAACCACATAACGAAACCCGAAGTGGCGCGAAAGTGCAAGAAGAAATGGTATCGCACGACTCAACAGCCAAAGGACAAAGTGCACACGGAAATGGTATCGCCTAACAAAACAGCGACTTCGGTCAACCCAGCCTATCAGTCTGGCGAATCGATTACGACAATTTATGAAAGGGCGGCTCCCGTGAGAAAATATTCAAGAGCACTCGTTTGAATGAGGCTGGATTTCAAGCCTGAAAATCAACAATGCAGAATATGTTTTGACACGCCTCTTCCCACGTTGAGGTGAACACAGAGCGCGCAGAGGAAGTTTCCCCCCTCTTCTCACTTAAAGTACGCAATATCCAAACGTGTAAACAGCAGTCGGCACACTAGCACAATTGAAAGCTGCGTCTACTTACCTCGGTATTGTGCGGGCTGTCACCCTGGTTTCCGCGCGCATCCGCGGGGACCATCGCGCCGTATTTCATTCAGACCGGATATTCCCGCGTAGTGGCCATGTGACAGCAAATGACAACGTTGAAAGTCACATTTCACCCTATCACTTGTAGAAGTTGCGGCACGTTAAATGCGGTTCAAAAAGCGAATCCCAGACTTCACTGTGGTAGCGCATGGTCACGGTAATTACAGCCAGTAATCGCTTCTTTTTATGGGGGTTCTACCACACGACTACCGATTCCACGTACCGCTCAAACATGCTACATTCAAATGAAAACAACAGCGCAACCGTGGGTTAAATTACTACCTACCGCACAACAATTACACGACCAGCGATTTGCATTGGATTCACCAGTGGGTGTACTGCGGATTATATCGGATTGTTCACCGCCTATGACCATCTCCGGCAGCGCCCGCCCCGTATCCGCCCTGCAACGCTTCAACTTCGTCGTTCATCCATATACCCGTTTCGTAATTTATTATGCGGTGCCAACCAACACAAACCCAGGCCCCAACCTGCTTTATACTGAACATACATGCTCGGCTGCTGGATGCAGGCCGTGGTATGGTGACTGATGGCACGGTGGGCGATGATAGAGGTAAAGCTGGTAAAGCCCCTTCATCCGTAGAGTTTCATCGGCTTTGCGGATGGAGGAACTTTAGAGGTTACAAACGTCCCTCAGGGAGATCTTGACAGCAGGTCCTTACCTCCATCATAAGCGAAACTCCCAAGAGTTCCTAAAAAAATCGGAGTGCTGGAGCAGGAATGCTTGTTGTGTCAATTTTCCAAAAGCGTGTATGAACTGGGCGTGGAGTATTCACATCACGTCACCAGGAGAGCGGGCAGCCCTGGCCGACCACGACTGCCAGTACAAGGAAAATAAAACCGGTCGTGGCCAGAACAAAGCTTGGGTAAAGTACGCTAGCTGGGGCTCGTGTACAGTGTGGGCGTGACCCGGCCATCTGTACGGTCGGGCTGGGAGAGATGCGATCCATTGAAATTGCGTCCCCCTGCCACCCAACCATGAAATTTTCCCTTCAAACATCTCTATACTTTCAAATATTTTACATGACAGTTAAGTACAGCTTACTATGCATAAAACGAACTTGGAAATCCAACGAAACGAAGTGCACAGGCCGATGGGCGATACTGCATCCTCGTGAACGAGCGATCGTCTTCCAATGGTCGCGTTGCGGGTTGTAAGGATGGCTGCAACGTAATTGCTGTGCCCACAATCAAACTATGAAAGGCCCTGAAGGATTTCGTGGAGAAGAATGATGAACAATTCCTTTTTTTGCTACGACGCAAACGCGCGAAACATTTACGAAAAGTAAGCTCTGGCTGCTTCGCAATTGATTTCGGAAGAACAGGTGAGATTATGTCTGAGCCTGAGAAGAAACTGGTAAGCTTCTGTTCGGGGACCTTTGGCCAATGAGCTTTCGGCCTGGGAGCTTTCGGCCGTTGTGTGGGTTCAGGTGTAATGAGACGAATGTTTTAAGGAGTTTGGAGCGAGGGCCGGAGTATTGAGAGTATTCTCGAAGAAGGTTTTGGAGCGTTTCTTCTGCTGTGCAGTTGCGACAGTTGGCGGTAAAGAGAATTTATTATAACCCGCATATCAGGGCGCAGCGACTAGTGGTAACAGCGCTGGCCTAAGAACAGAAAATTATCTAATCAGTTTTCATGTAACATGGTCATTCTACACACTGCACAAAAATTGTTTGGCGTGGGCAACACTCTCCTACAAATCAAGTCACACAAAGTTCACCAGATTTCAAAGAAAGAGTTCATAAACTATACTGAACTCCATGAGAAACGCTCATGATGTTGCTCATGACCACTATAAAGCGCGTAGACCAGCGCAAGAGAAAGGCTTCTTCTCCTAGAGCTGCCAACTCGTGCTCCAAATGACTCATCATTATCGACCGGACACGCAACAACAGTGGTAACATCGCCCGATGCGGCCGGGCTCGAAGACATGCGGCACCAGGATTTCTCCACAGAACGACAGGGGTTTGTAACCAGAGCGGGCTGACAGATCCGCGGCCTTTACGGGCCCCAATGCGTTTGTAGTACCCGCGAATGTATGATGCGAGCTAATCAACAAAGGGCAGTCCTGGTCTGGCAACCATTGTAGCCCCGCGAAAAAATGGCGGGAAAATTTGCGGGTACGCCAGCCGAAATGCCACCGGCGGGAAGACTACATGTGCTCTTTTTTGCTTTTATAGCCAGCAGAGGACAGTCATCCGATAGAGTCGGTGGGCTTGTCGCAAAAATAAGATATTTTAGCGCTAATTCTGGAATTATGAATTTTAATGTGAGCATATACAAATCAGCATTCAGATATGCAAAACTTTTTAATCGCGAGGGTGTTATGATGTTCCATAAGTGATAGGATGTAATTGAATACCAAACACCTATTCCACGTCATTCTAACACCCATTAAAGGAGCCATGAAGAGAAAACACAAGTTTGGTTCATTTAAAAGATTGCCTCGTTAGAATCATACTGACACCACTTTTAACGTAAACTTCGCTCAAATAAGCTACATAATTAGGAAAAAAGGGAATGGCCATGCGACCCACTAGCTCATTTCCCGCAACAGAACCTATGATGTCATTCGAGCCAGTTCTGCGATTGGCGGAGGCCGGCGAAAGTAAACGCAAATTAGGCAGAGCTTACAAGCTTGCCGAACAAGCTATTTGCGTTTAAATTTAGGGCACATTCTTTTTAAAGCCGTAAGAATGGTGGTAAGTGTAAGTTACGAAAGCACATGTAAACATAGAAGTACCGCTTCGTACTGCTGTTGTTGGTACTGCGCGCACTATGCTTGTTTAGCTGCACAGAACTGCGGGGCTTTGGGGTTGTCTCAGACGACGCTGGCCGATTGATTGACGCGACGGTGTCTTCGTGAACATATTTGTCGAGCGAGCACTATGTTTCACGAATCCATTTTCTCCCAGAACGAAAAAAAGGCAGAAAACGACACGCCACGGTATGGTTGCGCCACCTAGGTTCAGTAACGTTATAGTGACTGGAATATATTGTATATTCTAGGCACTATAGTAACGTAAACAAACGCACGAATACCTCAGTGCCAGCGCCAACGTACAGGGTGGAGACACCCTTTGAACGGTCCCGTGCCGCTGCAGTTGGGTCAATGTGCACAACGCGTTGTTCTCGTTCCCACGAGACCCAGCAACGCGAAACAGATAAGATGATTCAAACTTCGCGGCGATAATTTTAGCGCGGTTTTGATACAATGACTTGTTTCTGCAGCGAGCGAGTGGACCAAAATGGCGGCGCTAGCGCATACGTGTCTCCACCCTGTACGGCGGATGTGTGAATCAAGGGACCCTATGCTGCAGAGCGGTCGGTTCCTGTGATGTCATTTGGGACCACGAAAACGCACGTTTGAGCGGGAAAATAAAAATTTTTACCTAAATTGATTAATTTCTCAGTGAATAAAGCATCGTTTGCATTCGGACAAGCGCTGGGGGCACTATAAAACACGAAATCTTTCGAATAACACAAACTTGCATTTTGTCTTCATGGAGCGTTCATTATTTCAACACCCTTTTTCCCAAAAGGGTGTAAAGATACAAATTACGGTGTTGGAAACTAAGAAAAGGGTGTAAATAAAAAGCGGTATAAAAAGGCCGTCAACTGAGAAAAAAGGAGTAAGGCACCTCCAACTTTGGAGGTATTTCATACTCGTTTACACGGGTGGGCAGAACATTTTTTACAAGCGGGGGGATGTTTTGTACCTCACGAAGTTTAAATCAATATGAATTGGCATAATTTATTACAAGTGAAGCTGTTTAAGCTTGAACTAGGTTCGGTGGCGTTAGCAAAAAAAAATGCAGATAAAAAGAACTGCACCTCCTGTAAAGGGTGCACCACCGCAGATAAGTTATTATAACAGTGAAGCCGGCTTTGGAGCCCGTTCGAGTGTAATCACAGAAGGCGGAAGCGTATGCGCACCTCTTACTATACCATTTCAATGGCGCTAGTCTATTTGGGATTCTGAAACGCAAACAAATTGGCGCAGCTTGCAATAGTGGTGCAAGGCTGGAGGAACAGCATAGCTGGGGGTCGAGCTAGCTTGTTTACCCCTTGGATCCGCTGTCAGTGTGGGGGAAACACTGGAACAGCCTTGTAAAATCCGGTTAAACTTGTCCTCGCCCCACAGCACTTATCCTAGCTTAGCAAGAACATCGCAAAGCCTAGCAAACGTAGCAAAATGTAGCAACACCGGAAGAAACTAGGTAGACACCTAGCTCCGCTGTTCCTTTTTTTTTTGTTTTTCAGCTGAACACCTATTTCACACCTATTCAACACCCTACAGAAAGCCAAGCGTGTTGCAGTCGGTCAACACCCTTTTCGCAACCAAACCATAGTCTTTTTTTAATTTTATAGGTTCAAATTGATGTTTCACGTGCCAAAGCTAAACTTGGGCATGAGACGTATATGGAAACGAGTGATCATTGCAGACGAACATTTTTTTTTTGCTTTTGAACATTTCTTACCAGTAGAGGAGGGTATGAGGGGATGTCTTGTTCTTTACAGTGCAATTATAGATGCATGCATGGCCTTATTCAATGAACAGCTGAACACCTTTTCCACACCCTTTCAACAGAAAAACCGAGGGTGTTGAAGTTGATCCACAATCTTTTTTTTTTTTTTTCACACAAAAAGTGTGTACAGCTAGGAAAAGGGTGTTGATATTAAAAAAAAAGGGTGCAAATGGCCTCCCAACACCCTTTTCCCACTTATGATACACCCTTTTTGGCCAAAAAGGGCGTAAAAATGTTTAATGGGTGAACTTGCTGTTGGGTTAGATGCGTCTTGCGAGGGTAAAGCCAAATCGTAGCATCGTCCACATATATAGTGCGTCAAAAGTGAGGTAATTGTCGGAGTTGATTGGCAATTTTTTACATGACAAGACTGAAAATATTTGAAGACAAAATAGCGCCCTGCGGTACAACTCTGTGGCAGTTGAAAATCTGTGGGTGCTCCTTACGTGTATAGATTTAAAAAGTGCGGTTACATAGAAAATTTTTAGCAAAATAGGTGAGTCTGCGACCGTTGTAGTTTATTCAAAATCGCAATGGTGAAGGCGCGGGAAACAGTGTCGAAAGCTTTCTTGAGGTCAGTAGTAACGAGGACTCCTGGAGCTGTCTTTATGAATTCTTTCTCCATGGCACATCTTTCCCATCATTGGTCGTAATGAGTGAAGGCTGTCATCAGTGGTGAGACCGGGCCGAAAACCGGTTAGCGTTAGGTCGTAAATGGGGTTATTTGCTATCTCGAGTAGATAAGCGAGACGGGTAAGTATCACTCGCTCCATCAGCTTGCAGGGAGTGGATGTGAGTGAAATAGGGCGAAGATTGGAAACGGCAGTAGGAAGCGTTTTAGGCTTTGGAATTGGGCGTACGACGGAGTGCTTCCATTCAATTGAGAGTATGTCAGAATTCCATATTTTGTTAATTTCCGCTAACAAGTGTTCTTTGGATTGCTCATCAGGGTTGAGGGGCATTTCCCAAGTAATTTTGTCTTTCCCAGGAGCGCTCTTGACATTAACAGCCTCGAATACCATGTGCAGTTCTTGAATGGTGAAGAATGTGTCCTCCGCCTTGATCTGATCACCGTAGATTGGGGCGCAGACAGTCGAATCGTAAGAGTTGTTATTTCGGGGAAGAATTTTTCGGCTGCAAATTGCTCCAATTCTTCTACGTCTATAGACAGAGCAAGTAGGAGGTTTTGCGTGGTGTTAAGGGATTTAGTTTTACCAAAGAGAGCGTATGTGCGCCACAGCTTATGGGATCCGGTCCTCTCACTGGAGCTGGCGCAGTGCACAAACCAACGAGTTCTTTTAAGGTGCTTAGTGTTATACCTTCTAGCTTGCGCTGTTTTGTTTGGTCTCTAAATTGTTTGCCATTGCGGTGATATTGAAGGTAGAGGGTCTCGCGGGTAGCCCAGAGGTTGATCAAGTGTTTGTCAGGCGTCGGAGGGTCGTCCCGGATGTCGAAATGTCTGCTTGACCACCCGAACGTGCGCCCATATTCCACAGTGAGTGAGCGAAAGCGTTCCTAGTCAACCGTTGTGCGTTGTAATTTGCAACAAGGGGCTGAATCTGCCAAAGTGATCCATATAGGGTAGTGATCCAAGCCAGTGGGGTCTGCAGCACAGCGCCATTCGCAAACTACACTTTTGTGGCCCCCGTGAGATCGAGGGGGTAATCGAGGTAGTTTTGATGTTCCGGTCCGGCTCTTGTATCGTTAACGACGAGTGCTTGGCCACGAAGGATCCGTTAGTTGTGGTGCCAAGCCAGGTGTTTAGCGTTAAAGGGGCCCTAAATAGGCTTCTGAAGGTCATCATTTTAATCGCGCAATCGCTAGAGTACCCCTTCACGACAATGTATACTAAATATTACACCTCTGAGTAAAGAAGGGGCCGCACAAACACGCAACAAAGACGCTTTCTTTCTTCCTTGCTCACCTACCGCTTCCTTGCCGCCACACTGCCGCGCTCTGACGTGCGACAGACTGCTTGTGACGCACCCTGTGACGCACGAAGCTCTTAACAGTACGGCTGCGCTATTGGTGGGCCCCGTTAAATGCTGTAGCCAATAAGCGTTCCCGCCTCTGGGGGAAACGCGGTTGCGGGCGCGCTTCTGCACCGGCGGCACGGCGTATTTGTCCTGCACCGGTGGCACGGACGAATGTAGATCGTCGCCATCCGTCACACGAGCTTAGCTGAGTTTGCGTCGTTTACAAGGTATGAATAACGCTGAAAAACACGGAGCATCTCTGCGGGCACAAACGCCCGCTACACGCGCGACCGCGGCCTGCACGGTCGACAAGCAGCCCCCTGTGCGGTGTATGCACGATACGGCATACACCGCTGCAGCTAAAACTTGTCACCGCACGCCAGAGCGGGACTATTGCTGAAAATCAGTTTGCAAATACGTGAAAGGCGGTGATAGTGCAGTGAAAGATTGCGAGGGGGATCGTCGTCGTTGCGGCCTCGCAAAGCAATGCACGGATAACTGCGGCGATGCTAAGCCTTTTCCCAGACCTCGGTGGGACGAGTCAACACCACCTAGCACGAGTTCACCGCGACAGCGCCGCATGCCGAAACGCTAGCGAGTCAGTGGCAATCTCCAATTGTTGTCTTGCGAGCATGTTGTGTTTGGAAGCCCCCTAACCCGCCGCGGTGGTTCAGTGGCTAAGGCGTTGCGCTGCTGAGCACCAGGTCGCGGGTTCGATTCCCGGCCGCGGAGGCCGCTTTTCTGATGGAGGCGAAAAGCAAAAAATAAAAAAAAAAAAAAAAAAACGCCCGTGTGTACGAGATTTCGGCGCACGTTAAAGATCCCCAGGTGGTCAAAATTCATCAGGAGCCCTCCACTACGGCGCGCCTCATCGCCTGCGCTGCGTCGGCGCGTTAAAACCCTACAATTAATCAATTGGAAGCCCCCTATCTCGCCTTGAAACGCTCGTTTCCGCCAACGCGGGCACGGCCGGCGCGAGGAGCCGTTCGATCCCCGGTAGCGGATGTAGTAGGCGGAGCTTCGCCGTCGTCTGCTAAAAAAAGAAGCGTGACGTGCCGCCGAGCGGAGCCAATGGCTGCGCGCTTCTCGAACCAACCCTGTTTCTCTAGGTGGAGCACGAGGTCGCGGGTTCGATTCCCGGCCGAGGCGGCCGCTTTTCAGATGGAGGCGAAAAGCAAAAACGCCCGTGTGTACGAGATTTCGGCGCACGTTAAAGATCTCCAGGTGGTCAAAATTAATCCGGAGCTCTTCACTACGGCGCGCCTCATCGCCTGCGTTGCGTCGGCGCGTTTAACCCTACAATCAATCAATCAATCAATCAATCAATCAATCAATCAATCAATCAATCAATCAATCAATCAATCAATCAAATCTAGGTGGTCTTGCGCCTGGTCGGTGACGTCTCCGCTTCCACAGTGCTTTGGAGGCGCGGTGAAAGAGGAAATGCGCCAGGCCTTCTTGCGGGCCCTTTTTAATGAACGATAACTCGGCTAATACTGAACGCTTTTAAACCATTTTCGCGGCAGGACGTTCTTTGGATAGTACTCCAACGATTGCGCACGTAAAATCGCAACCTTTGGAACCCTGTTTAGGGCCCCTTTGAAATCTCCAACGAAGAGGAGGTTGTCATGCGGGTATATCTGGCGCGGGTATATCTGGCATGGTAGCCAAAAATAATCGATGCCAGGAGTAGCTCGATAATTTGTCGTAGGGCGGGCGTCATGAGATGCTAAGACATATCTCCTCTTGTTAATATTGCAGCGGACCGCCACCATTTCCTGTATCTCCGTACAATAACAAGAGGTATCAACTTGGGTGTAAGGTATGTCCTTCCTGGTGAATATGGTTGCTTCTGCTTCCGTTTTGAGTTGGCCCCTGTGGAGTTTATGGTATATGGATGGTACAAAGTAGGCCTGATAACTGGTGTCGTACCTCTCGTTTCCTGAAGCAGGAAAGTGAGGGGCTGACCGGTTGTCCAGAAAATTTCCCCAAGCTCTGCGACATTGTACTTCAGGGAACGGCAGCATGAAGAACGTCACAGTGCGAATAAGGTTTAGACGAAGCGATGTGGAGTGGTTGTAGGGCGTTGAGCGGTATTCACGTCTAACTGCATGGTGATGCGTTGTAGGATATTCTGATTCTCAGTTAGCTGTTGTGCTATTTGTTGCATGCAGTGCTGAAATGATTGCATATGCTCTGCTGGCGTTCGACTCGCAGTAAATTTCCGTCTCTTTTTTGTGTTCTTGTAGCATGGCGAGAATTCATGATGGCTGTGGGGGCTTATGGATCAACCTGAAGCTGAGTCTTATCCGGCGAGCAATCGGCCCGGCGACGAGAACTGACAGGGGGGGGGTGGCTAGTTGCTTTGCGCGGGTGTTGCTTGCTTGAGGCTGCAATTTTGGGCCTGCAGTTTGATGGAGAGATTGTGTCTGGCACAAAAGGAGACAAAAAAAAAAAAAAAAAAACGCGAGGACAGTTTTTGCCGGAAAAGAATGCAAAAATGGAGACGTGAGGTCGTTAGGTTGTAATGAGGTCATTACGCACGGAGAATTTGTCAGGACCCAATTCGCAATGATAATGATGAACAGCACAAAAACCGAGAAAGAAAATTTGGCAGACGGATATAGGAACGCGCTTGCCATGCAGCTTCTGCCTCCTCCGGCACAAATTCTTAATTCCATTTTACCATCCAACGGCTTCTCTTGCTGATAAATGTGTTTTGTTGTCTTCAGTTGCAGCATGCGCTTGCTGTGGAGCGACCTTTAGATGCAAGCTTCGACGATGACGAAGATAATTATCGGCCAACACGGCCACATATTGCCGTAAAGTGGTTATTTGGGCGTGTTGGTTTTAGATGATCAAGGGACGACAGCGCAGCTGGCACACGGACAAAAAGGAAGAGGACTGGACACACACGAGCCGTGTTGACTGATAATTTTTACGAACTCGAGAAGTAATAATTTCCCTAGGTGGTAAAAAAAAATGGCGCAGCTTGCACTAGTGCAAGATGCGCCAATTTTTGGAGAAACGGCAGAGCTGGGAGTCGACCTAGCTTCTCCCCACAGGGGATCCCAGGAGAGATGGAGCAGCCGGACCCCAGCACTGAAAAGCCGTTTCGGACGGCAATGTAAAGCAAATATCATTAAAGTATGTGCAGTGTTTTATTCAGTAGCAATCGTCGTCATCCCTTTCATCGTCGTCGTCCGACGGCACAGCCGCGTAGGGCAAATCCTCTTGTAGCGCGTCCTCGCATCCACGACGACTACGAAGGCGGGAGCTCCTCACGTGGCGCAAGTCCACGTGCAAGCCTGGACGACGCCGCGAGCACTCCTCACGAGACGCACGAGCCACTGCGCGAAGGTCATGCCGGGCGCCTCGCGCCGGGGGAGTTTTCTTCTTGGTATTTTTTCTTTTGTGAACGCCGCCAAGCTCAAGCAAACAGCTCTGCCAGACCCGTGAACAGCGGACATATACAAATGACAGTGCCAACGCTGCAAAACAGGATGACAATTAACTACCAGGTATTACCGCATCCAGAGCGACAGAAAACGACCGTTGAGAATATCATTGTATCACAGAACGAGTCCCCATCAGAATCTTTCCATATATGCAAGCGTCCACCGCAGACATGGTGGAATGCACGATAGAGAGAGAGAGGGCGAGTCGGCGTTCGAATCAGTATTACAACGCCGACACATTTGCTCAAGTTTATCTTGCCCACGGGCATATTGGGATACTGGGCCGTCGTTTTCCCCGACTCACGGCCGCGTGCAAGTGCATTCACGTCCGTCAGGTGTATACGTGCTTAGAGGGGTCGCATTACACCGCACACCGTGTGAACAGCGTAGAAATGTAAACGCACAGGCCGGAATGAGATATTCTGCAACGTGTTGCAGCCAATTGCACGGCGGAGTGGAAAATTACCGCTGCGCAAGTGGCGTATAGTGAGCCGGAGATGGCACGTCTGTGGGGAAAAACATTAAGAGTATTCACCCTCGACGATTGTCTTTAAAGCTACCGTGAAGATAAAATACAACCTTTTTTTTTCTAATCTATCCTCTCGAAACTCACTCAGCTCCATTCCGGCCCTGAAAGACGTATTAAAAAAAAAGATAAAAAATGTTTAGAAACTTTCCAATTCCACGCTACAGAGCGTCGGCAGTGAAAACACTGGAAACACGGAGCCTTCTCGATTATCCATCCCGGACCGCTTGCGGACTGCCAGGACGCGTTCCGGCGCTAGATTTTCCCGTGCATGCCTATGGAACCCCCAGTTCGGAGGCAGTCCGCGGGCCGTCCAGGACTGGCATATCGAGGACGCCCACAGAAAACAGCAGTGGGGCTCTTGGATCATCGGTCCCGGGCTCTTCGCAAACTCCCCGAGGACTAGGAGCAGCCCCGCAATATTCGTTTTTCACATAATTCCTAAGGTGTGGAGAATCCTAGCAAACCACACACTACTCGCGGCGAGTTCGAGAATGTAAATCGAAACCATCCGGTGTTTGTTATCGTTTAATTGGCCCGATCAAGCGGAACTAGAGGCACCACGTATACTGCTCGCAGCCATGTTCCTGGCGGCGGCTTTGGTCTGCGGCCGCAAACCGCACAGAGTGCCTGCGATATCATTAAGGCTGGGAGAGTGAGTAAAGACTTTAGTGTTTACTCACTCTCCCAGCCTTAATGATGAATCACCAATACTTCATCTACTTTTCTCGTTTTGTTTGAAGTTTGCGTGAAAACTGGCATCATTGTCATTGAGACAACGTACTTTTTACAGAACTTATACTTGTATTTTGTCTTGACGATGCTTTTAATGCGAAGCATTTTTTGTTGTTTTCGAGCGAACAGCCGTCCACAGATAGTGATCCCTGGATCCTCACAGTTGCGGAATAGAAATTGCACAGGATAGAACTTGTAGAGCGGGTAGTAGCTTCACCGCCATAGTGGCCCCTGTGCTGTGGTGCACCCTTTACAGGCATATCGGTCATGAATGGCTCTAGATACTGCTAAGCGGGTAAGTAGCCACAGAAAGTTTCGAGTAATCTACGCGTGCAGGCTGCATCAGCAGCTGTGACTATGTCACAGGCCACCCAAGTTTTGTGCTTCACGACATGTCGGGCGCATAACCGGACACTGGGGCTCTTCGATTTTACAGTCTCGGACTCTTGAAAGATTCTGCAAGGAGATAGAATAAATGGTGGTGGTGGTGGTGTTGATTAATGGGTGGATCTAGCCTGGCGTGATATGCCGGCAATTGCTCCCCCGATCAACACCTTCAACTTCTTTATTAGCAAAAAAATATAGAATTGTGGAGTAGTATCCTCCTTTCAGGACACCATTCGTGATGCCAGCTGCGACGGCCCTTTCCACCAACCAAAGCTGGTCGTCTGGACTGGAACTGGGCAGCACGCTCTCCCGCTGCTCATAAAACGGATGAGGAATTCTCCGCGCCATAGGCATATGTGTGAAAAATAAACGGAGTATTGCTTTTCGGGAAGCTCGAGGCAAGTCTGGGACTGATAACAGAAGGGCCCGCTGCCCGTAGTGACTGGTGTCATCGGACACAATGGGGAGCGTGTCCGAGCGCGCAAGCATAAAATGTGCTCCCGGCGGAGAGCGTGCGTCCCTACAGGCACCTTATGCGCGAGCACTGCGTGAATTAGCTTGCTGCAGATGATCCTACGCCTTCATTCGCCGCTTCCATTTGCCAAGGGGCGTGGAAGACGCCAAATATGCGCAGCAGTCCGCAGTGTTTTCAATCGTTTCGTGCGTGCTCTGCCGCACAGGAAAATTGAAATCTTCTCGAGAACGTCGCAAGAGAAAGGGCTGTTACGAATCAGAGGATGATGATGATGGTGATTGCTATTGGTGTCCCCTTCGTAGCGGGGTGATGATATGTCATCTTACCCAAAAGGACGAATATACCTGTTTTGTACAGGCACAAAGAGCTTACTAGGCACAAAATACTTTTTTAGATGCGACGCTGAGAGCATCTCTTGTCGGCGGCCGCTCACCCCCTCTCCTCTCCAATAGCGAACACTCTCTCGCGGGGGGCATTGGATTGGATTAAAGTGGATTGTGTTGCGTCATAGCCGCGGCAGACGCACTGGCGCGGGCGCGTGCCCAGGTGAGAGCGAACACTCTCTCTCAACATCTGCGGGTGTGCGGCCCAGCGCGCTCTCACTCCGCCGGTGGGCGGCGCTGCGCGCGGTGCTGCGCATGTGCAGTGCTCTCTCTCTCCGCGATCTCCTCTCCTTCGGGCGCGCTGCGCATATAACCGGTGTGCCGCTCTCCGGCGGCCTTTCGGTCGACATTGCTCTCCGCTTGCGCTTGAACCCCCCTCACAGCGTCGCATCACACCAGGGTTCCCGCGAGGGGAGGTGGGCGTAATTTTTAAATGCGGAGCATTTCTTAGGCTCGCCTTGTCCTGCGTCGTTGATGGCGGCGCCGTTCACACGCTCACTGCGCATGCGCAACTCTCCTCCTTTGTGGGGATCCGCTTGATCCCCTTTCCTCCTCTCGCGAGCGCGATGTTCGAACGAGCGCGCTTTCCCGCGCACGTGACGTCACCTCGCGGGCCGACGCGCCGGCGGGCATAAGGTCCCTGAAAGAACTAGGCGGGCACCGACTGTCCCGCCGCCGCTGTCGCTCCTCCTCGCCTGGGAACCTGCCTCCTCTCCTCCGCGCTTTATAACCGCGACGCGCACGTTTCGCGGGTCTCTCTGGCTCTCTGGATGGCTCTCTCTCGCTGACTCTCTTTTGCGCTCGGGGATCGCTCTCTGGGCTCGGAAGGAGATGGAGGATAGAGTCTAGGGAACGCGAGGGATCGCGGCTCGTATCGCACCCTCGCCGCCACCCGTCCGGAGCGGGGCCCATGACCCCAATCGGACGCGCGAGGTAGGCTACCCCCACCTCGCCGGCAGCCCCCGTGTCGCCTCAGCCGTCGGGCCCGCTCGAGCCCGGCCTTGAGGCGCGCGTCGGTACAGTGTTCTTAACCCGGCCTTGGCGTTATTATGCACTGTACAACTCGGCCAATAAACCCTCTGGTTCGTCCTGGCCCCTTGGAGCCTGTCGTCGCCTGTGTCGGTGAGTCGAACCCGTCGCGGCGTCTCCCTTGTGGACGCCGCGTACCTCTCTGGGGCATTTTGGATGGGTCAGTTCCGGGCGTAGGGGGAACACCCTGAACCCCACTTAGGCCCACAAGGGACCGTCGAGCTCACATGGCGCTCAACGTCTCTAACGAAGCTAGCCGGGGTGGTTCGCAATCCCGTAGCTAGACCCATTATGCCCACACCTTACACCCACAGCTCCGCGATACTACACCATAAAAAAAAGAAATAGTTCGCGGCGCCCGGTTTCGATCCCACGACTCTCTGGCCGCAACGGGAGGTACGCGGTGCCCTTCCCACTACGCTACAAATCCGGGGCAGGAGCAAGTGCTACGAACGCGCCTTATGTCCTTGACTCATTCAAACTACCTCAAGAAGCTACTGATACAACGAAGGCACGCGAAGCTGAGCGTCAACGGAAACGACGAACTTAAAACTTTAGAGGGGGATGCTGAATTTCCCGTGGGAAAGCTGTGGCGGGAAGCGCCACGCGCCTTGCAGCTCAACCAGCCCCGTCCGCAGCGCCTCTGATGCTGATTGTGGCAGGATGCCCCTAGGGATTGGCCAACCAAAGAATCCATCACGAGATAGGTTCGCGTTCAACCACCGTTGTCATCTTCCCGTAGGGGAACCGCCGAAGAAGAAGAACGAGAAGACAAAGCTGCGAAAAGGAGGGCGTGTACATTGCTCTCAGCCGGTGCACCAATGTCAACAACCTTTACCTCACCAAAGCTGACGGAGACTACCGATTCTACCACAGAGACAACATCGACAAGAACATGATGGACGAGTTTCGGCGCCTCGAGAACCACCGCCTACTCATCGTAACACAACAGCACTTGCGTGCCTTTGCCACCGGTGTGGACCCGGACGCGGAATTCCCTCTGGCGCTAGTAAAAACCAGATCACTCAACATAACGGCAACACAATGGAACCACACGGAACCGCCACGATGCGAAGCCGAATATTTCCCACAGCGGGCCGCAGCGCTTCGGGCTTTGTGCCGAACTCCTCGGCTGTGTGGCGAAGCCTCCACTACGTGCGCTTTTCGAGCAGGCCTTCCTGTCGGTGACTCACGCATGCAGCCGACGGATCCAAACACGCCGCTACATGTCTGGGAAAGTCCGGATCGCTGTCGTCTCTCTCTCTGCGTGATTCAAACTTCGGCGGTGGCAGACGAGACATGCAGAGACTTGTCCGAAGGACGCGGAAGCCGTTGTGGAGACCTCTCTCCCCTCTTTGGAACTCAGCGTGCACCGCTACTACCGACCGCTCACGAACTCTGGAAAGAGCGCTGTGTGTCTGTACTGTCGGGTCGTGTGCACAATCTAGAGGGAACGCTTGTTTGACCGTTAGCACTTTGGGTACAAATAAGACCCCCCCCCAAGCGCTGTAGTTCATTCCTGTTTGAGCAGTGAATCAATGCTGTCACTCTGCTCGAGTCCTGTCCTGTAACCTCGCCCGTCGGGGCATTGTTCTCGCCTGGCTTCAGCTCATCTCTCGACATGGAAGTTAAGTTTGCCTTCGGCTTCTGGTCTTCTTCAAGGCAGCAACATTGGCTGGCCGCTCGCTTCAACACGCTACCACACGCATGTCGGAGGCGACGGAGCTCGGCTCGGGTATGCCTTCCCGTACGCAACAGGGCGTAGAGTGGGAGGCGGCTGTTCGCATAGCACGGTGCTCACGGCCAAAGCCAGCAATTTGCTCACTTTAAATCACGAGCCTGGTCGCCTAATACCAAGATGCCCAAGGAAGCTAGAGGATCCGATGTGGGAACTACGAGAGAATTAGCCCATAACCTCAAAGTGTGTGGCAAAAGATGGAGCGCCGGCCGGCTCCAGAAACGCGGAGTCAGATGCTCTGGAACGTGAGGTACATATTTATGAACAGACGGGCTTTTGTGCTCGAGAACGATATTACCCGCCCCACCAAAAGCAATGGCCCCTGCATGACTGGACGAGTGTGGCCGACAGATAATTAAGCACCGCCACGGCTCATTTCTCGAAGTGCTAATGAGCCAGTTCAAGGGACTTTGCACATGCAGAGCATGGTGTTCAAGGCACCTGCCCTGTACACGTTGCAATGAAGTTTGCATACCTTGCATTTTAAAATGAACCAGTGTCAAAGGGGCCTAAAACTGACTCAAATGCTTTCTACAAACAGCTATAGTAGTCATAAAATAATTGGCCGACACCACGTTTTGCCAGTGTCTGCAGAAGTCAGGTGCAGCAACTATAAAGGACAACGGTTAAATAAGGAAATCGTGCGCACCTCGCGCAAACTGAAGAAGACAAGAAAACAATTTAAACGATCATCAACAACGTCTAATAGCAACAAAATTTGTAGGCCTCCGCATGCTTTTAAACGAGAGTATTAAGAAAGCCAAACAACACTATCAACGGGTCACACTACCAGAATTTTTAACTTCCTCCCCTGCGAAGTTTTGGCGGCATTTTTCAAGAAAACAAAGGGCTGTGCCAAATCTTTGAGTGAACAATGTTCCAGTCAGTGATAGGCAGCGCATTTGTGAAACCTTGAATGATTACTTCTGTACAGTGTTCACCATTGACGATAATGTTGCACCGATATTTCGTCCCTCTGTTGTTGCCCCACCTATCAATGATGTGTACATTCATGAAGAAGGCGTCTTTACACTTCTTGTTAACTTGGACCTAAATAGGATGTCTGGAATTGACGCAATTCCTAATGCATTTCTGGTCAGGTATGCCGAGTGGTGCTCTAATTATGTTTAATTTTTAATAAATCTATTTCATGCGTGAAACTGCCAAAGGACTGAAAGTATGCAAAAATCACCCTTATTCCTAAAAAACAAAATGAATCCCTACCCAGTTCCTACCGGCCTATATCATTGCTGTGTACTTGTGCCAAAGTACTATATTAGAGCATATTATTTTCAAGCACATCACTGGTTACCTTGAACACAATAGTATGCTTGACAATCGACAGCATGGTTTCCGCAAGAACTTTTCCATGGTAACACAGCTGCTGGACACCGTTCATGACCTCGCATCATCCATAGACAGGCAATGGCAAGTTGATATCATTTACCTAGATTTTGAAAAGGCATTTGATTGTGTTTCGCATCCTAAACTTCTTTTGAAATTAAAACCCATTTTACAAAACAATTCATTACTTTCGTGGTTAGAAGCATATCTTTCATGTCAGGAACAAGGCGTTTATATTGACGACGTGAATTCCAAATCTGCAGTAGTTCAATCTGGAGTCCCTCAAGGATCCGTGTTAGGGCCTGTTTTGTTTCTAGTTTTCATTAATGATATCGCTTGCAACATACCAATAAAAGTTGAGTTATTTGCCAATGATTGTGTGCTATACCAAGAAATCGAATCTGCCAACAGTCAAGACACTTTATACATGTCACTGAACAATATACAGGAATGGTGCCTGAAGTGGTAAATGACTATTAGTCTAAAAAAAAACTGTTTCAATGACTATAACCCGTACAAAACATCCATTGGATTTTCGATATCATGTCGGTAATTGTTTTTTAGACTTAGTGTCCAGTTACAAATATTTAGGTGTTGTTTTCACTTCTGATTTACAGTGGAATGAGCATACGGCGTACATTACAAATAAGGCAATGAAAAAGCTCGGCTATTTGAGATGAACATTAGGAATTCAACGAAGGAAGTGAAGTTAGTAGCCTACAAAACTTACATTAGACCCATACTAGAATATGCCGTGCCTGTACGGGACCGACCCGTATACGCGAACGAACATTGACAAACTAGAAAGAGTACAGAGAAAAGCCGTCAGATTTATTTTTAATTCTTATAGCTGGCGCATATCCCCATCGAGCCTCCTTCAGGCCACAAACTTAGAGAAATTAGAAATGCGACGTCACTGCGACAGGCTAAAGTTATTCTATTTAATATAGTACCATGATAAACTTGGCATAGACAAGGCTAACTACCTCACAATGATTGATCACCGCCCGACGCGTTCATATCACGCGATAAAAGTTACATTTTTCTTGTCGCAGAAACGTATTTAAGTATTCCTTCTTTCCTCAAACAGTCGCTAGTAGGAATTCCCTACCTCAGAGTACGGTCTAATGCCCTACTGTGGAAATATTCATGAGAAACCTCTCAATTTAAGTTGCTGTCTCATTGCTATTGTTTAAGTTCTTCCTTAAGGGCATATTTTATGCTGCTGAGTGCTAATTGCTGCATCTGATTTTCATGTTCTTTGTGCCGTAGTGATTTGTTGTCTGCAAACTATGCCTTTCAAAACTGTCGTGCGCGTATCGTGTTCTCTTTTATGTGAACAGTGTTGCCGTTTTTTCCCCCTCAGCGATGTGTAAACATTTGCCTCAGAGTACATTTTTTGTTTTTTAAAATTTATTCCTTGTGTGGCAATTTTCGTCTTAGTGCCGTGGTTTCCTAACTGCAAAGAGTTGCAATCTGCCCAATTTTCTGCAGTGGCACGTTAAAGTGTCATGCGCGTAAAATCCTGTGCAGGTATGCACTTTCTTTGTTGAGTCTTTCCTTTTCTTTGACAAATATTGTCAATGTATTTTTTATATGTTGTATTTATATGCATCCAGTTAACTTATTGCGTCGTTCGGAATGTAAACTTGTATTCCCACTCCTGCCTAAGGCCTGGCACTCAGGCTGGCAGTATTCAATAAATAAATAAATAAATAAATAACGCACTTCTGGTGATCCTCTGCCAAATTCTACAGCGCAGCTGTTAGTTGCAAGGAAAATCACAGTGTACCTCGCTCGCTCGGTACCGACTCGTTATCATTGTGGAGGATGGGAAGTTTCAGCTCGGGTTTTATAAATATAAAATGCTTTTGCCAGCTTTGCCAGTTCCAGGAATCAAATGAGGTCGTACTGCTTCCAAAGCAAGCACTGTACTCCCGATGAGAAGGTATGGCCTATTAAAAGATCAAGGAGGCAGACCAGAAATCAATTGTGGGTACATTTCTAAGAAAAATGCTAAGACAATCTGCAATGGTAAGAAATCTTCCATTGCTGCCCTAAACTCGTGCTCACGGTACATGAAACATAGCCATGACGTGGGGGGGTACTGCTTGAAATGGCTTGACAAATCTTAGATCAGGAAGGTCACCACCCAAGGGCCATAGCCAAATGGCACATGTTCACGCTCTGAACTAACTAATAGCTAGACTATGCATGCCACATGCTATGAATGCAAACTTGTTCGCATCTCAATTAGAAGATTCATTTTTGCAAGTCATGCACTTGACGACCTTCCCAAAGAAAGGTTAACTGCTACGTCTGTGTAGCTTGCCGCAGCCTCACAATACAGAAGGTGCGTTGCACTGTGAAACGACGCTTCGGTGTCAATTATTAGGCAAGCCAAAATTGCCCACAGCTGAGCTGAAATTGCAACACACCTGCGATTGTCTGCTAGCTGTTACAGTGAAAGTGCAGTATGGCCCACGTCTTCGTTTAAAAGGCTTATGGTACCGAGGGCTTTTACCATTCATTAGCAAGACAAAAATTACTGAAAAATAAAACTTCGTGCACAACAGATTGCCCTAGGGCCAGACTGAAGTCTGAAAGCCTTCCCTAAAGCAAGCTTCAAAGGTGACTTATTTCTTTTGCAGATGAAGCCAAATTTAAATTTATCAAAACAGAGGGTGCTGAAGCTGTGAAATATAGCGATATCTTTTGAGTATGAATTATTAGCGAGCACCGTGACGCATAAAAAGAGTTTAGTGCTTCGGAATGTGGCAAAGAAAAATGTGCAACATATTTTGCCATTTTTATTTCTTGTCTAAAATGTGCAATTTAGGAATTTTCAGCAGTTCCAAGCTGAAGCGTGCCAAAGTACTGCAGGTTAGGGAAGACACACCGAAAAGTTACCTTTTTAGTAGTAGAAAAACAAAGGTTACAGATGGTGGAAAGAACAAGACCAGTGCTTACACCGTGCCAGTTAAACTGGGCATGGCATGACCACTCATGAATGGCTTTGCACACAACCAGGCAAGTGACAAAAAAACTGAAACACTGTGCGAAGTTTCTGTGGCTGGTCACATTTCTCGAAAGCCCAAGTCGAGGCAATCCAACATAAAAACAGACAAGTCTTTTTTTTTTTTTTTTTTTGGCAGAGGGAATTTATAATAGGAGTTTTTTTCCACACAGCTAAACAACAATTGCCTACTGGACTTGTTTCAGACCTGGAAATGTTTAATTGTGCACAGGGTACTCAGTCACTTAGCTAGTACAACATCACAAGACAACAGTACAGGGTGCATACTATCTGTTTGAACATAAAGTGCTCATAACTTGTGGCCAGACAATTGTAAATTTAGGGTCAACTGCCTACTGCAGTGGGGAAAGAAAAAGAAAAAAGCCTGCATGCAGTTCTGTTAGCACAGATTGTACGTCAGCTGTATTTTCCTCCCATCACAACTGGTTACAATAGTTTAATTCGCATCATGGCAAAGTGTAGACTATGTGACTCAAGTAACTTGGCACTGTTTAACACCTGAACAACAAAGCTCGTATATTAAACAAAAACTCAAATTGGCCGCTCAGCACCTTCATCCCTGCTGATAAATCACTGCTAGCCAGTTACAGCAGTTTCAGAAGTGAACTACATCACATACTTCAGACAGTTATCACAGAACAGGAAAACATCTCTTGCAAAAGCTTTCGGTGGCTGATAAGCATATGCAAAGCAGTTAGGTGTAGTGTCGTATGACAATTCCAGGAGGTCTGTGAAATGCATGAATAACGCCAGAGGCTAAACCTGAGATGCCCCCACTCGTAGATTTTGCCCACAGAAGTTTACTTCCTATGATAACTGTGTGAGTGTTGTCTTACATTCTCCACTCAAACGACTGAGCCGTGTTCACTCTGCAATTAAAATGACATCGAAGGATGCCTCTGCGTCTTTTACCTTTGCCAACACCAAGAATACATACATTGTACAACAGGAGTTAGAAGAATTCAACACCAATTTGTGTACTCACTTCAACAAAGCACTTTTTCTACCTCTTTGCACAGCGAAGCCAGACTACCAAACTGAGTTAAAATGAATAGAAAGAACGCTGGAGTTTTAGACAACCAGTTCTTATTCCAATTGGCTTAGGTTTTAGTTTCCACTTGACATAAAGGAGTAGTGTTGCTGTATAACTTTCACCGGTTCTGAATGAGAGATGTTTAGCCGTGGAAATGCCGGTTGAAACGCACACATGCACACACACATGGCTGGACGTGGCCGCCAACCAGGGCTACCTTCCTTGACACAGAAATGCAAACACTCTCCTTGCCGCCCCTGCGCAGGAGCCGGTCTGCGTCAGCCAACCAATGACACTTCACGCTGCAACATCGACTATAAATAAGAAGTCCCACATGACGAAGAGGATTGGTGTGGTGGTTGTTGACTTGTCAGAGCACACCCACATGAAACAAAAAGTGCCCAAAATGTGCTCAAGCTGGGCTTGTGCCCCATCAGAAGCAGCGCGTGCCCGCGGTCAGGCCCCGGGAGCCGTCGCCCGTGCGTTCCATGCGTCGCTCCACCACGTGCGAGGGCACCTCCTTGCGGTCGTACACCTGGCCGAGCCAGGCAAAGAAGTCGATGAACCACGTGGTGGTGTTGATGCGGCAGCCCAGCTCGCTGGTGCGGTAGTCGTACGGGAACGTGTGGTGGTAGTTGTGGAAGCCCTCGCCGTGGGCCCCGACAATGGTCACCAGGTTCTGCCTCGGGCTGATGTGGCGGTCGTACGGCCGGTTGCCCCAAATGTGCGCCGCGCTGTTCACCAGCCAGGTCATGTTGAGCGTGAAGCAGTAGCGAGTCAAGGAGCAGATCAGGAACGAATGCCACAGCGTTTCCCCCCACAGCCACCAGGGCAGCACAGCAGGAAGGATGAAGCAGATGGTAATCATCAGAGGCAGGTAGTACCTGCGCAAGAGGCACGCGCAACCCAACTTAAAAAACAAAACAAATAGAACCGTCAGAAATGACTGCCCAGCAGGGCTGTCAATGTTATGTTACTCCTAAACTGTCCAATCAAGTGTGCCTAATAGCTAAGGTATTGTGTTTGAGGCAAAGTGCTCCCAATTTATATTCAACACATTTTTGCACACGAGTAAGGGTGAGACGTACTGCCTGCCATTGCTATAGCTCATCTCGGCACATTCTCAGTGCACAGCGTTTGGTTAGAGTGTGATATTGCAGAACTGCAACACCCGAGATTGCCTCGCCTTACGCGCTCCTACACATTCAAAGCACCAGGAATGCACCTAAAATGGCTAGTGCCATCTACCGGGCGTAGCTGCGCATACCTCCTCTGGAAGCGGACAATAGGGTCAGCCAGCACGTCGCTCATGTCGATGCCTTTGCCCTTTTCGCGCACGTCGGGGTGCTTGCGCACCAGGAGCCAGCCCACGTGCGAGAAGAAGAAGCCCCGCGTCGCATCGTGTGGGTCAGCAGTTGTTTCAGAATACTTGTGGTGCATCCGGTGATCCCTGGCCCAGTCGTAGATGTCATTCTGAAACCAGAGTGCCTGGTCAGCCGAGGCAACACATCCGCGCTAGGCTATGCTGCTTGTTTCACAGACATGACTTCCTTCCTTTTGACAGCACTACAGCTTAAACAACCCTGTAACACTTTCCTTTTAAATACTCTGCAGGCTCCACGTCTCTTCTTCGTGTCATGCAGAGGTAGACACAAACAGAATGACTATGGCCGGTGCAGATATTAAAAAACGTTACTAAATTTTCAGGTCTAAAAATGCAAGCAAACAGAGCACCGCTCTCCTCTCGACAATCCAATGGTTGCAACGCCCCAATGACGTGATGCAGAGGGACCAGTGACAATGGTGAAAAATGTGATGTTCCAAAAATTCTAAAACAATGGTGGCCTGGCCTGGGAAATCCCCTTCTGCCCTTGCGCTACAACTCACCAGCATCCACAGAATGTATAAAGCACATTCACTGGCGAAATTCTCACAGCACAGCACCATAATACACCATGTGGAAAGAATAAGCAATCAGTGCAAACAAGCACTCGAAGCAGGAGAGTAATGTCTGCACTCTGTAACTATTTCTACTTTATTTGTTCTTTTGTGTGTCTATAGTAAAGTTAATGTGCCTACCACAAAAAAATAAAAAGTAAATAAAAATATTATTTTAGGCTTATTTAGTTAATAAACGGCACATAGCATGCCCAGCCAATCATGGGACACTATGCTGTGTTGTCATATATTGAGGCCTCGCATCACAATGGGCAACACAGTCAGTGCCACATTGGCTTGTATATTTAGATCTGAAAAATTGAACAACATTCCTATTTCTTTACTCTCCTCGGTCACTCTTTTTGCGTCGATCTCTGCGTGACACGAAGAACAGATGTAGCACCCAAAAACTAGTTGAATAATAATAATAATAAAAAAAAAGCATCGCAAGGGTGCTTTAATGGAAGTAGCAGAATGTGTTTTGGGCAGGTGCACCGTTCAGGCCATACCAATTTCTGCTTTGCATTCGTTCACACCAAAGGATTGGAACCAATGACTTGCTTGTACCATATGTAGTTTTACATGCATGCCCTTCTTCCAATGCCTCGCTTATTTTCTTCAGCATGTTTGCCACGACCTCACCTGGAATGCCATGGTCTGGAAAATCATCAGCATAATACGGTAGGGTGTCTTGGCCTTGTATGATCGGTGAGCCCACAAGCGGTGAGAGCCAGCTGTTACGCCAATTCCAGACACCGTGTAGAACAGGTATGCTGGAAAATAGGCACACACACAGATGCTTTATAGTAACGTACTCAAATAAGGCAGCGTACCACTACTGCTCTTGAAACTGCCACCCTGCTATGAAAAAGATTATGCACTGTCCTAGCTGCTCAACAGACAGCCCATTTCCTTCTAGGTTTCTTATTTTTTTTTTAATACGAAAATACAGTGCAGGCCATATATAATGCAATCGCAAAAAGTGCTAGACTGGATATAATTCAGGTTTTAGTAACCCCCGAGGTTTGCCTTCCGCAGAGCTCTATGTAAAGCACACTTACCCAGAGCACGACACTGGTTAGTAAACATTACAAAACACAATGCCTCCCTACCACAGATTCCAGTCGTGTTTCAGCTTCGATTTCAGCCAAGTGTTTTTCCTTGGTGTTTTCCTTCAGCAAAAGTGCAGCACACTATATAGTCACATGCGTCAGCATGGGTGACGTGACTGGCTGCTGTCGGTGCGTCCAGGCAGCAGCCAGCACGAGATGTGACATGCTGCATTTTGCACCGATGACGACAGTTTCGTCACCCAGAATGCGCTTCATCCACACCTCGACACTGTGACTGCAGCAGAGTGTGGCTAGCTCGCTGTTTTGTGTCATGCAGGAAACTGAATTGGTGCATACGTCGAGGCAGTGCGGTAGGGCACGCTACGTCGAATGTGTTGAAGTATAAAGGGGTTGGTTTTCGTGCCAATGTGACATGACGAACCTGATGTTGCCGATATCAACCGCCGCTCTCTGGTGCACGCGCTGGGCTATAAAGGGGCCTTAATATGTTAATACGCCATAGTGTGAGCTCCCTCTTCATATGCGTGATGCATGCGCTGCTGTGTATCTGTGCCAGGTGCAATACAGTCTTTCTCATCGCTGAGTAAGATAACGCCATCCCGTTCAACGCTTAAACGGCTCAAGCGTCCTTCATTAAGTGCATTTTTAAGTTTCTAACAGAGGCCCAAATTTTTGCACCTCATTTCATATCATGCATAGTTACAACCTGGCTCAATATCAATTACACTTTTGTGTAGTCACCGCACCACCTTTATAAAAAATTTTTTTTGGCACTCTTTGCCCTTTGCTAGCCTTGCACCATTAAACTGCCAATCATCATCATCATTTTTGCTTCAGTCCTGGGTTCTCAGGGGGCTTTGTCCGCTTGCCGCTTAAGATGATTCGCCCTGCAATCAGCTTCTGCCTAAGGCTTTCGAATGGCTTCAATCCATCCCCTAAGTGTTGCATCGCTGTTCATTTCTGCCTGTCTGTTCACTTGCTTGGCTGCGTTCTTCTTCTTCCGGTACTTCATGTGCGGTGTACTGGCATGGATGGCCCCCTTCCTCTACTGCAGAGTTTAGGCTCGTGCTATGGAACGCCTTCTCAAAATGGAATGCTTCAAAGGCACGTTAAGAGCAGTTTCACTGTTATGGATACTGACGACAGATTTTTCACTCATTGGGAAATTTATTGCTTCCACAAGAGAAAGCTGAGGGATGGTGGGCTCTCTTCTTCGCCACCCTAGATTATCTGTCAGGGGGAGATCATTTGCACCACAGCAAACACCTCAGGTCAGCCACTGTACCTACGGAAGTCCTGTCTAAACGCTTTCACGAAATTCTTTCTCGGCACAAAAGCAGTTCCAAAACCCACCCTCGGAAAGCTCCAGAAAAATGCAGCAGGGTGCACTCATCTAATTGTAATCCTTCAAAATGTTATTCTCCTGACTTGTAGAAGCCACCAGAAATCCTCTCTGTCATGTGGTCACTGCTGACTAATCCGTGTTAATGCTACTGTGCCTCCGTC
Source organism: Haemaphysalis longicornis (assembly GCF_048455015.1). Classification (NCBI taxonomy): domain Eukaryota; kingdom Metazoa; phylum Arthropoda; class Arachnida; order Ixodida; family Ixodidae; genus Haemaphysalis; species Haemaphysalis longicornis. The sequence continues at coordinate 292,211,153 of NW_027526203.1, read as the reverse complement.
ATAAAAATAAATAAACTTTAATTCTGCCCCGTCTGTCTCCATGTGCAATTATTTTCTGTGGGGGTAATCTGTTACAACCTGTGCACGAACACGAGTTTAAGTACTAATAGGAGCGTAATTTGATTATCAGATTCACAGTTCTCATGTTCCTCTTAAAGTTGCAAATTTACAACATTGCAAAATTTCCAAAAATTATGGGTGTGAAAACAAATGGTTTTAAAATACCAGGCAAGCTCACACATGAATTTAAGAATGCACCCTTTATTTAGCCAAAGTGAGTTAAACCACTAATTAGTTCAAAAAATGTTCATGATTAAAGCTTAAATTAATTAATTGGGAGGTTAATCAATGAATTCTCCCAACAGAAGACACAACTGAACTACTACTAGTTTTTTTCTTCTTTTACAAAGATGTTTGACAAGGACAGACTTCGCTGAAATTCTTAAAGCATTCATTATATATTACAGTTTTCAATTCATTACAATAATTGAATTTTCATTTCACTGAGCTCAGCTCGGCTGCAGCTCAGCTGCACTTCGCAACCATCTGTCGTGTGCCAAACTTTCCAATGCCAAAGAGCACATGTGAGCTGGGACCGGCTATAAGGTTGCCACCTTTCCCTTACAAAAAAAAAAAAAAAAGGGGGGGGGGGGGGGGGGGCTTTTAGGGGAGGGGGCGACGTGGTATATAGAAGGTTGAATTTCTGTTGGAAAAAAGGCATTTTTACATGCAATGCCATTTATTGTAGCGCTTTCGAAGAGAGAAATCAACATAATGCTTGTACTGAAAGTGATTGAGACTGTTATTGCTCTGAATGTGCTGCACTGAAAAGTAACCGTCCTTGCTGACCGCGGTGGCGGCATTTAGTTGCGTTGCTCCTCCCCTTGGTCGCCCTCTATCTCAGGGAGTGCACTCGCCCATGTTTTTTCTCTGCTCGCATGTCTTTGCGCGGTCTGTCGACACATTTATCGTCGCAGTTGGTGAAGTAACGCCTATAAAAGGCCGAAACAGAAATAATCGCGGCACAATGGCCAGAAAACCGAGCAATGACGACCGGTTTTATGTACGGACCAGCAACCGGCCCGCTGTCTAAAAAACCGGTCGGGCCGGTCCAAAATCGGGCAGGTGGCAACCCTAACCAGCTAGAACAAGCTGGTTGACGGTTAAATTTCCAGCTAGGAACAGTTCGTCCCATCTGGGCTCAGCTCACACTTGCTCCTGGGTGTTGTCTACACGACACTCTATGCAGACTGCAACTCCCAGGTACATTGGATGAACAAACAGCCCACACATAAGGTCGATGGGATGGCGGAATGGTGTGACCCTTGCATTGTTTTCCTGCAGTGCTTACTGCATGAAAACATGCCCTTATGGTGCATTGTCCAAAGGCAAGGTGCGTATGCGACTGACTGAGATGAGGCAACAGCTTTGACCACTAAATGCAACTTATCTTGTTCCTGGCTTTGTGAGTAACAAATTGAAACACATCACCCACAAGTACGAAGAAGCCTTCCCCATGAGGAAGCTTCCACACGAAGCCTTCCTCACCAGACAAGAGGGGGGACGGGACACACAGGCGCTGACACTCAACTGAGGTTTATTGCACTGACGTCTGGAATATAAATACGGGAGATATCAAAGCAACAAAACAAGGGAAAGGAAACATAAGTGATAACACAACAGCGAAACTGGTCATGACAACACTGCCCCTGCACGCTTACAAACTGTCAGAATAGGTGATTTCTCTTGCCGGTAGTGTTACGGAAGGGAAGGTTACACATTTTTATTCTTTGCCATTTTCCTTTTTTTTCTGGCGGACTACCAGCAAACGAAATCACCTATACTGACAGTTTGTAAGCAATGCTGTCATGACCAGCTTCACTGTTTTGTTATCGCTTATGTTTCCTTTCCCTTGTTTTGTTGCTTTGATATCTGCTGTATTTATACGCCAGACGTCAAAGCAACAGACTTCAGTTGAGTGTCAGCGCCTGCGTATCCTGTCCTGCTTTCATCCTTGTCTTTTGCACTGTAAATTCAAGAATATGGAAAACCAACTTGCCCGAATATGTACAATGAGATGACATTTTACACAGTAAGCTACACAATCATCTGCTTATAATTACTGTTCCAGAAGGGATTTAGGGATTTCCAATGCTCTTGAAGTCAATGAAAAAGTAAACATAGCACTGTCTTTTTCTTTATGTTCAACCCTTACCAGTTCAAATGAACGCAAGAAAGCAACAGGCAAGCTAATAAACCCACCCCACTGAGGGAGACATACTGAAAGGGTCTTCTCCTGCGCTCTAAGGAAGAAAAAAAAAAGGAGAAAAAAACTGTGAAAGATGAGAAAATGAAAAAAAAAAAAAAAAAAACGCACATTTTCTTTTTTTATTGCAAATGTTATAAAAAAGTCATAACATACGTGGCACCCAGATTTCCCCAGCCGTAACCAGGCCCATATATGCCAGGACTGCTGCTAGATTGTCCACTACAGCCATACTTCCACTTACTTGAGGGGGCGGTTACTGTTAATACTCTGGACACAATCAGCAGCTGGTCACACTACATATCTTCCATTACAAATAAATTCAACTCAGGCACACGATCGTATGTTACACATATAAAAAAGAATATTGTTTCAGCCTTGTCAAAACAAATTTAAGTATGACATAGTTATTGACTGGTCGTAAGTTAAAGAGTGTGCTTAATTCGCCATGTCTACTATCGCCTACTGCACGGATCATTGGCTACTGAAATTGTTGAGGGAAGGGCATAGAGCATTATACTGCAAATATGCCAGTGGGGAATCTGGACCTAGTGTCTAGGGCAGCCGCGCATCAACCAGGAAGATAGCATAGGAACACCAGGATGCTCCATTCCTACTTGGCTCAGCTCACGGACAAGCTTAAAAGAGGTCTATGGCTGCACTGCAGTATTGTGGCTAAAAGATTACTAAAAGTTGTTTTATCACCATAAAAGTATTGCTAATGAAGGACTTGTCAGCCAGGAATTTTTTAAAAGCTATACAAGTAAGAATATGATTGATTTTTGATTGATTATGACGTTTAACATGCCAACACTACACAGGCAATAGGCGCGCTGTAGTGGAGGGCTCCGGATTGATTTTGACCCCCTAGGGATCTTTAACACGCTCCGAAATCTCGAACACATGGACATTTTCACTTTTTGCCTCCATAAGAAAAGGGAAGAAGTAAGAATATTGTTGCCCATGTTGCCGCTTCCATCGTCTGCTAAGTCTGGTGCTGTCTCCCTTTCTGCCTTGTCAAGGTGGCAGCTTTCACAATGACTCCCCACAGTACTGCTTACCTGTCTCGCACGATTAGGTTGCCTGATTTGAACAATAAAATATGAGCCCAGAAATAGCACCACAATGCATCAGAAATAAGTAAACAATTCTTTCTCGTCAAAGCAGCACATCAGAAACAGTGTATTCCCAATGAGCAATATATGAACAACAGATGTGGACAGAATTGAGCGCAAACGATATCCACAAAAAGCCAAGTCACAGGCCTGGCTTTGTAAGAATGGTACCCTTTCCGTAATGGCGCACAACAGCAGTGCTAGATTTCCCTGTAGTGTATGTTAACATAACACTGAATGAATTTGGCAGCGCTTTTTTGCCCCTTTGTTACTGGCACTTTATTTATTCCCATTTCTTTCTGAAATAAACGTTACTAAAGATTTGCTTCGAAATAACCAGTGGCCCAGTCAGAAGTGCCCATGATGGCCTCCCAATAGTGTATGCAGCATTTAATTCCGAGGAAAGCAGAAACAAAGAGAGAGAGAGAAAAAAACAATTACATGGGAATAAAAAGAATTCAAAGTTACAAACCCAAAACTTTGCGATCAAGTGGGCATAATCTACAGAACATGTCAATTGTATTGTTTTCTTCGTTTTTTTCTTTATTAAGGGGCACTGCAAAGTGGCCGACTGTCATAGCATCTAAACAGTGTATGCTTGGTGCACTCATTGTGACAGAAAAAGAATGATTGGAAGTCAATCTTTGATGATATGCAAAGTCAGTGCCCCCCCCCTCTATGACCCGCGCACATTGGTGACTGCCCAGATTTCAATTCTCACAACTGACTACCTCACCTCCTTTTGACATTTTCTTCCCTCATTCCTTATTTTTTTATAGACAGGCAGAAACTAAGCTTTCCTGCAAGAGTTTCCCAACAAAATTTACTGCACAAAAATAAATTTGGTAAGGCTTAAACTCCTTCCGTGTAGGAATGTGAAAGCAGCTAAACTGTTTTGGAGTAACGTTGCTGTATGCATTTGCTGCACAGGGGCTTCTCCGGGGGAAGCTGCTACAGTGTCATGAGCATTCATCGTGTTTTAGCCCGGGCACATGGCAAGCAGCATGCACACCTGGCGTGGAGCTTAAAGGGGTAATGAAAACAAAATACAAGTTTCTTTTATTTGAGAGATTTTGTTTTCTACAGTGTCCCCAGAGCTTGTCCAGAAGCAAACTATGCTTTATTAAGTGCAAAATTAATCAATTCAAGCTAAAATTTTGATTCTCACACCAAAACGTGTGTTTGAATGACGTTTGCAATGGCATCATAAGAACAGGTCTTTCGGCTAAACTTGGTGTGGAGGGCAGACTTGCTTACTGTTAGTCAACATAGATGGCGCCACCATACCGCAGTTGGCCATTTTCTGCCATTGCTATGTTTTTGACCGTATTTGTACCTGGCTTGTTTTTGTTCAGGGAGAAAATAATTGTTTTGTGAAACATGGTGCTCGCTCGACAAATATGGTCCCGTAAGACGCAGTCGCTTACACCAATAGGCCAGTGTCATCTGCGACAACCCCAAAGCACCGCAGGGCTGTGCAGCTAAAACAAGCATAGTGCGCACAGTAGCAACAGCAGTACGCATCAGTACTTCTATGTTTACGTGCGCCTTCATAACTTCCACTGTTTGTCCCACCATTCTTGCTGCAATAAAAAGAATGTGCCTTTAAATTTAAGTGCAAATAGCTCGTTCGGCAAGCTTAGAAGCTCTGCCTAATCTGAGTTTGCTTTTGCCGGCCTCAGCCAATCGTAGAGTTGGCGCGTATAACGTGTTCTGTTGTGGGAAATGAGCTGGCAGATTGCATGGCCACTCCCTCTTTTCCTAATTATACAGCTTATTTGAGCGAAGTTTACGTTAAAAGTAGTGTCAGCATGAGTCTAACGAGGCAATCTTTCAAATGAACCAAACTTGTATTTTGTCTTCATGGCCCCTTTAAATCTGCCATTTCTCGAAGTCCAGTATAACTGGATCAAACCAGTCTAATCAGAAGTGCTACCGAGGACCTTCCTTTGCTCAGCAGGCAAGTCCTACTGGACGACTGCTGCCACCCTCTCTGCTCCACCACACGGTACCATGCATGCCCAGGCGTTGCCTAGCAACGGAAGAGCACGGTACTTTACTTTGAGTCCTATTTCTGGAGTGCAGCGCGTGCTTGATGACATATTTACATCACCATATATCGATCACGCCACCGCATTTTCTCGTAATAGCACTTTCCCTAAACACACACACAAAAAACTAAGAAATCTCAGCTAGCCCGTGATGGCGCGCAGCCAAGCTGCGCTGCAGCACGTGCGAGCACGACGCGTCTTACCTGCGAACACAGTCTTCCACTGTACGGCGCAAAAGAGCACGTAGAAGCCGTAGATGGAGATCAGATGCAGGCTTCCCATGAGAATCACGTTACGCCACACTATCTCCATCTTGTACGGCTTTGGGGCAGTCCGCTGCTCCGTCACGGTCTCCGTCACGGTCGACATTGCTTCGTTCTGCACACAACACGGTGGGACTCGGTTACGCGAGTTACCAAAGCGCAAAAAAGATACAAAAGGAAAACATTCGGCAGCGCTAGTATCGATCAAGGTCACGGTGAGCACACAACCAAGCGAGTATCCGCAGTCCGTTTCTGCTGACACCTCTACCGACAAGAAACGTAACGAGTACTCTTGACAGCAAGTGCGTGCTGCCGATCACGGTCCTGTCGCCTTGTGGGAAAGCGATCGCACCGGTTTCTGGGCAGTGCCAGCCCATCCCACAGCAGCGGTCCCGCTGGACATGTGCGGACGCTCGTGCCGTGCGCCCAAAGTACATATTTTCGAGATAAATGGTTAAGTGAACAAAGAAAAAAAAGAAAGAAAGAACACAAATTAACAGAACAGCACCTGTACTGTAGTTTCTTCTGTTCTGTTAATTTGCGCTTTTTAACTTCTTGACAGTTCGAATGGACGTTTGACATTTCCTTGCCCACTAGCTTCGTTACATGCAAATAACGGTAAACATACGGTGGTGCACACATAAAAGTAAGCAGAGCAGCCTTACGGCTTGCTCACGCCGGTGCACGCTGTTCAAGCAAGGGCCGTCTATACAGACCTCGCGTAACTGGAAAGCACAGCGTGTAGTAAATTTACAAATAAATCGCAAAGAAAGCCAGAAAAAAGGTATGGACATCAATCGCCAACCGGCGGCAGACGAAAAGAGAAAACTCGAGCGTCAGGTTCCAGCGAAGTGGCTACAGCAGCACCGGCACATCCATTGAAACTCGTTGCGCCCAATTGGGCTTACTGCACTGTCGTCAGGCTCCGGGGCCATGGCCGGCGAATGCCATTAAGACGCCAAGAAAGCAGCACTCGCCTTTGGTTGATTCAGCCGCGCAAAGTATCCAATATGACGGCTTCCAACTCTCAAATTTCGCAGCTGTGCGGGAAGATGTGCGACACCGGTGGTTTGGCGATTCAGAAAGAACGGATCAAAGAAACCCGTCCATACACCGACCGACAACGCCGTGGAAGGGAAGCGAGATGTCACGTGACGTCTTCTTTCGGGCTTCTCATTGGATGAGCAGCGCCGGATGCAACGCGGCTCACCTCCGCTCCTCTGCCGTGGTCTGCCCGGCGGGCAGCCGGGAAGCAGACGACACTTGCTTTTGACGCTCGCAATGCGAGTAAATTATTTCCTTTGCGTGTTTCTGGCCGTCGAAAGCCTTTAGAAAAGCTTCTAGATGCCACCGGATACTATCCCAACGCCTAGAAAAAGTTACGTATTCTCGTTCAGTCGTGATTGAGAGTCGCGGTGAACTCCGGTTGGCGGCAAAGAGTGGCGTGATGCCATGGCGTGAGCCGATCAGATCATGCGCCCTCTCCCGCCTGCTGTTGCTGCTTTCTCCGCGCATCGTGTCAGTGATCTGTGGGAAGCGGAAAGCAAGGGGAAGAAGAAGCGCCGCTTTTGAAAAGGCAGCTTCGCGTCCGGCTTTGAGGCAAGAGATGCTTGTTCGCTTTGTCACGAGCGGTAGGGCATGATTCAAGATCTCGTTCAGAGTTTCACCGTTTTTTTGTGCCTGGAAATGGCGGTGTAAGGACTCTCTCGCCGTCTCGGGCTTGTTCTCACGGCCGCAGTTCTTTCCTTTGGAGTCAGTATCTTCGGTCATATTCACATTCTCGTGTAGTTCTAGCTTTGTCCCGGCTGCCGGTTGTCTGCTACTTGGACATTGCCGAATGCCCCTTTCGTTAAAGTATATACTCCTGCATATCTTTTTCGCAGGGGTGTGTGTGCGTGTGTTGTTAAATTTGATTTTGTTTTACTCGTGAGGAAAACTTGTTACCACTGCCTTGAATGCTTTACCTTTATTTCTGCAGTCATTACACCGGTGTTAACTGACAATTATCCAGCGCGATTTATTTTCCCTTAACGTGGCATTTTGCCAAGTCTTGCATACGGGCTCAACGTTGCTATGTCCTGCTGGAGAACTGCATATCACGGCTGAGTATATGGAGACCTTGTGTATTCGAAAGTCTTTATCAATTAATGGTAACTTTCTCTCTCCTTGGTTAGCCGCTACCCGAAACATAGGCCGCACTACGCTTCTGAGGGAGATTAAGTAGGAAAAGCCGATGCAGTAAAAGCTGGCACAGAAACGTGCCCATTATTATCCCGAGAAAAGTGTGTGCGCGCGTGCATATACATCTACAGGTACAGTCACGGACAGCCTAAGCTGAAAAGACAGAACGCTGGTCGAGAGGTACTTTATTTAGTAATTGGGAAAGAAGAAAAGAAACAAAAAACAAAATCAATGCCGCCTGTAAATTATACTTCGATGGTAGGGGAGAGCACTTGTTTCGTTCTTGCTCTTTATTTTTTTTTCTTGCCTAATGACTAAATAAACTATCTCTGGGCTGCCGTTCCGTCTTTCCAGCTTGGGCTGTCCATGACTGTATATATACATGTATTTATTGTCACGATTACAATGTGGCGGGCGAAATTCCGCACTCGTCTTACGTGACTGTTTAGCGCAATGTGCCTGGGGAATTTCGCCAGCGACTGAAAAGACGAGGAAGAAGCTTTTGGATGCGCCTACGAGCCCCGGGAAAGCGACAGAGAAGTTGAAGCACGCTTGGTGTGGATGTGGTACCGTAAGTGATTGTGGGCGCAAGTTTACCTCTACCACGGCCGAGCTAGAGCGACGGCGCGCGCGCGTTTGTCTCAGCGCTCGCCTCTGGCCCAGCCGTGCCTCTACTTTCTGCCCACAACATGACGAGTTAATATATATATATATATATATATATATATATATATATATATATATATATATATATATATATATATATATATATATATATATATATATATAAGGTACGCACTGTGCTTTCCACCTGGCGGGAATTTTTTCTCCACTTTCTTTCTTTCTTTCCAAATTCTTTATCTGTTTCAATGACCTACCACATCCTCCCCTTTGCTTATATATATATATATATATATATATATATATATATATATATATATATATATATATATATATATATATATATATATATATATATTCTGGAGGTCGTGGGTTCGGATCCCACCCGGCGGGCATTTTTTTCACCACTTTCTTTCTGACTCAAAAAATTCTTCATCTGTTTCTATGATCCACCACAAGCTCCCCTTTGCTTTCCGAGGTTTTCTTGACTGCCAACCCTTACTTTCTGTCATATTTCACCGAGCCCCTCATTTCCCATTTTCTGATTCGCTACATGCATAGCGAGGGCCTCTGTTCTGGCAGTCTTGGTGCCAAAGGTAGCTCGAGAGGGTTCAACGCTGGTCGACCACTCTCGACATGTCGTAGACACTCGAGTCACGGCCCGGGGGTTAAAGAGAAGGTCCCCTTCACCCCGAGTAGTCTGAGTGGCGCTGGCCACCACCCCCAAGTACAGGAAACAAAAAATACCTAACATAAATACCCAAGAAAGTTGTGGGGGAACAGCTCCGCTGGTAGCGTAGTGGTTATCGCACCAGACCGGTATTCTGGAGGTCGTGGGTTTTTTCACCACTTTCTTTCTGACTCAAAAAATTCTTCATCTGTTTCTATGATCCACCACAACCTCCCCTTTGCTTTCCGAGGTTTCCTTGACTGCCAACCCTTACTTTCTGTCATATTTCACCGAGCCCCTCATTTCCCATTTTCTGATTCGCTATATATGTATATATGGTAGCGAGAATAATGGACAGATGAGACCATCAGGGTGTGTAACGTGACCAGGCATCCGCCATATGGAAAAGTTGTCCAATCTACCCGTGAGGGTATGCGTTCACGCCGGTGTCAACGGAAGAAGAAGCACCGCAGGAGACGCTTTTGCGCGTGATATTGGCCATCGTGTGGACGCTCAAATCTACGCTCGCTTCACCTCTCGCCCGTAAATAAATCCCCTAAACCATCTACGTGACCCTCGACTAATTCCCTTACAATATATATATATATATATATATATATATATATATATATATATATATATATATATATATATATATATATATATATATATATATATATATATATATATATATAGATATATATATATATATATATATATATGTGTGTGTGTGTGTGTGTGTGTCTGTGCCTCCTTCATGTTCCCTGCTGCGTTTTAGGGGGGATACTTTTTTTCTTCTAAGGGTTTGCTTTAAGTGGGCTATACTGTATACAGGGTGTCCCAGCTATCATGCACCAAGATTTAAAAAAAGAGTAAAGGCGTAACTCGAAAGAAACCAGGTGCATAATGTTTGCAGTACTGTGAAGAAGCGGACAGTATTTTTTTCTTTAATTAGACTTAATTAACTAATTGTAATTAATTACCTAACTCGAGAAATACTGTCCTAATCACTAAAGTGTCAATGAGGCACTTGTAGGTAACCACGAGGGGCGTCTAACTGCGGTATTTTCAGCGATGAACTAATTGCGTACACATTTATTCTGACTCATAAAGGAAACCCGCGAAATATGAAAAATACCACGTGACGGCACCTCCGCGCACACCGTCAAGCAACGCCCTCAAACAGGCTGCCTCTGTGTTAGCCAGAATGAAATAGACATAAGAAAGAAAGAAGAAATCGCGACCGAGTTTGTTCCTTATCTGCACACGCGTCGCGCGAATCTCGCTGCTGGTGCTCCTTCCATGCATGCTATTATCAAGGTGATGCGCTGTCTCTTCGGGCGGGTAACACTCGACGCTGTTGCTTTCAATCAGCTTTGTTTGGGGACGCTGCTTTACAATGCGCGCGTAAGCGTGGTCACGTGGTATTTTTCATATTTCGCGGGTTTTCTTGATCAGTCAGAATAAATGAGTACGCAATTAGTTCGTAGCTGAAAATAGCGCAGTTAGATGCCCCTCGTGGTTACCTACAAGTGCCTCATTGACACTTTAGTGATTAGGACAGTATTTCGTGAGTTAGATAATTAATTACAATTAAGTAATTAAGTCTCATTAACGAAAAAATTACTCTCCGCTTTTTTACAGTACTGCAAACATTATGCACTAGGTTTTCTTCGAGTTACGATATTTCTCTTTTTTTAAATCTTGGTGCATGATAGCTGGGACACCCTGTATATATACAGTATAGTTCACTTAGAGCGAACCCGGTTTCAACCAAGTACCAGCTACAAAGAACAAGAGCAGATATAGCGAAAAAGAGATATAACGACGTGATTTCCATTTCCCAATATGTGCGTTTAAGCTGGTTGGACTATATATATATATATATATATATATATATATATATATATATATATATATATATATATATATATAATTTATACACACACGACTCCACGTCTCCAACGTATGGTCGTCCGCTACGACACGCGGTGCAGCTGTACATGCCGTTATCACTCCGCTATAAATACGCCGGTACGTTTTCTCACGCGTCTTCGTATTGTCTCGGCGGCATTGTCCTGTGGTGACAAAGGTCCATGGAAATGACGCATGTGCCAGTGGAAGGGGCGATTTATGTTGGAATCCAGTGGCTCAGCCCACCTGCTACGATGGTCAGAATTTCTGTTTAAGCGTGCACAGCCTTCCGCTAACCCGTGACGTGGCAGCGGTGGTGTTCACATGCATGTTCACATCCACGACGCTACACAGCGCAATTTTAAACAGCGTCTATTCCTTTTGGTTGCACTGTTTTTATGCGCTGTCTAGCTTCACGAGCTTGGCACAGGCTCGTATACTTATCCATCAAAGTGATTTAGAACCACACTGAGGGTACAATTTTGGTGGTCATCACGTCGAAGTGCTATTGCATTAATCCCGCAGTGACGGTTTCAGGAGCTCTCCGTTTCGACGCAGCTGTCTTTTTTTAACAATATCCTTTCTTGGGCTGCGTTAACGCGAAAAAATTGGTATGCCCGTCTGTCTGTTTATAACTCGATTCAACTGCTTGCCATTCAGTCAAAAAGTTATCCTCGTATCTGTTTGCTTTACTGGAAAGAAACAGAT